>NC_042957.1:12063947-12381447 GCF_901001165.1 Salmo trutta
CACTCTCATCAGGAATCCCTACAAATTACGGCTTAGCGGAAACCACTAGAGATGGAAACACGACAGGCCATACACGCTCACCAGCCAAGTTATTTCCAAGGATAACGTCGATACCCTCAATAGGCAATGAAGGACGCACCCCCACAACAACCTCACCTTTCACCAGTCCACAATCCAACATCAGTTTATGCAATGGAACAGAGAGTGTTCAAACCTATTCCCCTAATTGGCTCAGTTGGTAGAGCGTGGTGTTTGCAACGCCAGGGTTGTGGGTTCGATTCCTACGGGGGACCAGTACGGAGAATAAATGTATGAAATGTATGCATTCACTACTGTAAATCACTCTGGATAAGAGCATCTGCTAAATGACTAAAATGTAAATGTAATTAGAACACTATTCCCCTGAATCAATCTCAGCAGAGAAGGGTAACACAGACGCCAACACAAATGACTCAGAGGCACCTGTATCTCTCAGGATCTTCACTGGCACGAGGTCGTTACTTCCTAACAGACACAAACCCTCTGTAATGAAAGGTAAATAGTCTGGGTCAATATGGACTTTCACATGCCCCTGGGCATGAGACTGTCAGGAGTGAACTGATGTGGGACAGGCACTGCTAACGCCATAGGCTTAGATTTAACGTAAGCGCAAGTACTGAATTTACCCTTAGCCCTGAGAACCCGGACATTTGTTTTTCCAATGACCTGATCCTTGACAGTAGTGACACTCTTGACCAAAGTCAGCTTTCCCACAGGAGTCATGCTCAACCCTAGTTGAACGAAACTCTGCCCGTGAACCAGTGTATCTCAGTGAGCGAGGCCCAAATCTCTCCGAACGCCCCCACTCACTCCGAATACAGGGCTCTGCAAAGACACTTGTGAGTCAAAAGATACTCGTCCGCCAAAACCACCGCTTCAGCGACAGTCTTTACTTTGTTCGTTACTGTACGTGGCAATACGATCAGGGATTGTGTCCTTAAATTGCTCTAACATAATCAGATCACACAGCCCTTGGAAAGTCATAACTGCAGAGGCAGAACACCAGCGATTAAACTGAAGATAACTCTCGAGCAAACTCAACATGAGTCTGTTTATCATCCCTTTTTAAAGTTCTAAATCATTGGCGGTAAGCCTCAGGAACCAATTCGCAAATCTGTAACACAGCCATTTTAACCTTATCATAACTGACACTGTCTGCTACACTAAGAGCTGAATATGCTTCCAGAGATGAGATATATATGGAGCTTCCCCAAAACCTACAATAACTCAACCCTAGTCTTCATGCGGATTTGCGGTGGGTAATTACGCAATGCCACAATCAAACTCTATCAGTGTCTCTGCATGGAGAGAGTCTCCTCAATAAATGGGGAAGAGGTGTATTTGTCCCGGGACACACCTGAGCCCAGGTGTGTCCCATTTCGCTGACGACCCTCCCAGCTCCGCCCACCCGACATCCTATTAAGGAAAGCAAGAGCAAAGAGAATGAATGTTAGATCATTGACAAAACATGACAATTCAATACATTTTAATTCCCAGTTTGTAACACAAAAAATGTGAAAAAAGTAAAGGGGTGTGAATACTTTCTGAAGGCACTGTTTAGCAGGGCAGAGGAGCAAACGAAGAGAGACACAATGGCATTTAAAGACAACAATGAAAAACACCTGCCGGATAGTCTGTCAGTCATACATTTGTATTCATTGGCTGGCTTATCATGACTTAGTTTTGTCAGTGAGGACTGTGCGGCATGTTTCTATGTCTTATTGCTGTGTGTAGACATGGATGGTAATATATTTGTTCTGTAAGACCTACTTGTTTTTTCTGAGCCCTTAACCACAAAAGTAGAAGGGTATGCTAATTATTATCACTTTACTTTGTCCACTTCCTCCAGCATCTTGTAGAAGTGCGGTCACAAACTATTAAATGTGGAGCATACAGAGGATGGTCCATTTAAGACAAAGATCCCTGAATCTCTCATGCTATTAACATGTTCATTCACTTTCTGTCAGTCAATGTGTTTTCCTGTGTTCTTCCTACCTAATAGCTATAATTCATTACCGGGAATGTCTGCCTCCATTATATTTCAGCCACTGGGCTTTAACATATATTCTCTCTATCTCTCCCTCTCTCTCTCTCTCTCTCTCTCCCCCTCTCTTTCTCTCTCTCGTTCCCTCTCTCTCTCGATCTCTTTCTTTCTTCTACTGCCACCAACCACTGTCAATTTTTTGTCATTAGTGCAGTTTCAACAGAAATAATTCTAAAGTGGAACTTGATTTCTATGACACAGCGAGACTCACCTAGGAATTATAGAGACCAGGGCTCACTGCAGCACAGTTTGAGAGCTTATACTTTGGAAGGGCTAATGCTTTCAAGCGAACTATACAGGAGTCATGGCATCTAGGGGTTTAGGGTGATGGGGAGGGGCAGAGCTTCAGCAGCAAACTGTAATTCTAGAATACTTCCATAAGAATAGACAGAGAAGCTGACCCATGTGTTAATCTCTGACTGGGAAGGGTGCTGTGTGTGTGTTTGAGGCTTTAGCCAGACCTGACCAAGAAGCAGGTCTTACAGTTGTAGACACTGATGATCTAAGTAGGCAGGGATGCCAGGGATTGAGGTCACATCAGCCCAAACCAGAACCGGCCAACTTCATAATACGGACAGCAGCTTGGCTCAACTTTTGAGTTTGGGTGTGCAGATGTTTGGTTAGGTTTTTGGCTGAAGTGATTTGGCTAAGGTAATTCCAATGATTTCCTTTTTGTCAGTCAAAATGTTACTTCATAGATGGTGAACAATGCTGTGAAATGGACTAAACACTTGACTGTCTTACTACGGCATGCTTTGACTGTAAGTTGCTGTCTAGGTTGAATTATGCGGCTGTTTTGAAGACTTAATTAAAGGAATCAGGTACTAGCGGAATAGAACTAAGCCAAGCTTTGCTCATGGATATATGAAGCCGCATTTAGAGTGTTTATGAAAAGCAATGAAATAGAATCCTCATCTCACTATTGCGTAGCTAACTAAATTATGTGCCAACAAGGCACTCGAACAACCAATCAAGTGGCGGATCGCGTATAATCACTACTTGCAGCTTGATTTTGTTTCTTTCCCCTTACCAAAGACACACGGTGTAGCCTTACCTCGGTAGCACCTGGCAGGTTTCAGTGACAAGAGGAACCAACTACAGCCAGAGTGCTGCTGCTCTGCCTGGAAGGACTCATCCGGCGACACATCAGAAGTAGTAAATCCATTATTTACGCTCTCCAGAAACATCAAAAAGATCTTCTTGGCTGTGCGTCACCGCCCGCTGATTGGATTCATGAGAGCGATGATGAGATGGGATGCGTCCTAATCAGCCGAGCACGCAATCCCTGAAGGCTCCTGGCCTCCTCTAACCCATCCAACACACACTGACCCCTGGGGGTTCAATCAGAGCCTAGCCAATTTATTACTGATGTCAGTGTAATGACAATAATAATAACATGGTGATTTAGCAGATGCTTTTATCCAAAACAACATACTAATTAACAAGATATCTTGAATATGTGCCGTTGCAGGAATTGACAGTGCCATGCATGATCCAACAAACGCACTCTTGTGTGTGCTAAAACGTCAACTTCTTTAGTTCCTTCTTATCTATTGTCCATTAATGTCTCTAATTCTTCCCACTTTGGTATGTTACCACCAATACATCTCAGCCTAAGTGTGAACAAGCTGACTTCCAAACAATGCCATGATGATGGACAGTATAGCCTTCCCTGCAGTGACAGTAGACCTCATTATAGGGGTGTGTCTTGTACAAGACCGTCACGCTTCATGAGCCGTCTCTCTCTCTCAGTCCAGCTGAATCATTGAAGAGGGGAAGATGCGGTGATTGCATGTACACTTTGTCTTAGAGAGTGTGTCTGGCTGCTGTTACCATGGTGTGCAGATCAACACAACAGGGTGGATGTCTCACACCTTTACATGCATGAACAGGCCCAACATGTTGGTGGTTAAAACAGCCCCAACACGTTGGTAGTTAAAACAGCCCCAACACGTTGGTGGTTAAAACAGCCCCAACACGTTGGTGGTTAAAACAGCCCCAACACGTTGGTGGTTAAAACAGCCCCAACACGTTGGTGGTTAAAACAGCCCCAACACGTTGGTGGTTAAAACAGCCCCAACACGTTGGTGGTTAAAACAGCCCAAACACGTTGGTAGTTAAAACAGTCCCAACACGTTGGTGGTTAAAACAGCCCCAACACGTTGGTGGTTAAAACAGCCCCAACACGTTGGTGGTTAAAACAGCCCCAACACGTTGGTGGTTAAAACAGCCCCAACACGTTGGTGGTTAAAACAGCCCCAACACGTTGGTGGTTAAAACAGCCCCAACACGTTGGTGGTTAAAACAGCCCCAACACGTTGGTGGTTAAAACAGCCCCAACACATTGGTAGTTAAAACAGTCCCAACATGTTGGTAGTTAAAACAGTCCCAACATGTTGGTAGTTAAAACAGCCCCAACACGTTGGTGGTTAAAACAGCCCCAACACGTTGGTGGTTAAAACAGCCCCAACACGTTGGTGGTTAAAACAGCCCCAACACGTTGGTGGTTAAAACAGCCCCAACACGTTGGTGGTTAAAACAGCCCCAACACGTTGGTGGTTAAAACAGTCCCAACACGTTGGTGGTTAAAACAGCCCAAACACGTTGGTGGTTAAAACAGTCCCAACACGTTGGTGGTTAAAACAGCCCCAACACGTTGGTGGTTAAAACAGCCCCAACACGTTGGTGGTTAAAACAGCCCCAACACGTTGGTAGTTAAAACAGCCCCAACACGTTGGTGGTTAAAACAGCCCCAACACGTTGGTGGTTAAAACAGCCCCAACACGTTGGTGGTTAAAACAGTCCCAACATGTTGGTAGTTAAAACAGTCCCAACACGTTGGTGGTTAAAACAGCCCCAACATGTTGGTGGTTAAAACAGTCCCAACATGTTGGTAGTTAAAACAGCCCCAACACGTTGGTGGTTAAAACAGCCCCAACACGTTGGTAGTTAAAACAGCCCCAACATGTTGGTAGTTAAAACAGTCCCAACATGTTGGTAGTTAAAACAGCCCCAACACGTTGGTGGTTAAAACAGCCCCAACACTTTAGTGGTTAAAACAGCCCCAACACGTTGGTGGTTAAAACAGTCCCAACATGTTGGTAGTTAAAACAGCCCCAACACATTGGTAGTTAAAACAGTCCCAACACGTTGGTAGTTAAAACAGCCCCAACACGTTGGTAGTTAAAACAGCCCCAACACGTTAGTGGTTAAAACAGCCCCAACACGTTGGTAGTTAAAACAGCCCCAACACGTTGGTGGTTAAAACAGCCCCAACACGTTGGTGGTTAAAACAGCCCCAACACGTTGGTGGTTAAAACAGCCCCAACACGTTGGTGGTTAAAACAGCCCCAACACATTGGTGGTTAAAACAGCCCCAACACGTTGGTGGTTAAAACAGCCCCAACACATTGGTAGTTAAAACATTCCCAACACGTTGGTGGTTAAAACAGCCCCAACACGTTGGTAGTTAAAACAGCCCCAACACGTTGGTGGTTAAAACAGCCCCAACACGTTGGTGGTTAAAACAGCCCCAAAACGTTGGTAGTTAAAACAGCCCCAACACGTTGGTGGTTAAAACAGCCCCAACACGTTGGTAGTTAAAACAGTCCCAACACTTTAGTGGTTAAGACAGTCCCAGTACTTTAGTGGTTAAAACAGCCACAACACTTTGGTGTGTACAACCAGGGTGTCGGCATGTTAGAACCAGGGTGTCGGCATGTTAGAACCAGGGTGTAGGTGTGTTAGATCCAGGGTGTAGGTGTGTTAGAACCAGGGTGTAGTGTGTTAGATCCAGGGTGTAGTGTGTTAGATCCAGGGTGTAGTGTGTTAGAACCAGGGTGTAGGTGTGTTAGATCCAGGGTGTCGGCATGTTAGAACCAGGGTGTAGGTGTGTTAGATCCAGGGTGTAGGTGTGTTAGAACCAGGGTGTAGTGTGTTAGATCCAGGGTGTAGTGTGTTAGATCCAGGGTGTAGTGTGTTAGAACCAGGGTGTAGGTGTGTTAGAACCAGGGTGTCGGCGTGTTAGAACCAGGGTGTCGACATGTTAGAACCAGGGTGTAGGTGTGTTAGATCCAGGGTGTAGGTGTGTTAGAACCAGGGTGTAAGTGTGTTAGAAGCAGGGTGTAGGTGTGTTAGATCCAGGGTGTAGGTGTGTTAGAACCAGGGTGTAGGTGTGTTAGAAGCAAGGTGTAGGTGTGTTAGAACCAGGGTGTAGGTGTGTTAGAACCAGGGTGTAGGTGTGTTAGAACCAGGGTGTAGGTGTGTTAGATCCAGGGTGTCGGCATGTTAGAACCAGGGTGTAGGTGTGTTAGATCCAGGGTGTAGGTGTGTTAGAACCAGGGTGTAGGTGTGTTAGATCCAGGGTGTAGGTTTGTTAGATCCAGGGTGTAGGTGTGTTAGAACCAGGGTGTCGGCATGTTAGAACCAGGGTGTAGGTGTGTTAGAACCATTTACATTTACATTTAAGTCATTTAGCAGACGCTCTTATCCAGAGCGACTTACAAATTGGTGCATTCACCTTATGATATCGGCGTGTTAGAACCATGGTGTAGGTGTGTTAGAACCAGGGTGTCGGCATGTTAGAACCAAGGTGTAGGTGTGTTAGAACCAGGGTGTAAGTGTGTTAGAACCAGGGTGTAGGTGTGTTAGAAGCAGGGTGTAGGTGTGTTAGAACCAGGGTGTATGTGTGTTAGAACCAGGGTGTAGGTGTGTTAGATCCAGGGTGTAGGTGTGTTAGAACCAGGGTGTAGGTGTGTTAGAACCAGGGTGTAGGTGTGTTAGAACCAGGGTGTCGGCATGTTAGAACCAGGGTGTAGGTGTGTTAGAACCATTTACATTTACATTTAAGTCATTTAGCAGACGCTCTTATCCAGAGCGACTTACAAATTGGTGCATTCACCTTATGATATCGGCGTGTTAGAACCAGGGTGTAGGTGTGTTAGAACCAGGGTGTTGGCATGTTAGAACCAGGGTGTAGGTGTGTTAGAACCAGGGTGTCGGCGTGTTAGAACCAGGGTGTAGGTGTGTTAGATCCAGGGTGTCGGCATGTTAGAACCAGGGTGTAGGTGTGTTAGATCCAGGGTGTAGGTGTGTTAGATCCAGGGTGTAGGTGTGTTAGATCCAGGGTGTAGGTGTGTTAGATCCAGGGTGTCGGCATGTTAGAACCAGGGTGTAGGTGTGTTAGAACCAGGGTGTAGGTGTGTTAGATCCAGGGTGTAGGTGTGTTAGATCCAGGGTGTAGGTGTGTTAGATCCAGGGTGTCGGCATGTTAGAACCAGGGTGTAGGTGTGTTAGATCCAGGGTGTAGGTGTGTTAGATCCAGGGTGTAGGTGTGTTAGATCCAGGGTGTAGGTGTGTTAGATCCAGGGTGTCGGCATGTTAGAACCAGGGTGTAGGTGTGTTAGAACCAGGGTGTAGGTGTGTTAGATCCAGGGTGTAGGTGTGTTAGATCCAGGGTGTAGGTGTGTTAGATCCAGGGTGTCGGCATGTTAGAACCAGGGTGTAGGTGTGTTAGAACCAGGGTGTAGGTGTGTTAGAACCAGGGTGTAGGTGTGTTAGATCCAGGGTGTAGGTGTGTTAGATCCAGGGTGTCGGCATGTTAGAACCAGGGTGTAGGTGTGTTAGAACCAGGGTGTAGGTGTGTTAGAACCAGGGTGTAGGTGTGTTAGAACCAGGGTGTCGGCATGTTAGAACCAGGGTGTAGGTGTGTTAGAACCATTTACATTTACATTTACATTTCAGTCATTTAGCAGACGCTCTTATCCAGAGCGACTTACAAATTGGTGCATTCACCTTATGATATCGGCGTGTTAGAACCAGGGTGTAGGTGTGTTAGAACCAGGGTGTCGGCATGTTAGAACCAGGGTGTAGGTGTGTTAGAACCAGGGTGTAAGTGTGTTAGAACCAGGGTGTAGGTGTGTTAGAAGCAGGGTGTAGGTGTGTTAGAACCAGGGTGTATGTGTGTTAGAACCAGGGTGTAGGTGTGTTAGATCCAGGGTGTAGGTGTGTTAGAACCAGGGTGTAGGTGTGTTAGAACCAGGGTGTAGGTGTGTTAGATCCAGGGTGTAGGTGTGTTAGATCCAGGGTGTCGGCATGTTAGAACCAGGGTGTAGGTGTGTTAGATCCAGGGTGTAGGTGTGTTAGATCCAGGGTGTAGGTGTGTTAGATCCAGGGTGTCGGCCTGTTAGAACCAGGGTGTAGGTGTGTTAGAACCAGGGTGTCGGCGTGTTAGAACCAGGGTGTAGGTGTGTTAGATCCAGGGTGTCGGCATGTTAGAACCAGGGTGTAGGTGTGTTAGATCCAGGGTGTAGGTGTGTTAGATCCAGGGTGTAGGTGTGTTAGATCCAGGGTGTAGGTGTGTTAGATCCAGGGTGTCGGCATGTTAGAACCAGGGTGTAGGTGTGTTAGAACCAGGGTGTAGGTGTGTTAGATCCAGGGTGTAGGTGTGTTAGATCCAGGGTGTAGGTGTGTTAGATTCAGGGTGTCGGCATGTTAGAACCAGGGTGTAGGTGTGTTAGAACCAGGGTGTAGGTGTGTTAGAACCAGGGTGTAGGTGTGTTAGATCCAGGGTGTAGGTGTGTTAGATCCAGGGTGTCGGCATGTTAGAACCAGGGTGTAGGTGTGTTAGAACCAGGGTGTAGGTGTGTTAGAACCAGGGTGTAGGTGTGTTAGAACCAGGGTGTCGGCATGTTAGAACCAGGGTGTAGGTGTGTTAGAACCATTTACATTTACATTTACATTTCAGTCATTTAGCAGACGCTCTTATCCAGAGCGACTTACAAATTGGTGCATTCACCTTATGATATCGGCGTGTTAGAACCAGGGTGTAGGTGTGTTAGAACCAGGGTATCGGCATGTTAGAACCAGGGTGTAGGTGTGTTAGAACCAGGGTGTAAGTGTGTTAGAACCAGGGTGTAGGTGTGTTAGAAGCAGGGTGTAGGTGTGTTAGAACCAGGGTGTATGTGTGTTAGAACCAGGGTGTAGGTGTGTTAGATCCAGGGTGTAGGTGTGTTAGAACCAGGGTGTAGGTGTGTTAGAACCAGGGTGTAGGTGTGTTAGATCCAGGGTGTAGGTGTGTTAGATCCAGGGTGTCGGCATGTTAGAACCAGGGTGTAGGTGTGTTAGATCCAGGGTGTAGGTGTGTTAGATCCAGGGTGTCGGCCTGTTAGAACCAGGGTGTAGGTGTGTTAGATCCAGGGTGTAGGTGTGTTAGATCCAGGGTGTAGGTGTGTTAGATCCAGGGTGGTGTATAGAGAGAGAGAGGATGAGCCGCTCACTGTATCTCAGACTGCGTAGAGACTTCCCCAGTTCCTGCTCTGTATTTAATCAGATGAAGCACACGCTATGATTCTACTGCAGGGCTGATTAAGAGTGGCAGTGCTGTGAATTTAAAAGAACCCGTTGGAGGGTGGCTAATGCGTTTGTTTGTCATGCATATTCCACAGTGGCTATGAAGACCTGAGTTTAGCATAACAACAAGAGGGAGCATTACATTACTTGTTATTCCTCCGAAACGTTGCTACACAGACCATGGAGTTGTTGTTGCCCCTAATATGAGAGAGAGAGAGAGAGAGAGAGAGAGAGAGAGAGAGAGAGAGAGAGAGAGAGAGAGAGAGAGAGAGAGAGAGAGAGAGAGAGAGAGAGAGAGAGAGAGAGAGAGAGAGAGAGAGAGTTGTGTAGGCTGTGTAAGAAGAACCTTCACATAGCTATACTGGTGCCGTCCACCGGTGTGTGACCGAGTTTTCCTGTGCTGCATATCTGCCACAGGCCTCAAGTCACAGCTCTCTTATAAAGCGAAACTAACACAAGAAAGGAACATAGAAGGTCAACAACTTCTTACTGAGGTGATCAAAGCAATATGGCAGACATGAAAACCTCTTTGCTTTCCCCTGATGTCTATTAGATTTCTGATTACAGAGGTTGTTTTTCCTTACCAACATTCATTAATCATTAAAAAGCTATTTGCATAGTGTGATTCAACTTGGCTGGGTTAAGATTATCCAGAATGGTTAAGCACTCTCTCTAGGAAATGTTGTTTTAAACCACTGTATTTAACCTGACAATTAACAGACCAACCACAAGCTGTAATTATCTCCGATAATTGTTATTTACAACTGTATTCATTATAAGGTAGATACATTAGTTTATTTGTTATGCTTGAGCACTGATTTTGAATTTCATATGACAGGCACTGCTGTACAAAACTAGTTGTTGTCTCCTTGTGTCTTGTTCTCTCCATTTTGTCTACCCTTCTCCTCCTCTGGTGTCGCAAGCCCATAACAAACCCTCCAATGACATTGTACATCTGCACTGGTGCTTCAGTTGTGAAAATGATCTACATAAACGAGTGTGTTTCATATCTCAAGTCTCAATGGGCTCCTGAGTGGTGTAGTGGTCTAAATAGGCCCTGCATCTCAGTGCTAGAGGCGTCACTAAAGACCCTGGTTCGATTCCAGGCTGTATCACAACCGGCAGTGATTGGGAGTCCCATAGGGCGGCGTGCAATTGGCCCAGTGTTGTCCGGGTTAGGGTTTGGCAGGGGTAGGCCGCAATAGTAAATAAGAATTTGTTCTTAACTGACTTGCCCAGTTAAATAAAAAATACAACAGTTGCATCAGTTTTGTACAAAGATGTTAGACTTTACCCTGGCATGTTATTCTTTTGCCTCTGTGATTATTTAAGTCATGTTGTGCACCAATGCAATATAAACAAAAGCCACAGAGTTATGCAAAATGTCTGCGGTGCAAATATCTTTCCTGCAAGGCTATCAGAATATCTTTTGCACTACAGCTTATATTTCAGGGGGTGTGAATACGATTCAGCAGCAGATGCCCAAAAAGCCAAGACATTTCTGTCGTCCTGTGGACTGGTACAGGTGTGTCCCAGGGCTTAGGTATGGACATTTCCTTCAAAAAGGACTAATGAGCACCTATGTGATGTTCATAGGAGCATATCAAATTGCGTGTCAAATGAAACCTAAGACTATATTTTTGGGAAATGGAGGCATAGATACATTTTTCAAACATTTTCCATCTTAAAAATGAGGCATAATTAAATACTTTGATTTCTGGACAAATAGATAGAAAATGGGTCTTAGAAAACATCTACCAGAAAAAGTCTTAAAAGGGATCAGAAATACATCAAAACACAATAATGTTGATGTAAAGACCCCTGCCAACTAATATCAACACACATTTGGTTTTGTGGTACAGTGAGTGGAGCACAGTAGAGTACAGTACAATACAGTACTCAGTACATTCAAGAAAAGTTGAGTATAGTACAGTATATTGTACTACAGTATACTGCACTGTAGTGTACTGAACTCTACTCTGCTGTGCTGTATTGTACTGAACTCTACTGTGCTCTGCTGTACTGAGAATGACATTCATATCCATAATTATTAATTTCTGTGTAGTACAGATCAGGGACCCATGATGTAATTCCATTACCGTAATTCCCTTACCGGGTGTAAATCCACTTCACTTACTGTAGTTCAATAACCAAAATATATATTTTTTTCAAACACAAAGTGTCATGTCATAGCTGACACCCCATTCTTTCTGTAGGCATCTTTGAATCGTAATTCGGAGCAAATATTTAAGAGTTTTTGGAAAATGTGGTCGCATGAAAACCTGAGGGACATTTTACTGTCATTCCGTTACCAAAGTTTGCATCTGCACAGTTCTTCCACTAAATTAGTGGAAATTGTTATAAGTAGTTGTTGTGCATGTGTATGGTTTTAAAAACTTTGAAATCAATGTTTGTTTTTTTCTTACATACATTTGTAAGTAAAAAAAACGGAGTCAAAGCATAATTCCTTTACTGTGGAATTGCCCGTATACATACAGTATCATCTCCCAAAATGGGAACGTGTCCCAGCCTCCAGTCTCACTGTGCTCATGTCCTGGGCAGAACAAACAATGTACATCTGGATCAATCTACACTCATAAAATACATTTTTTTCTGTTATCTTAATATTTGTGCATAAAAGATGCTGCACTGTAAATTATACTGAGATAGATCAAAGCATTCAAGTGACAATGTGGCTGTAAATCATCTAAAGACAAGATATCTCAATAAAAGTGACTAGAGGACGATTACAGAGTGTGACTAAATGTGGATCCAGGGCATGCAGGGAAGGATATCCTATGTATAAACACTGAGTGTACAAAGCATTAAGGACAGCTTCCTAATATTGAGTTGTACTGTGTTATGTATTGTATTATGTAGGTGGGTGGCCTTGCACAAGCCTTGGCTTGTGTGAGTCGGAAAGTTTCATAGGGCAGGAGCCATCTCCTGTTTCTGAAGCATGAGGCAGAGGCAGGAGATTATGTAGTGTTATGTAGTATTATGTAGTATTATTTAGTGTTATGTAGTGTTATGTATATTATGTAGTGCTATGTAGTATTATGTCGTACTGTTACGAACCGGCTCAGGGTTCGCAACAAAAGGGAGACAACGTGGAGACAAGGTGTATCAAAAATATATATTTATTAAATAAAGCAACTAAGAAGGTAACAATGGCATGTGTAATCAGTAATCAGTAGTGTAAGTGAGTGTGTGGCATACTTGAATGTAATAATGCAGAGTGTTGAAAGGTGCTAAAGCAAATAACCAAGAAAACCACAAAACTACACAACCAAAATCAACAAGGTGTCTGTGTGGAGAGAGTCTCCTCAATGAATGGGGAAGAGGTCCATTTATCCTGGGAAACACCTGAGCCCAGGTGTTTCCCATTTATCTGACGACCCTTCCAACTCCGCCCACCGGCCTCCTAATAAAGAAACAAGAACAAGAGAGAATACGGCAGACAGAGTGGGAGGGTCGTCACACCCCCCCCCATAAAACCGGGGACCAACAAGGACCCCGGAACAACGTATCAGCCTCTGCGTCCCAAATTTACAAGAGGTTACATGTTCATCTTCCACTTGCCCCAGCCAACCTCCTTCTCCCCAGACCTCAGCAACCTTTGTGTACAGGAAGCAACTTTTAAGAGGAAAGAAGAAAACGAGACCAGGAAGGTACAGACAGGAACGACAGAACACGACAACACCAAACAACGGTCAGTCACATAAATATTCAGGAACAGGGCGCACGAGAGAGCGCATCAATAATCACGTTATCAGTTCCCCGGATATGCCACACCATCTCATTATCCTCTGATTAGGACACATCATGGACCTGAAAAAGGTGAGAGGGTTATGGTCGGTGTAGACCACACTAGGTACTACTCCTGACCCAACATACACTTCAAAGTGTTGTAGCGCCCAAATGAGTGCTAGCGCTTCTTTTTCCATGACCGAGTAGTTCAACTGATAACCGTTAAACTTTTTGGAAAAGAAACTAACAGGGCTCTCAACCCCAAATTGACACAGACCTCTGCGTCTCAAATTTACAAGAGGTTACATGTTCACCTTCCACTTGCCCCAACCAACCTCCTTCTCCCCAGTCCTCAGCAACCTTTATGTACAGGAAGCAACATTTAAGAGGAAAGGAGAACACAAGACCAGGAGGGAACAGACAGGAAAGTTAGAACATGACAACCCAAACAATGATCACTCACATAACACTCAGGAACAGGGCACACAAAAGACCACATCAGCTACAAACGCAAACAACATTTCCCAACGATTCATAGTCACGCCAACGATTCATAGTCACTAAACTCATAACGAATACGAGTACAGACTAGAGGGTGTAATACAGGCAAAAATGTCATATGCCCTACTCGTCAGTGGCACCTGCCAATGGCACAATAATAGGTCAAATTTGCTCACAAACTTAGCTGCGCCGACTTGATCAACGCCATCCTCCATCTAAGGAAGAGGAAACTAATCCGGCTTAGTAACTCCGTTTACATTACGGTGGTCCGTTCCATCCGTTTTACTGACCAAGATACAGGGAGAAGCCCAACTAGAGAAAGAAGGCTCTGCTATCTTACTCTCCAGCATATAGCTGACCTCAGCATCCAGACAACGCAGTTTCTCTGCAGAAACTCTATAGTACCGCTGACGAATGGGGTCAGCATTTCCAGTGTCAATATCATGCTCTATCAAGTTTGTACGTGTATGTGTCACAGAAAACAAACCTGGAATTTTCCGAATCAGAACAACCAGCTCTTTCCGCCCATCAACAGGTAGCTGAGTGAAAGGGCCATCCAAAATATCCAGTGTCTCAGAATTTTTTAATCTACCCTGCAGTATGCAATCGTCGGGACCAGGAACACCTTCCTCATCATGCACAGACCTAGCATGAGAAGAACCAAAGGATGTAACGGTATCAGCCAAAAGAACAGGTTTACCGTCCTCTTTAGACTCCCACTGTTCAGTCTCCGTTGAACGTGCATAATAGGGTTTTAACAAATTTACATGGCACAGTTGGTGTGCTTTTCTCCGTTCTGGAGTGGCAACTAGATAATTCTGCTCAGTGTACTGGCGCACCACTGTATATGGACCTTGAAACTTGGCTTGAAAAGGAGAACCAATAATTGGCAGCAGAGCAAGAACCTGGTCACCTGGACTAAAGTGACGAGGCTCAGTTCGACGATCAAATATGCCCTTCATCCTTTCCTGTGAAGATGATAGCTTTTCTTTCGCCATTTCACCAGCGGCATACAAGCGTCGCCGGAAATCACACACATACGATAACAAGGACTGAGGAGGCTCGGGAGACTTCCAATCATCCTGGAGAACAGATAAAAGTCCACGCACCCTATGTCCAAACACAAGGTCATTTGGACTGAAACCTGTGCTCTCCTGTGAAACCTCCCTAGCGGCTAACAGTAACCAAGGCAAACCCTCCTCCCAATCCTTATCCATCTCAGTACAATAAGCTCTCAACAAAGACTTAAGTGTTTGATGGAAACGTTCCAGTGCTCCCTGACTTTGCGCATGATAGGCGCTAGTCAAATTGTGTTTAATATGGAGCTGTTGTAAAACCTGACCAAAGAGATTAGAGGTGAAATTTGATCCTTGATCACTCTGAATGACCCTAGGGATTCCAAAAAGTGAGAAAAACTGAGTCAAAGCTTTTAACACAGACTTAGTCGTGATAGACCGGAGAGGATAAGCAGCCGGAAACCTAGTGGTCTGACACATCACAGTCAACAAGTAATTACTACCTTTTTTAGAACGAGGCAGAGGACCAACACAATCAATAATCAGGTACTCAAAAGGTTGGCTGAGTACCGGAATAGGAAACAGTGGTACCGGCTTAATAGCTTGATTAGGTTTACCAGTTAATTGACAGGTGTGACAAGTTTTGATAAACTCAGAAACATCTCTCTTCAATCCAGGCCAAAAGAAATGTCTTAATATACGATTGTAGGTTTTCCTCACACCCATATGTCCAGCAACATCATTGTGAGAAGTGGTCAAAACCAACTCACGAAGCTTAACTGGTACAACAACCTGACTAATCGCCTCCCCCAGAAAACAACTACCATGAGACATCCACTTTCTCATCAGGACATCCTCTTGGAGAAAATATCCATGTGCAACATCTCCCAACTGTTCCACAGGCACAATTTGGTCACGCAACTTCTCTAATGTGGGGTCAGTCCGTTGCGCATCGATTAGATCGGAGCGGGGTACAGTTAACGGAATAACGGGGAAAACAGTGATAGACGTCTTTGTGGTATTCTCATTTACCGACGCAGTAACTAGATCGCCATGGATCATAGACCGCGTCACTGCACACGCAGAGAACACCTCTGGGAAACTCTGCGCACTCTCATCAGGAATCCCTACAATTACCGGTGTATTGGAAACCACTAGAGCTGGAGACACAACAGGCCACACACGCTCACCAGCCAAGTTATTCCCAAGGATAACGTCAATACCCTCAATAGGCAATGAAGGACGCACCCCCACAACAACCTCACCTTTCACCAGTCCACAATCCAACATTAATCTATGCAATGGAACTGACAGAGTGTTCAAACCTATTCCCCTAATTAGCACGCTATTCCCTGAATCAGTCTCAGCAGAGAAGGGTAACAGAGATTCCAACACAAATGATTCAGAGGCACCTGTGTCTCTTAGGATCTTCACTGGCACTAGGTTCTTACTTCCTAACAGAGACACAAAACCCTCCGTAATGAAAGGTAAATAGTCTGGATCAATATGGACTTTCACCTGCCCCTGGGCATGAGACAATGTGTCGGCAGTGAACTGATGTGGAACAGGCGCAGCTAACGCCGTAGGCTTAGATTTAACATAAGTACCTGTACTGAACTTATCCCTAGACCTAAGAACCGGACATTCGTTTTTCCAATGACCTGAGCTTTTACAGTAGTGACACTCTTGACCAAAGTCAGTTTTACCACGGGAGTCAGGCTCAACCCTAGTTGAATAAAACTCTGCCCGTGAACCAGAGTATCTCGGTGACCGAGGTCCAAATCTCTCCGAACGTCTCCACTCACTCCGTATACGGGGCTCTACAAAAACAGTTTTGTGAGTCAAAACATATTCATCTGCCAAAACCGCAGCTTCAGCGACAGTTTTAACTTTCCGTTCGTTAATATATGTGGCTATACGATCAGGGACTGTGTCCTTAAATTGCTCTAACATAATCAGCTCACACAGCCCTTGGAAAGTCATAACTGCAGAGGCGGAACACCAGCGATTAAACTGTGAAGATAATTGTCGCACAAACTCAACATGAGTTTGTTTATCATCCCTTTTTAAAGTTCTAAATCGTTGGCGGTAAGCCTCAGGAACCAATTCGTAAATCTGTAACACCGCCGTTTTAACCTTATCATAAATGACACTGTCGGCTACACTAAGAGCTGAATATGCTTCCTGCGCTTTACCAGTCAGCACACATTGCAACATCAAAGCGCGATCAGAATCAGGCCAACTCCTAGCGTTAGCAACACGCTCAAACAACAAAAAGAATGTCTCAGGATCCTTTTCATTAAACTGAGGCAACAACCGTAAATTCCCAACAATGTCAAATGTGTCCGGGGCACGACCAAAAGAGGAACGATTCCTAAGTAATTCTGGGTCACCTTCCCAGAGCAAACTCTCTCCTGAGAGCTTTCCTTCCCTAACCAACTCTAGTCGCTCTTGTTGCAGCTTGATTTTAGCACGCTCGATATCCTGTTTAAATTCCAATTCCTTTTCATGTTTTAACCGATCTGCACGCTCCATATCCTGTTTAAATTCCAATTCCTTTTCATGTTTTAACCGATCTGCACGCTCGATATCCTGTTTAAATTCCAATTCCTTTTCATATTTTAATTGATCAGCAGCCAATTCCTTTTCATATTTTAACTGATCAGCAGCCAATTCCTTTTCATATTTTACACGATCTGCACGCTCCTTATCCTGTTTAAATTCCAATTCCTTTTCATATTTTAACTGATCAGCAGCCAATTCCTTTTCATATTTTAACTGATCAGCAGCCAATTCCTTTTCATATTTCATACGATCGTACTCTAGCTTCTCACGATCGTGCTCTTGCTGTAACAGAAGCAGCTCTTTCTGCTGTTCAAAAAGAAGATTACTAGGACTAACCGATGGAGTGGTAATTGTGACATATCGGGGAGACGGCGAGTCCTCAGCAGAGGCTGCCCCAGTGGTAACTTCAAGAATACCACTCTCCATCAGATTGGCCTTCAATATTAACCTAATGGAATTTTTTAGACGTTTATCACTAATTTCAATTTTGTAGTGTTCAGCAACCTTCAACAGCTGTTCTTTAGTACATACGTCTAACAGTTCCTCTGATGGAAAGCGAATGAACTCGTCTACATTAGACGCCATAGTCAGAGAGAGAGAGGAAAGGGAGAGAAAAAAAAAAAATCTCACTCAACCCCTCTGAGCACATCAGACCACAACAAGAGAAAAAACAATCACACTGGTACCACAGAAAAGAGATGAGATATGGAGCTTCCCCAAAACCTACAATAACTCAACCCTAGTCTTCATGCAGATTTGCGGTGGGTAATTATGCACTGTAGCCCGCTGGCGAGGAAGTAACCCCCCAGCACGCTGGTAGATTCCACCAAGCCACGGATGTGCTCCCGAGACAACTGCTCAGTCCACAGACACCACACAAAAATAACAAACATTAACAATGCCCAACATATTCCAAAAATGAAACACGTCGCTAAGCCTATCAGGGGAAAAAGGCTATAGCTCCGGTAGTAAGTTTCACTACCCTAACCAAATCTCCCACCGAGGTACACAGCTGATTGCACTCACCTCCTCAGACCAACGTCCCAACAGCGAGTAGAACAAGCGTTTCCAGGCTGGGCAGGACCTGGAAACTAACCAATGTACTCCCCAACACAGCACACAAACCAAACAAACAAAAGCAACCAGTACTGAGCACCAAACTCAAACTAACAAAATATACAAACAAAGTACCTACGGAATTTAACATACCTCCACGTTTTCTCCCAAACACAATCCGTTCAAAATCCCGGATGAGCCCCCACTTGTTACGAACCGGCTCAGGGTTCGCAACAAAAGGGAGACAACGTGGAGACAAGGTGTATCAAAAATATATATTTATTAAATAAAGCAACTAAGAAGGTAACAATGGCATGTGTAATCAGTAATCAGTAGTGTAAGTGAGTGTGTGGCATACTTGAATGTAATAATGCAGAGTGTTGAAAGGTGCTAAAGCAAATAACCAAGAAAACCACAAAACTACACAACCAAAATCAACAAGGTGTCTGTGTGGAGAGAGTCTCCTCAATGAATGGGGAAGAGGTCCATTTATCCTGGGAAACACCTGAGCCCAGGTGTTTCCCATTTATCTGACGACCCTTCCAACTCCGCCCACCGGCCTCCTAATAAAGAAACAAGAACAAGAGAGAATACGGCAGACAGAGTGGGAGGGTCGTCACAGTACTATGTATATTATATAGTATTATATATATATATTATGTCGTTTTATGTAGTGTTATGTATATTATATACAATTATGTATTTTATTTGTTGTTTTGTTTCCTGTTTGGACCTCAGGAAGAGTTGCCACTGCCTTGGCTAATTGGGGATCCCATAAATGTAATAACATTTAATTGGCAGATTGACAGACCAACCAGATATTTTGATGTTGAGTTGATTAATATTTCAAGCTCACGTTTGTTTGTGTTTATCTTTGAGTCGAGAGCGTAACCAGATGGAGGATGATACATGTATATCACATGGAAGGAAGAGCAGTTGCCAATAATTTACGGTCTAGAGAAGGAGAACAAGACATAGCTTGTTTTCTGCCGTCAAGGAGGAAGAGAGGTCAGTGCTCTTTGTTTCACCATAAATGACTCTACCTCACTCATGTTTGAACATGAAATTAGATTGGCAATAACATGTTCACTCCTGGATTTGTCAAGGTGAATCCTGTCTAACGGTGTAACATGCCTATATTTGCTTCGGAGGTGAACCGTAGTGCAGAAGTGAACCAGGTAAATTTCGAAGCAGAGATTCCAATTCAAACTGATCGGAACCCCTTACCCCGATCCACCTCCCAAATCCCTAAGGATGGCATCAGGTGAAAAGTTCACTTTGTTCTGTGTCACTCATTAGAGATTAGACAGACAGCTGTCCTATGGCTAACACAGTCCCATTAGCCCAGGCTAGGAGAGAAAAAGGGCCCGACAAACACACAACCTCATCTTTGTTTAAATCATTAGACTGAGGGTGTGAGCTTGATTGTTTTCCACTCACAGTGAGACGTGTCCCCCATACACAATCATGGCCCAGTCCATAGCATTGCAGTGTGTGTGTTTGTGTGTGGTAACACCCCCACAGAGAACACTAGCTAGCTTTTTTTTCTCCCAAGGTTGATGATTCCCTCATGTTTCATCTGTCGTCTCCCAGGACATGCAGATTTATTTGGCTAACGCGGCTAAAACGATGTAATTGCCATCTGCATTGAATAACCAATCGTCGATTGCAGATGCTTCCATGGCCGTCTGTGTGCACGGCTGCATGCACGCGGTAGCGCCCGGGTAATGTGTTTGTCAGATAGCTCTCTGGAGGGACTTTGCTCCCATACGGGCCGCAGCTGTTTTGTGGCTGTGAACAGTATCCCAGCCTCACCAAGACAGAGATGGGGATGTTTACAAAGCCAAAGATATCTTGCCTTGAAGTCAGAGTCTTGAGTCCAGGGCCTTGAGTACTGCTGGAGCTACACTAGATACCCCACTAATCTGTATCCTGCCTGTGGCTGGTTGGACCTCCCTAGTGGTCTGTAGGTGCTGTTGACCAATGCCTTCTCTGCTTATAACCTTGACTCACTTCCCATTCTCAAGTAATTTGGCAAAAGAAAGCATGAAGGAAAGCACAGAGGCAAATTAAACAAATTTGACCACTCTCACCAGACAGGCCACTGGAGCCTGGGGAAATTAAGTTCCACTGATAGTTTGTATTGTACATTATCAAACAGTGGTTATCAGACTTTATATTCATTAGGACTCCGTTTGTGTCTGCTGTGTGGTTGTGGCTGTTGCTACTGGTCACAAAGCACTTCTCTCTTCTTCACCATTAAGAACATCGCTAGATTTGAGATTGATTTGTCCGGCTCAATGTTTTAGCAATCTCAATATCCCCGCTCCTCTGACCTGTCCAACTTGTGGTAGATTAAAGGAAAAAGAAACAAACAAAGTGCAAGCATCTTTTGAGTAATGAATGTGCTCTGCTGACACACACCATGAGCCATATACTCAGACTCACATTACTGACTGTCTTTTCTACACAGATTGGTCTTTCTTTCTCTCCTATCCGAATGGATTTGTTCTCAATCCGTGGCAGTTTGGTGCACTGTGTGCAGTGTGTACAATTCCCTTGGGTATATGTGTGCTTAGAGCAAGTCCCACATGCCCTCCTCTCTCTATCATCCCTTAAGCTGCAGTACAGAGCCTTGTCATTGGTCTGTGTCACTCATGACCCTGCTGATTCACCCTGCCATTGGCTGGTCGCCCGCCACTTGCCACCAGTCACTCACCCACGGACAACATGACAATGGCGGGCTAGCCAAGTATCTGCTGTGTGTGTGCCTAGGTGTGGATATCACTGGGCTGCTGAAAGTGTCCAGCCATCTGCCAGTGCATATGGAGATAGCTCCGAAGCCCTCTGAGCTTAGGAATTAGAGATGGCAGAGTTGTCACTGAGGATGCTGTACATTGCCTGACACCAGCACCACAGAGGCTATGTAACACATGCTAATTTTATTGCATGCAATTTACATTTTCTAGTCTTGTAATGGAATGTTTAGGTGACTTCATCATCCCATTTAGCATAGCAGATATGTGTGACTCATAGTTTGTTAAGATGTGTGCTGCATGAGAGAGATGGAACTCTTCTCTGGGTGGCTACACTGTAATAAGCCATTAACGAGAGATAACTTGCTAAAACGTCTCACCTCTTCTGTGACACGATGTGTAGTGGAGCCATTAACAGAAACTTCCTAATTGCCCCTCCAGACTATCCACAGACGTGCTCTATTCTCAGCCCAAAGAGAATCATACACACTGTGTAAAAAGCAGATAAGAATGTGTTAAGCGTGTAGGTCTAGGGGAGCATTCTACAGTGGTTCCTCATTTAAAAGGTACATCATACCGCAGCACAGCTTGCAGGATGCTGCGCTATGGTACAGCATGTTAGAGTGCATGACGTCAGAGTATTTTACTGTCAGCCATTGGTGCCGTTAATGCTTGTTGAAACCACCAGAGGCCATCTTTGAGGGCGTCTTTGTGAAGCTTGTTGGTGCTTGCTTACTTTTCCAAGTAATCTTACAGTCAATGCAGGCCAGACAATTTGATACCCTATCTGAAAGAGCATAACAAGTTCATTCATTTAGTTAACGTGAAGCAACCAATGCCTCAGCTACTATGACATTTGTGGCCCTCTACAGGTTAAGTTGCTTTGCATTCTTTAACGTTTGTTTAGCATGAAGGTCTCTCTCGAGGACAGACTACGTAAACATAAATGGTACTGTAGATCTGTCCTAATGCAGCATTAGTTCTGGTGCTTTGGACAAATCATAATATCGCAGGTATTAGCATCTTTCGAGTTTCGGAAGAGGAGAGGACATTTGCCCTATAGACTTGCCTGTAACTTGCAAAGAGAGAGGATGAAGCTCTTCCTTCCAGTTCCGATCTCTTCTCTTAGCACGTATGGACCCAGAACTTTAGTCGAGCATCTGACCAATTATGCCAGACTTTAATTAAAACTCCACCCAAAACCTATCTTTCGGTATTTGTTTCATTAGTCCATTATTGATATAGTCTCAATGTTTTTTCATGTCAACAATCAGGATTTCAACTTTCAAAATACAAAAATACAGTCGGTATGATGCGTTTGCTGACGTGCAAAAACATTTTGAGCTACATAGGATCATGGCATATAAACTCATAAATCCAGTCATGTTCTCATAGCACTAAGCCAGAAAATGTATCATTGTTGTTACTGCAAAAAGAGGTGTCATGCCCATAGGGTGCACAAGGGCATGTGCCCCCCTCAGATTTGTCTTGTTTAATATATACAATACCAGTCAAAAGTTTGGACACACCTACTCATTCCAGGGTTTTTCTTAATTTTTTACTATTTTCTACATTGTCGAATAATAGTGAAGACCTCAAAACTATGAAATAATACATATGGAATCATGTAGTAACCAAAAAAGTGTTAAACATATCGAAATATGTTATATTTTAGATTCTTCAAAGTAGCCACCCTGTGCATTCGTAAAGTATTCAGAACCCTTGACTTTTTCCACATTTTGTTACGTTAACCTCTCTGGCGCATGTGGGACGAACTCGTCCCACCTACGTAACAGCCACTGAAATCCAGTGGCGCGATTTTTGAATCGTTAGAAATACTATTACTTCAATTTCTCAAACATATGACTATTTTACAGCTATTTAAAGACAAGAATCTCGTTAATCTAACCCCACTGTCCGATTTCAAAAAGGCTTTACAACGAAAGCAAAACATTAGATTATGTCAGCAGAGTGCCCAGCCAGAAATAATCAGACACCCATTTTTCAAGCTAGCATATCATGTCACATAAACCCAAACCACAGCTAAATGCAGCACTAACCTTTTATGATCTTCATCAGATGACACACCTAGGACATTGTGTTATACAATACATGCATGTCTGTTCAATCAAGTTCATATTTATATCAAAAAACTGCTTTTTACATTAGCATGTGACGTTCAGAAAAAGCATAACCCCCGCAAACTTCCGTGGAATTTACTAACAGTTTGCTAAATTACTCACGATAAACGTTCACAAAAAGCATAACAATTATTTTAAGAATTATAGATACATTACTCCTCTATGCACTCGATATGTCCGATTTTAAAATAGCTTTTCGGATGAAGCACATTTTGCAATAATCTAAGTACATAGCCCGGCATCACAGGGCTAGCTATTTAGACACACACCCAGGTCAGCCTCCACCAAAATCACATTTCCTATAAGAAAAATGTTCTTACCTTGCTTGTTCTTCGTCAGAATACACTGCCAGGACTTCTACTTCAATAACAAATGTTGGTTTGGTCCCAAATAATCCATCGTTATATCCAAACAGCGACGTTTTGTTCGTGAGTTCTAGACACTATCAGAATGCTACATCACGGTCTCGAGCATTGCGCATTGGCGTGACAAAAAATGTCTAAATATTCCATTATCGTACTTCGAAGCATGTCAACCGCTGTTTAAAACCAATTTTTATGCCATTTATCTCGTAGAAAAGTGATAATATTCCGACCGGAATATGCATTGAGCCTAAACAGCCGAATAAAATTTCTCCTCAGGAGCGAATCGTGCACGCGCCTCATTCAAAGGTCCTCTGAGCCGCCACTTGCCAAAGCCGATAATGTGTTTCAGCCTGAGGCTGCCTCGTTAACCTTCAGTTATTTCCCGGGTTCTGAGAGCCTATCGGAGCCCTGGGAATTGTCACGTTACAGCTAAGATCCTTACTTTTCAATAAACAGATGCAAGACGCACGACTCCTTGTCAGACAGGGTACTTCCTGCTTGAAACCTTGTCAGGTTTTTGCCTGCCATAGGAGTTCTGTTATACTCACAGACACCATTCAAACAGTTTTAGAAAATTCAGAGTGTTTTCTATCCAAACCTGAACAATAATATGCATATTCTAGCTTCTGAGTTGGTGTAGGAGGCAGTTAAAAATGGGCACATATTTTTTCCAAAATTCTCAATACTGCCCCCTATCCCAAACAGGTTAAAGCCTTATTCTGAAATGGATTAAATAAAAATATGTCCTCAGCAATCTACACACAATTGCCCAAAATGATGAAGCCAAAACTGTTTTTTAGATATTTTTTTAAATGTAAAGAAAAAAAGAAAAGAAATACCTTATTTAAATAAGTATTCAGACCCTTTGCTATGAGACTCAAAATTGAGCTCAGGTGCATCCTGTTTCCATTGATCATCCTTGAGATGTTTCTACAACTTGATTGGAGACCACCTGTGGTAAATTCAATTGATTGGACATGATTTGGAAAGGCACACACCTGTCTATATAAGGTCCCACAGTTGACAGTGCATGTCAGAGCAAAAAAGCAAGCCATGAGGTTGAAGGAATTGTTCGTAGTGCTCCGAGACAGGATTGGGTCGAGGCACAGATCTGGGGAAGGGTACCAAAACATTTCTGCAGCATTGAAGGTCCCCAAGAACACAGTGGCCTCCATCATTCTTAAATGAAAGAAGTTTGGAACCACCACGACTCTTCCTAGAGCTGGCTGCCCGGCCAAATTTAGCAATCGGGGGGAGAAGGGCCTTGGTCAGGGAGGTGACCAAGAACCCAAGAGCTCTAGAGTCCCTCTGTGGAGATGGGAGAACCTTCCAGAAGGACAATGATCTCTAAAGCACTCCACTAATCAGGGTTTTATGGTAGTGGCCAGACAGAAGCTCAGGACCTCAGACTGGGGCAAAGGTTCACCTTCCAACAGGACAATGACCCTAAGTACACAGCCCAGACAATGCAGGAGTGGCTTCGGGACAAGTCTTTGTATGTCCTTGAGTGGCCCAGCCAGAACCCGATTGAACATCTCTGTCACGACTTCAGCCGAAGTTGGTGCCTCTCCTTGTTTGACGTCACCGGCTTTCTAGCCTCCACCGATCTACATTTATTTTTCCATTTGTTTTGTCTGCATTGTACACACCTGGTTCCCATTTCGTTTTAATTATTTCCCTATTTAACCCTCTGGAGCCATCATGATTTTGTGCGTGTTTATTGTTGTCAGTTGCCTCGTTTATGTGATTCTGGATTTTCGTTCTCCTTGTTGGAGGATTATTTTTGAGTAAAGTTACTATTATTACTCATCTCTGTGTCCTGCGCCTGACTCCGCCTTACCCACATCACCTAGACTCTGACAGAAACACGCACCTTCAATGGAGTCAGCAGGTGCACACAGCCCTCCTCTACCTATGGAGGAGCGCTTCCAGCAGCACGCGACTATGTTGCAAAGTCTCGGCACAGCCATGGATCGTGTGCTGCAAACCATGGAGCGATGGGAGAGAGGGGTTTTTCCAGCAACCCCATCATCATCACCCCAGCTCCCACAACAACCCACACCACTGTCCACCCCTCCTTCACCTGGATTCAGTGGGATTCGGCTCGCGCTCGAGGGTATACGATGGAACGGCTGCCGGGTGCCAGGGGTTCCTACTCCAGCTTGGGCTCTACCTGGCAACCGTTCACCCAGCTCCTTCGGGACGCGAGAGTGTAAACGCCCTCATCTCCTGTCTGACTGGTAGAGCACTCGAATGGGCCAACGCAGTCTGGGGAAGGGAAGGACCGACGTTGGACAATTATGAGGATTTTACCCGGTTTTAGATCATCCACCTGAAGGGAGAGCGGTGGGGGAACGCTTGTATCATCTCAGACAGGGGAGGAGGAGCGCATAAGACTTCGCTCTGGACTTTCAAATTCTGTCCGCCGGCGCGGGATGGAATGAGCGGGCCCTGATCGACCACTACAGGTGTGGTCTACGCGAGGACGTTCGTAGGGAGCTAGTCTGCAGGGACACCATCCTTACCTTCGACCAGCTGGTAGACCTATCCATCAGACTGGATAACCTGTTGACCTCCCGCAGACGTCCGGATCGGGGTTCGTCAGTTCCATCTCCCAGCACCTCAGATCTGACGCCGATGGAGCTAGGAGGTGCTGCTATGAGGGGGACCGGAGGGGGGGCCATTCCCTGCACCACCTGTGGCCGCAGAGGGCACACTGCTGGTCGGTGCTGGATAGGTTCCCCAGGGAGTCGAGGCAGCAGGCAGGGCACTGGTGGATCTTCCCAGGTGAATAGGCACCCGACTCTCCCAGAGCTTCCTGTTTCGCATATGTGTGTATGTGTAGAATTTCCTGAGTTTTCCCCGCATTCCCAGCATAAGGTGCTCGTAGATTCAGGTGCAGCTGGGAACTTTATTGATCGTTCATTTGCAATTAGATTAGGGATCCCTATTGTTCCTGTTGATGTGCCCTTCCTTGTACATGCCTTAGATAGTCATCCTTTAGGGTCAGGACTGATCAGGGAGGTCACAGCTCCGCTATGTATGATAACGCAGGGGGATCATAAGGAGAGAATTAGTCTCTTTCTGATCGATTCACCTGTGTTTCCTGTGGTGTTGGGGTGTCCCTGGTTGGCCGATCATGACCCCACTATTTAGTGGAAACAAGGGGCTCTCAAGGGATGGTCACGGCAGTGCTCGGGGAGGTGTGTAGGTTTTTCCATAGGTGCAACTACGGTGGAGAGTCCAAACCAGGTCTCCACCATGCACATCCCCCCTGAATATGCCGATTTGGCTCTCGCCTTCTGTAAAAAGAAGGCGACTCAATTTCCACCCCATCGACGGAGGGATTGTGCAATAAATCTCATGGTAGACGCAGCACTTCTCAGGAGTCACGTATATCCTTTGTCACAGGGGGAGACGGCGGCTATGGAAACATGTCTCTGAATTTCTGGGACAGGGATACATTTGGCCTTCCACTTCACCTGCCTCCTCGAGTTTATTTTTTGTGAAGAAGAAGGATGGAGGTTTACGCCCGTGTATTGACTATCGAGGTATAAATCAGATTACAGTGAAGTACAGTTACCCGCTGTCTCTCATAGCCAGTGTGACAGAGTCATTGCACGGGGTGCGCTTCTTCACAAAATTGGACCTCAGGAGCGCTTACAACCTGGTGTGTATCCAGGAGGGGGATGAGTGGAAGACGGCATTTAGTACCACCCCTGGGCACTATGAGTACCTTGTCATGCCGTACGGGTTGATGAATGCTCCATCAGTCTTTCAATCCTTTGTAGACGAGAATTTCAGGAACCTGCACGGGCAGGGTGTAGGGGTGTATACAGATGACATTCTAATATACTCCGCTACACGCACCGAGCATGTGTCCCTGGTGTGCAAGGTGCTTGGTCGACTGTTGGAGCATGACCTGTACGTCAAGGCTGAGAAATGTCTGTTCTTCCAACAGTCTGTCTCCTTTCTAGGGTACCGCCTGTCCACGACAGGGGTGGAGATGGAGAAGGACCGCATTTCAGCCGTGCGTAATTGGCCGACTCCAACCACGGTAAAGGAGGTGCAGCGGTTTTTAGGGTTTGCCAACTACTACCGGAGGTTTATACTGGGCTTTGGTCAGGTAGCTGCTCCCATTACCTCTTTGCTAAAGGGGATCAGCTGGGGCGGACAGGGCTTTTGGTCACCTAAAGGCTCTGTTTATCTCGGTTCCCGTGCTGGCTCATCTGGATCCCTCTTTGGCATTTATAGTGGAGGTGGACTCGTCCGAGGCTGGGATAGGAGCTGTGCTGTCTCAGCGTTCGGGTACGCCACCAAAGCTCCGCCCCTGTGCTTTTTTTTCGAAGAAGCTCAGCCCGGCAGAGGGAAATTATGATGTGGGTGATCGGGAGCTGTTGTCTGTTGTCAGGGCTCTGAAGGCGTGGAGGCATTGGCTTGAGGGGGCTAAACACCCTTTCCTCATTTGGACTGACCACCGCAATCTGGAGTACATCCAGGCGGCGAGGAGACTGAACCCTCGTCAGGGAAGGTGGGCCATGTTTTTCACTCGTTTTATTTTCACCCTTTCCTACAGACCAGGTTCCCAGAACGCTAAGGCAGATGCACTATCCCGGATGTATGACACAGAGGAGCGGTCCACGGATCCCACTCCCATACTTCCGGCTTCGTGCCTGGTGGCACCAGTGGTATGGGAGGTGGACGCGGACATCGAGCGGGCATTACGTACAGAGCCCACTCCCAACCAGTGTCCAGTTGGGCGTCTGTACGTTCCATCTGATGTCCGCGATCGTTTGATCTGTTCGGCTCACACGTCACCCTTCTCTGGTCATCCTGGCATCAGTCGGACAGTGCACTGTCTTAGTGGGAAGTACTGGTGGCCCACTTTAGCTAAGGACATGAGGGTTTATGTTTCCTCCTGCTCGGTGTGCGCCCAGTCCAAGCATCTAGACACCTGCCCAGAGGGAAATTACAACCCCTACCCGTTCCACAACGGCAATGGTCACACCTATCGGTGAATTTTGTGACGGATCTTCCTCCGTCACAGGGAAACACCACGATCCTTGTTGTTGTGGATCGGTTTTCTAAGTCCTGCCGTCTCCTTCCTTTGCCTGGTCTCCCTACGGCTCTACAGACTGCGGAGGCCCTGTTCACCCACGTCTTCCGGCACTACGGGGTGCCTGAGGATATAGTTTCTGATCGCGGTCCCCAGTTCAAGTCTAGGGTCTGGAGGGCGTTTATAGAACGCCTGGGGGTCTCGGTCAGCCTCACCTCAGGTTTTCACCCCAAGAGTAACGGGCAGGTGGAGAGAGTTAACCAAGATGTGGGTAGCTTTCTGCGGTCCTATTGCCAGGACCGGCCGGGGGAGTGGGCGGCTTTCATCCCCCGGGCAGAGATGGCCCAAAACTCCCTTCGCCACTCCTCCACTAACCTATCTCCTTTTCAATGTGTTCTGGGTTATCAGCCGGTCCTGGCACCGTTCCATCAGAGCCAGATTGAAGCACCTGCGGTGGACAAATGGTTTCGGTGCTCGGAAGAAACATGAGACGCTGCCCATGTGCGCCTGCAACGGGCCATCAAGCGGTAGAAGGCGAGCGCCGACCGCCACCGCAGTGAGGCGGCACTCGAGTGAGTCTGGCACTCGACCCGAAACCTACCCCTTCACCTGCCTGAAGCGGTTCCGCGGTTTGTGGGGACATTTAAAGTCCTGAGCAGACTGAACGAGGTTTGTTATAGGTTATTACCTTTTTACCGTATTAACCCCTCGTTCCATGTGTCTCTCCTCAGGCCGGTGGTGGCTGGTCCGCTCCAGCAGTCAGAGGTGTGGGAGGTTCCTCCACCCCCTCGGGACATAGAGGGGGCCCCGACGTATACTGTGCGAGCCATTATGGACTGAAGGCGTCGGGCGAGGGGCCTTCAGTACCTTGTGGAGTGGGAGGGGTACGGTCCGGAGGAGAGATGCTGGGTGCCGGTGGAGGACATCCTGGACCCTTCCTTACTGCAGGAATTTCACCGTCTCCGCCCGGATCGTCCTGCGCCTCGTCCTCCGGGTCGTCCCCGAGGCCGGTGTTGGTGCGCTGCTGGAGCCGCGCATCAAGGGCGGGGTACTGTGACGACTTCCGCCGAAGTTGGTGCCTCTCCTTGTTCGGGCGGCGTTCGGCGGTCGACCTCACCGGCTTTCTAGCCTCCACCGATCTACATTTCTTTTTCCATTTGTTTTCTCTGTATTGTACACACCTGGTTCCCATTTCGTTTTAATTATTTCCCTATTTAACCCTCTGGACCCATCATGGTTTTGTGCGTGTTTATTGTTGTCAGTTGTCTCATTTATGTGATTCTGGATTTTCGTTCTCCTTGTTGGAGGATTATTTTTGAGTAAAGTTACTATTATTACTCATCTCTGTGTCCTGCGCCTGACTCCGCCTTACCCACATCACCTAGACTCTGACAATCTCTGGAGAGACCTAAAAATAGCTGTACAGCAACGCTCCCCATCCAACCTGACAGAGCTTGAGAGGATCTACAGAGAAGAATGTGAGAAACGCCCCAAGTACAGGTGTGCCTAGCTTTTAGCGTCTTACCCAAGAAGACTCGAGGCTGTAATCGCTGCTGAAGGTGCTTCAACAAAGTACTGAGTAAAGGGTCTGAAAAATTATGTAAATGTGATATTTCTGTAATTTTTTAAAATAAATGTGCAAACTTTTCTAAAAACCTGTTTTTGCTTTGCCATTATGGGTTATTGTGTGTAGATTGATGAGGGGGAAAAAATGATTTAATCATTTTTTAGAATAAGGCTGTAACATAACAAAATGTGGAAAAAGTCAAGTGGTCTGAATTCTTTCAGTAGGCACTGTGTGTATATATATTATTTTATGTTTCATTTTTTTGTTGTTGTTTCTCTGTAATACTACCTAACAATTTTATGAAGTTGGCTTTAGCTAGCCCAGATAGGTTCCAAATCTCCTAACCTCATGACGAGCTACCAACCCATTTCAGCCTATCAATCAAGTTAGAGTAGCTAGATGACATACCTGTTGGCAAGGTTGGTAGACTTTAGAAAAACTTGCAATTACTAAATGTTCTGAATAAGACTCACATATTTTACCCAGATTTTAGAAGAAATGCAGAGAAGCATATTTTGTTTCTTTAAATAAAATTAACCACCAGTCAGAAGGATAAAGACAGCTCAAGAGGTATGCTTAGATATGCAGAAAATATACATGTTTTTCACATAGAATTAAGCATAATGATTATGGCTCTAGATTGTAGGAAAAAGCTGTTTCACATGTTTGAAAAATGTAAATTCTGGCAACTTCAACACAGGGGGCCTAGTCCCCCCCCCCCCCACCACCACCACCACCACCACCACTAGACATCCTCACGTACTTTGTGCCCCCTCAGATTTTTGGTTTGCATGACGCCCCTGACTGTACTGCATCTTTCTCTATGACTCTTATAATAGAGGGTTCTAAGAGGGATTTAGGTAAGGGTTGTCATCAAGGCCAACTGTATGCAGATGTTTGTTTTACTCAGATTTTAATGCTGCAGTGAAACAGCAAGGGAGAGGTTTCTGGCGTCTGTAGTATTGTACAGTAGCGGTGAGGCACACAATCGTCCAAACAGTGACCTCACCTTCTGTGACACCCGCCCATATTCTCACGGGGAGGATTACCATGATGGCTTTCCAAGGCAGCACATTGTCATTGTATTTTGTTCATTCATTTATCTATGAAACATACTCAATCGCTACTAAATCATATAAGCTGCTTTGCCTGAAGCCGATCATGCTTACCTCCGCTTGCCAACAAGCGATTTATTCATTTTTTTTTACGGCGTACCTATATCGTACCATATGGAACTGTTGCGTGCTTCACTGCATGCAGGATGTAACAAATGTTGAGTGGTCCTCGTAACATTGTCAAACAGCAGTTGTCAGTAGTTTGATGAAGCAGTCGAGCACATGTGCAAACGTTTGTGCTGCACTGATTTGCATTTGCAGTATCCTCCCACTCCTCTCCAAACTACATATTTCATCAGGGAAAATTAGACTCATTGGAACAAATGAGTGGTGTTACTCTATTTATGTAACGGATAGGAAAGCATTGTAAAACACTGTAGAACAACTTTGTCTCTTCTGTTTTGCTTACTCAGCTGACCATAAGGCTGTTTACAGCCTCGTAAAAGTTAATATACAAGTTAATATTGGAAATACAATGGCCCCTAAATTAGTTGGCAACCTCTCTGTTTGAGAGCAGGAGTGATGTGGAGAAGTACAGCAGGCTGTAAATTCATATTGGGTGTTTTGGCATTTTGGGATGTGCAATGGCAGTATCAGCTGTGACTGTGTAGAAACGCCTAGCGTTAAGTACAGTAGATTTGAGAAATGAATCTGTCTTCAAAAGGTGACTGTAGAGAAATGTATTTGTTCTCAGTCCTCCACTCCTTGCATAGATGGTCTGGTGAAATAATTGTCTCACCTCTTCGGGACATAGTACACCAAGATGACTTCCTTGTGAATATGATTGGGTTGGATCTTGCTACACAATGCCACATTGGCCTTGATGGTATGCTACAGATGTAGGATGTTAATTTGATCACCCTGTTGCAGGAGAACTTTCCTGTGATGCAGGAAATGTAAAATGTGTAGTGTATTTGAGGTTTAAAAAGGCTTCTGAATTTTGTAATTTCCATTTTGAAATATCAGACATGATTTTCAACAACTACAAAAATGGTGGATTAATTATGATCCACATAATTTTGTGGATTAATTATAATCCACATAATAATTAAAATGTCTTGTTGCTGCAGGATTGATTTCCTGCTGTAGCAAACTGGCTCAAATTAAGATCCTACATCTATATGTAGTTGTGAGGCCCATCAATGGCATTTTCCTCATCAAAAGCACGTACCATCTCTCCAACACATTTCTACAGGAAATCATTTTGTGTTGTTGTGGTTGTTGTTTTTACTTTGTGATTTCCTCGACGGATGTTTTATTCATTTATTCTGGCATGTTTATTACGGTAATGAAAGGAGAGAAGGGGATTGAACTCATCATGTTTTATGGATCAAAGACAAACAATGAGGTCTAAGCTTCTTTGGCGCTCTGTGTTTTCCCCCCAATTAGTCAAGACTCTGACAGCCTCATTGCTAGCTGCCTGGCTGCCCTTCTCTACCCCTCTCTCCACCAAACCCCAGGCCCCCGCAACGGCTGATATGAATCAATAGGAAACGTGACGGGGGCTCTTGGGGGCCCCATGGGACTGTAGCTGACTTGAGTGGTAGAGCCGGTCCTGTATGTATGTAGGCATATGAAGCTATGTCGCAGTCGGAGGCAGTCTATATAAAGCACTTGGCCACAATCATTTTTTGTTGTTAATTCCTGTTTATTTTTTCCTTTATTCTTCTTTCTGGCTGTTCTCTCTCATGGTTCATTCACAAACATGCGGGTGTTTCAGCCTCCTGCTCTATGTGCACAGGGGTTAAGTTCCACCAGCGATGCAGTGCTATATTTAGAACGGGACTAGGCACTGTTACCTAATTGGCAGAGTGAGAGGGATGGAGTATTAACATCATTTTTTCATTTGCATTCCTGTTTTTGAATGAATACGATAAGCGGGTGTTAGTGACCAGCTCTTAGGGATGGCATATTTTGATAGGAGTTGATATGGCTGTAATAGACAGACAAAATAGCTGTCCTTTGTTTGGCTCTCTTTTGGGAATGAACATTGACATTGAATGGGCTGGCAAAGATCAGTCTCTGTTCCTTTAGCAGTCTGCAGTGTTAACCCGTTTACTTCATGTAACCTAACACTATAACATCCAAACGCGGCTGATTTACATTGATAGTTTCAGTACCCAGTAGCACCATACCTCTTTATCAAGGGGTCAGTTAAGAGAAGGCCACATTCTAGTTCAAATGTAATGTTATTGCATTTGCAGTGCCTCTCTAAAGCAGGAAACATGTCTATATAGTAGATTTTAATTGCAAAATACTATATATATATATATATATATATATATAAAAGTGCTATAGCTTCTATGTTTGCTTGTCTTTAGCTATTTCTATTGTGAACCACAGTAAATGGAAAAGCTGTGCAGTAAGAATCAATCAGGGAAAGTGGTTTAATTTGCTTTGATATTAAACTAAATGTCCACACTAAACATCCATCATTTACAATCTTGCAGTATTCAAGGACCGGCCATAGCGCTTTTATGCAACCAAGCCTATGCTGCCAGATTTAATCTTATTTGCATGCCATGTTTTCATTTGCCGATGACCCTCTCATGGGTGATGAGGGATTTAGGCCCAGAAGATGAGATATAACAGATTTCATGCCTCAAAATCACATCAAAAAACATGTATTTGGATGACATAAGATATTCAGTGCCAATAATATTGTAGTGATATAAAGTGTGGATATTTGTTATTGTTCTCATCTTTATGTTCATACCCATTAGTTGGTGTTTTTTTCTGGCTCAGCACTGTATTTTAATGGATTTTATAGGCCTGTATGCAGACGTTGGCGGTGACTCCAGTCCTATTATTCTGGTACGTAGTCATAGTCAGTATGTATTACAGAGCATATTAAAATGCTCCATTGGGTTCCTTGCCTATTAAGAGTGGTCTTGTTAGGAATCACAATCGAACTGCACCGTCAGCTCAAAGCACCAAGCTGGGAGTCTCTCTCTCTCTCTCTCTCTCTCTATATATATATATATATATATATACATTTTCTCACTATTTCTCTCTCCCACCGCTCCTCTCTGCAAAGTGATGAAACCAAGCTGGGGGCTAATTTATATTTCTTAAATGACAAAGTTAAGAAATAAGACAGGACAACATGTTTGTTATACATGATAAGGCAGCTGTGGGCTATCAACCAACAATGTGTACATAGGGGGATACATCAATGGAACTTCCTTTTTCACTCACTTTCCTCTCTGCACACATTCTGACACCAATACACCCTGCTCCCATCCAGAAGGCGAGGTCAGTACAGGTACATCAAAGCTGGGAGACTGAAAAACAGCTTCTATCTCAAGGCCATCACACTGTTAAACAGCCATCACTAACACAGAGGCTGCTGCCTACATACAGACTTGTAATCACTAGCCATAAATGGTACACTAGTCACTTTAATGATGCCACTTTAATAATGTTTACATATCTTGCATTGCTCATCTCATATGTATATACTGTATTCTATACTATCTATTGCATCTTAGCCTATGCCGCTTTGACATTGGTCATCCATATATTTATATTTATATATTCTTATTCCATTCCTTACTTAGATTTGTGTGTATTAGGTATTTGTTGTGGAATTGTTAGATATTACTTGTTAGATATTGCTGCACTGTCGGAACTAGAAGCACAAGCATTTCGCTACACTCGCAATAGCATATGCTAACCATGTGTATGTAACGAATAAAATTTGATTTGATTTGATATATTACATAACCTTTATTAGCAGGTGTCACAACAGTACCCACAACACCATGTTGCTGGTCACACACAGTACAGTGCATTACAGTTTCCCCATGTGATTAACAGCTAAGCTATTACGTGTAAAACACTAGTTGAGTGGCGGTGATGTATCTGCTTCTGGCTCTGGCGGCTGACTGGCTGGTGCAGCCGTTCCGTGGGTGCCTCTTCGCCTTGCAGTATGGCCGTATCACTTTGATTAGGAGCACAGTCGGTCACCCTTCTCCGATAACTTGGGCTCCTCAGTCACAGTAATCGAATCCATTTGTGGAGTGACATGAAAGCGATTGGTGTGTTGGACCGACCTGGGAATGAGCACTGAGCATAACCCTGCAGCAATACAGGTAGAAGGAAAAGCAAAGGGACTAAAAGAGCTGGGAGACCTTAAAGAGAGACAGACACAAACAGACACAGATAATGGGACAGAGAAAGATAGAGAGAAACAGAGAGAGAACGAGGGAGAGCACAGATAAATATTTAGAACCTTCAGAAACCTTATGTCTGCAGGGTACAATGGGTTAAAAGATAGAAAGAGTAATCCAGGAAACACATAGACTAGATATGGGTAGGACATGAAAAATGAAAGCAATGTAATTCAAACTGAGCCACCGCTACCCCCAGGCACATTTGTTATTGTTTTTGTTTGGAGGAAATCCATCCAGCATCGTGGTAAAACAAATCGTAGGAGGTGCTCTGCAGTTCTTTCGCACGTGCAGTTATGTCAGAGGGAAAAAACTGTGTTCATTGTTTGAAGTAAGGCCTTTGTTGTTTACTGAACAAAATTATAAACGCAATATGGAAAGTGTTGGTCCCATGTTTCATGAGCTGAAATAAAAGATCCCATAAATATTCCATATGCACAAACAGCTTATTTCTCAAAAATGTTGTGCAACGATTTGTTTACATCCCTGTTAGTGAGCATTTCTCCTTTGCCAAGACAATCCATCGACCTGACATGTGTGGCATATCAAGAAGCTGATTAAACAGCATGATCATTACACAGGTGCACCTTGTGCTGGGGATAACAAAAGGCCACTCTAAAATGTGCAGTTTTTTCACGCAACACAATGCCACAGATGTTTTGAGGGAGCATGCAATTGGCATGCTGACTGCATGAATGTCCACCAGAGCTGTTGCCAGATAATTTATTGTTAATTTCTCTACCATAATCCGCCTCCAATGTCGTTTTAGATAATTTTGCAGTACGTCTAACTGGCCTGCCAACTGCAGACCAAGTGTAACCACACAAGCCCAGGACCTCCATCCGGCTCCTTCACCTGCTCACCTGTACACAATTCCTGGAAGCTGTAAATGTCCCAGTTCTTCCATGGCCTGCATACTCACCAGACATGTCAAATCAAATCAAAGTTTATTTGTCACGTGCGCCAAATACAACAGGTTACTTACTGGTAGGCTTACTTACAGGCTCTAACGAACAGTGCAAAAAAGGTATTATGTGAACAATAGGTAAGTAAAGAAATAAAAACAAGAGTAAAAAAGACTGTGAAAAATAACAGTAACGAGGCTATAACAGTAGCGAGGCTATAAATGTAGCGAGGCTATATACAGGCACCGGTTAGTCGGGTTGATTGAGGTAGTATGTACATGTAGATATGGTTAAAGTGACTATGCATATATGATAAACAGAGAGTAGCAGTAGCATAAAAGAGGGGTTGGTGGGTGGTGGGTGACGGGACACAATGCAGGTAGCCCGGTTAGCCAATGTGTGGGGGCACTGGTTGGCCGGGCCAATTGAGGTAGTATGTACATGAATGTATAGTTAAAGTGACTATGTATATATGATAAACAGAGAGTAGCAGCAGCGTAAAAGAGGGCTTTGGGGGGGGGGCACACAATGCAAATTGTCCGGGTAGCCATTTGATTACCTGTTCAGGAGTCTTATGGCTTGGGGGTAAAAACTGTTAAGAAGCCTTTTTGTCCTAGACTTGGCACTCCGGTACCGCTTGCCATGCGGTAGTAGAGAGAACAGTCTATGACTGGGGTGGCTGGGGTCTTTGACAATTTTCAGGGCCTTCCTCTGACACCGCCTGGTATAGACATCCTGGATGGCAGGCAGCTTAGCCCCAGTGATGTACTGGGCGGTACGCACTAACCTCTGTAGTGCCTTGCGGTTGGAGGACGAGCAATTGCCGTACCAGGCAGTGATGCAACCAGTCAGGATGCTCTCGATGTTGCAGCTGTAGAACCTTTTGAGGATCTCTGGACCCATGCCAAATATTTTTCGTTTCCTGAGGGGGAATAGGCTTTGTCGTGCCCTCTTCACGAGACCCACCTATTGAGCATGTTTGGGATGCTCTGGATTGTTGTGTACGACAGTGTGTTCCAGTTCCTGTCAATATCCAGCAACTTCACACAGCCATTGAAGAGGAGTGGAACAACATTCCACAGGCCACAATCAACAGATTTATCAACTATATGTGAAGGAGATGTGTCGCGCTGCATGAGGCAAATGGTGCTCACACCAGATACTGGCTGCTTTTCTGATCCACGCCCCTACTTTTTTTTCAGGTATCTGTGATTCCCTGTCATGTGAAATCAATAGATTAGGGCCTAATGAATGATGTCCTTATATGAACTGTAACTCAGTAAAATCGTTGACATTTTTGCATGTTTGGTTTATATTTTTGTTCAGTGTAATGTCGCAAACGGACGTGGCAGTTTCACCGCTATGGATTGCAGCTTTACATCCCATCTGCAGGATGTTATGTTACATGGCTGTTGTGAAAGTGTATTATGAGTACATGTGAGCTTCTCAGTTTCACCTTAATTCATGTATGATTATGTAATTGGATATGAGAATGGAAATAATGGAACCATACATTTCACCATGCTGTACTATGTCATATAACTGCATCATGAGATCCTTTAAGGTCCATCAGACTAGTTCACCATCCAAAACAGTTGTGCAACTGGAGCTGAATTTCCATAATTGATCATTGATTTGCGGTAGGCAGAGGGAAGTATTTTTGTATTTTGTATTTATTATGGATCCCCATTAGCTGCTGCCAAAGCAGCAGCTACTCTTCCTGGGGTCCTGCAAAATTAAGGCAGTTTATACAATTTTAAAAACATTACAATACATTCAGAGATTTCACAAGACACTGTGTGCCCTCAGGCCTCTACTCCACCACTACCACATATCTACAGTACTAAATCCATGTGTATGTATAGTGCGTGTGTGTGTGTGTGTGTGTGTGTGTGTGTGTGTGTGTGTGTGTGTGTGTGTGTGTGTGTGTGTGTGTGTGTGTCTGTGCCAACTAATATAAAGTAAGTGGTTTGGTACTACAGAGAGGGTGATAGGATTCTGGGAAAAGGTCCTTTCCTTGGCAGACCTGGCTTTTCGCTTCTGAATAAATCCTCTCCCTGAGTTCAGGTTTAGTTTGCAGTCATTGTTGTTCTTTTCGCAGCTGTGCTGTGAGTCACGGCCTGTCTGGGTTCTCTGACGGATGACACTGCCTTGTGCTAACGCTAACGCTCGCTAACAGGGTGTTTTGTGAGATGTGATCCAACCACAGCACTTGGAGCTCCTTCTATACGGGACGGGACAGGAGAGGTAGTGTTGTGTCCTTGAGCAAAGGCACGTTCTCATCCCAAACAAGTCAGATAGGTATTCATGTATAGATTAGGATCATGAGTTTGTCAGTCCTGGTCTACTCAGGTTAGCTTACCTACTTGTTATAGCTCACTGTTTACATTCCAATCAGAATGACACCTGGAAACTTGTACACTCCCTTCAGAATGATACCTGGAGGCTTGTACACTCCCTTCAGAATGATACCTGGAGGCTTGTACACTCCCTTCAGAATGACACCTGGAGGCTTGTACACTCCCTTCAGAATGATACCTGGAGGCTTGTACACTCCCTTCAGAATGACACCTGGAGGCTTGTACACTCCTATCAGAATGACACCTGGAGGCTTGTACACTCCTATCAGAATGACACCTGGAGGCTTGTACACTCCCTTCAGAATGACACCTGGAGGCTTGTACACTCCCTTCAGAATGACACCTGGAGGCTTGTACACTCCAATCAGAATGACACCTGGAGGCTTGTACACTCCCTTCAGAATGACACCTGGAGGCTTGTACACTCCCTTCAGAATGACACCTGGAGGCTTGTACACTCCTATCAGAATGACACCTGGAGGCTTGTACACTCCAATCAGAATGACACCTGGAGGCTTGTACACTCCTATCAGAATGACACCTGGAGGCTTGTACACTCCTATCAGAATGACACCTGGAGGCTTGTACACTCCTATCAGAATGATACCTGGAGGCTTGTACACTCTTATCAGAATGACACCTGGAGGCTTGTACACTCCCTTCAGAATGACACCTGGAGGCTTGTACACTCCCTTCAGAATGACACCTGGAGGCTTGTACACTCCTATCAGAATGACACCTGGAGGCTTGTACACTCCAATCAGAATGACACCTGGAGGCTTTTACACTCCCTTCAGAATGACACCTGGAGGATTGTACACTCCCTTCAGAATGACACCTGGAGGCTTGTACACTCCAATCAGAATGACACCTGGAGGCTTGTACACTCCAATCAGAATGACACCTGGAGGCTTGTACACTCCTATCAGAATGACACCTGGAGGCTTGTACACTCCTATCACAATGATACCTGGAGGCTTGTACACTCCTATCACAATGATACCTGGAGGCTTGTACACTCCTATCAGAATGACACCTGGAGGCTTGTACACTCCTATCAGAATGACACCTGGAGGCTTGTACACTCCTATCAGAATGACACCTGGAGGCTTGTACACTCCTATCAGAATGACACCTGGAGGCTTGTACACTCTTATCAGAATGACACCTGGAGGCTTGTACACTCCTATCAGAATGACACCTGGAGGCTTGTACACTCCTATCAGAATGACACCTGGAGGCTTGTACACTCCTATCAGAATGACACCTGGAGGCTTGTTCACTCTTATCAGAATGACACCTGGAGGCTTGTTCACTCTTATCAGAATGACACCTGGAGGCTTGTTCACTCTTATCAGAATGACACCTGGAGGCTTGTTCAGTCTTATCAGAATGACACCTGGAGGCTTGTTCACTCTTATCAGAATGACACCTGGAGGCTTATTCACTTTTATCAGAATGACACCTGGAGGTTTCCTCTAGGGCAAAACAGTCAACCCTGAGGTCCTCTCACTGAGAAAGCAACTCACAGAACTCTACTTTTACAATCAGTGGAATGTCATGAAGTCTTCATTGCTCATAGCGAAATCAAGGTCTCATCTGGGGGGAATGTGCTGAGATGGGGTTGATGTTTAAATTGTGTTTTCCTTCTCTATTTCCCTACAGGAGGGTGTTGTGATGGTCACAATGAGCTCAGGACCAAGGCCTTTGCTAAATTGTAAAGATAATGGAAGCCTGACCTAAGGGGACTCCTCCACTTCATTATCCCCGACCGGATCTCTGTGAGTCTTACATCCTATGTCCCATCTCTCACTGGGACACACAGACACACATCCTCTATCACCACATATACACACATCCTACATCCCATCTCTCACACACACAGTGCCTAAAGAATGTATTCATGCCCCTTGACTTATTCCACATTTTGTTGCGTTACAGACAGAACTCAACATTGATTAAAACAACATTTTCTCACTCATCTACACTCAATACCGCATAATGACAAAGTGAAAAACTTTTTCAGAAAAGTTTACACATTTATCGAAAATGAGTTACAGAAATATCACATTTACGTAAGTATTCACATCCCTGAGTCAGTATATGTTAGAATCACTTTTGGCAGTGATTACAGCTGTGAGTCTTTCTGGGTAAGACTCTAAAAGGATTGCACGCCTGAACTGTACAATATTTAAACTTACTTCTTAAAAAAATTATTCAAGCTCTGTCAAGTTGGTCGTTGATCATTGCTAGACAGCCATTTTCAGGTCTTGACATATATTTTCAGGCCGATTTAAGTCAAAACTGTAACTAGCCTACTCAAAACATTCAATGTCGTCTTGGTAAGCAACTCCAATGTATATTTGGCCTTTTGTTTTAGATTTAATTAATCTCCCAGTGTCTGATGGAAAGCAGACTGAACCAGGTTTTCCTCTAGGATTTTGCCTGTGCTTAGCTCCATTGCGTATCTTTTTATCCTGAAAAAGACCCTAATCCTTAACAATTACAAGCATACCCATAACATGATACAGCCACCACTATGCTTGAAAATATGGAGAGTGGTACTCAGTAATGTGTTGTATTGGATTTGCCCCGAACATAACATTTTGTATTCAGGACAAAAAGTTAATTGTTTTTCCACATTTTGTGAAGTATCACTTTAGTGACTTGGTTCAAACAGGATGCATATTTTGGAATATGTGTATTCTGTACAGGCTTCCTTCTTTTCACTTTGTCAATTAGGTTAGTATTGTGGATTAATTACAATGTTGTTCATCCATTCTCAGTTTTCTCCCATCACAGTCATTAAATTCTGTAACTGTTTTCAAAGTCACCATTGGCCTCATGGTGAAATCCCTGAGTGGTTTCCTTCCTCTCCGGCAACTGAGTTAGGTAGAACGCATTTGTAGTGACTGGGTGTATTGATACACCATCCAAAGTGTTATTAATGACTTCACCATGCTCAAAGAATTATTCAATGTCTGTTTTTTTTACCCATCTACCAATAGGGTCCCTTCTTTGTGAGGAGTGGGAAAACCTCCCTGGTCTTTGTGGTTAAATCTGTGTTTGAAATGTACTGCTCAACTGAGGGACCTTACAGATAATTGTACTATATGTGTGGGGTACAGATGTAAGGTAGTCATTAAAAAAGTATGTTAAACACTATTATTGCACACAGAGTGAGTCCATGCAACTTATTATGTGACTTGTTAAGCAAATATCTACTCCTAAACTTATTTAGGCTTGCCATAACAAAGGGGTTGAATACTTATTGACTCATGACATTTCAGCTTTTCATTTTTAATTCATTTGAAAACATTAAAACATAATTCCACTTCAACATTATGGGGTACTGTGTGTAGGCCGGTGACACAACATCTCAATTTAATCTATTTTAAATTCAGGCTGTAACACAACAAAATGTGGAAAAAGTAAAGCGGTGTCAATACTTTCTGAAGGCACTGTGTGCACGCATTCACACACGCACTCATGCGAACACATACACCTCTATCCAATCTTCTATCCCTTTAGAATAGCTTCCATCTCATTAGGCTGTCTGACCACTGGGATCACAGGCAGCAGATATAAATAGTGTCCGAGGAGAGGCAGAATCCAGACCTCTGTGTGTACGCCAAGAGGAATCTCCTTTTTAATGCAGCCTCGTAATGCTGCTCGCGCTTGGAGATGGCTTTCCAGGAAGCTATGTATAATCCAGTTGGCGGACAGCAAATCACCAGGGATTGCCTTTTATTGAAGGTTAATATTTCAGTGTTGGGCATCAGGCCCACTTTGCTCTCTAAAAGTCTACATGTGTAGGAGTATATATATTGTATTATGTTATATTATTATTATTATTATTATTGTATATACTATAAGGAGTAGTCTGTCCTCTTAGGAATCTTAGGACAGTCATAAACTGGCTCATAAACTGGCCCCAAAATGTCAGCAATAGAATACACTCTACTCTGTGTCTTGTGGAAAAACATCACAAACCAAGGGATTGGTTGTTGCTTTTTTGTCTAGGAAATAGTGACTCTGGAGATTTGTCAAACTACTTTTGACATCAAAGCTGAGAAGAATGCTAAACATTGGATAAACCTCTTTGTCAGTGCTAGCTGTAACTTCAAGGATATGCACTTCGGACTGAAATGTCTTCTTGTCCTCCTCAGCATTCTGATGGAGGCCGAGGAATACAATACTAATGTTGAATTTACGATCCGGAGCTGCTTCTTTGGGGAACTGCAGCAACAGACATTCAAGCCACAACAAAAAGAGCTTGAAACCTCGTCAATAGAGGTCCAATATTTATTCACTTTAATTATTGGTCTCATAAACACCATTTGTTACTTTATCTGTGCTTATTAGGTTAAACAGCAGTCATTGATTCAGGGAACTGGTGGGGTTTGTTCCAAACCAATTGGCGGCTTTTGAAACCCACACACTCCTGATCAGCGTTTTTTATTAAAGGCTGGGCATTGAATATGATATATTCCCTACAGGTGTGCTGTCTTAATTTGGCCACTCTATTGTCGCGGAGAAGTGTCCTGTGCAGCAAGAAATACAAACCCCTACAAAAATGTCTAGGCTAAGCCCTGTCTAAGCCGGGGTACAGGGAGCTCTACTAAGTTATATGGAAATGTATAAGAAGGTCATACCAAGGATCATTTAGCTATTTGATTTTGAATTTTAACACCCCTTGAAGTATAAAAAAATATATATTGACTAATGATTTGATTAAAGATTTTATTTGGCTATTAGCAAATACAAACGCATTGAATAACAGATTCACTACATGGAACAGATGGTCCCAAAAAATTTATTTAAAGGAAGTTTGTTCTGAAGTGACAGTTTTATTACATGTATACTACCGTTCAGAAGTTTGGGGTCACTTAGAAATGCCATTGTTTTTTAAAGAAAATGACATTTTTTTTGTCCATTAAAACCTCACTAGGTTAGGGGGCAGCATTTGGAATTTTGGATGAAAAGTGCGCCCAAAGTAAACTGCCTGCTACTCAGGTCCAGAAGCTAGGATATGCATAGACTTGGTAGATTTGGATAGAAAACACTCTAAAGTTTCCAAAACAGTTAAAATAATGTCTGTGAGTATAACAGAACTGATATGGCAGGCGAAAACCTGAGGAAAATCCATCCAGGAAGTGCTATTATTTTAAAATGTCTGTTTTTCCATTGAAAGCCTATCCACCATACAAAGACTTATGATGCAGTTCACCTTAGGCATTGTTTCAGGCTTTTACTCTGAAAAATGAGGGCGAAACACCACCCTCAATGAGAGGACAGTGGAAATTTCCAGACATGATCCTACGTGTGACCGGGACCGTGCCTTTCTTGTTTTTCCTTTTCTATTGACGAAGCTATTGTCCGGTTGAAATAGGATTGATTATTTATGACAAAAACAACCTGAGGATTGATTATAAAATTCGTTTGACATGTTTCTATGAACTTTTATGGTACTTTTTTGATTTTTCGTCTGTCTGTTGTAACCGCGCTTTGTTCTAATGGATTACTGAACAAAACGGACCAACAAAATGGAGGTTTTTGAATATAAAGAGGGACTTTATCAAACAAAATGAACATTTATTGTGTAACATGGAGTCTTGGGAGTGCAATCACATCAAAGATAAATGATATATTTTATTGCTATTTCTGACTTTTGTTACTCCTCTTCTTGGCTGCTAACTGTTTGCAATGATTTTTCTGCTGGGCAGACAAAATAACATCAAATTGATCATACAGTGTAGACATTGTTAATGTTGTAAATGGCTATTGTAACTGGAAACGTCTGATTTTTTAATGGAATATCTACAGTTGAAGTCAGAAGTTTACATACACCTTACCCAAATACATTTAAACTCAGTTTTTCACAATTCCTGACATTTAATCCTAGTAAACATTCCCTATCGTATGTCAGTTAGGATCACCACTTTATTTTAAGAATGTGAAATGTCAGAATAATAGTAGAGAGAATGATTTATTTCAGCTTTTATTTCTTTCATCACATTCTCAGTGGGTCATAAGTTTACATACACTCAATTAGTATTTGGTAGCATTGCCTTTAAATTGTTTAACTTGGGTCAAACGTTTTGGGTGGCCTTCCACAAGCTTCCACAATAAGTTGGGTGAATTTTGGCCCATTCCTCCTGACAGAGCTGGTGTAACTGAGTCAGGTTTGTAGGCCTCCTTGCTCATACACACTTTTTCAGTTATGCCCACAAATTTTCAGGTGGATTGAGGTGTGTGCTTTGTGATGGCCACTGCAATACCTTGACTTTGTTGTCCTTAAGCCATTTTGCCACAACTTTGGAAATATGCTTGGGGTCATTGTCCATTTGGAAGACCCATTTGCAACAAAACTTTAACTTCCTGACTGATGTCTTGAGATGTTGCTTCAATATATCCATATAATTTTCCTTCCTCGTGATGCGATTTTGTGAAGTGCACCAGTCCCTCCTGCAGCAAAGCACCCCCACAACATGATGCTGCCACCCCCGAGCTTCACGGTTGGGATGGTGTTCTTCAGCTTGCAAGCCTCCCCCTTTTTCCTCCAAACATAATGATGGTCATTATGGCCAAACAGTTCTATTTTTGTTTCATCAGACCAGAGGACATTTCTCCAAAAAGTACAACCTTTGTCCCCATGTGCTGTTGCACATGGGGACGGAACGCGTCTCCTTCCTGAGCAAATGACGACTGTGCGGTCCCATGGTGTTTATACTTGCGTACTATTGTTTGTACAGATGAATGTGGTACCTTCAGGCATTTGGAAATTGCTCCCAAGGCTGAACCAGACTTGTGGAGGTCTCCAATTTTTTTTATGAGGTCTTGGCTGATTTCTATTGATTTTCCCATGATGTCAAGCAAAGAGGCACAGAGTTTGAAGGTAGGCCTTGAAATACATCCACGGGTACACCTCTAATTGACTCAAATGATGTCAATTAGCGTATCAGAAGCTTCTAAAGCCGTGACATAATTTTCTGTAATTTTCCAAGCTGTTTAAAGGCACATTTAACTTAGTGTATGTAAACTTCTGACCAACTGGAATTGTGATACAGTGAATTATAAGTGAAATAATCTGTCTGTAAACAATTGTTGGAAAAATTACTTGTGTCATGCACAAAGAAGATGTCCTAACCGACTTGCCAAAACTATAGTTTGTTAACAAGAAATTTGTGGAGTGGTTGAAAAACGAGTTTTAATGACTCCAACGTAAGTTTGTGTAAACTTCCGACTTCAACTGTATGTAATCTTCTGACTTCAACTGTATGTAGGCATATGCTAAACGGAGTGAATACAGTAGTGTACTAAACAACCAAAGATTTCAAGACTAAATCAAGGCTGATTTATACTACGTCTATCGACATGTCTGTAGACAGTTGTCAGTGACATCTTGAACATTCTATTGTTGTCCGACATCAAACTTGTCATTGTTTTTATGAAAAAGAATAAACACAAAAACGACAGATTGCATGACATCCGCAGCCTGGTGGTCCAAAATGGTATAACATGTCTATTTTACCACCAGTAAACCCATCCATTTAAAAATGAATTAGTATATGTGACCCTGTTTCAGGAAACTAGATGTATGTTGTGGGTCACTACTGCACAGGAGAGCCATTTGAACGTAAACTTTTATTTTATCAAAATGCGTTAATTGGCAGAAATGCCTTCACGAACTTATGAACTTTCATGTGCCTTAATAACAAACTTTTATGCCATCTGTAAATACAAATACAATTGTTAAATTACAAGCCTAGTTGGTTTAGCCACAGAAAAAGACTGCAACCTTCTCGCAAGTCATGATTGGCTGAGATAATGAGTAGGCTGGACATTCTGAGAGATTAGTTTGGATTGGTCTGCCAGCTTCTGTCTATTTGAGCTGGTCAGTATGTCTAGGTAATCCTATCTAACGTTACTTTTTAAAAAATGTATTGTGTATTAAAACTGCACAAGTGTTGCTCTCCCCTTTTGGAGGAACGAGTTTTTAAATCAGTGGATTTTGAGTATGATAGCTAAGGAGATGGAGAAACCACCTGTCTCCGGATTACATCTTCAAACTAAGGGCAACCATGGCATCCAACAGGAGATGCGTCCATCCATGTATACAGGTAAGATGGTCTAGCTAGCTACATTTACAGATATTACACGTTTCTAATTTTGACAGAAAGAGCCATTTGCTTGGCTAGCTATAGCTTAATGTTAGCTAGCTAACATTGAACCTGGTTGGTTAGTAACCTGCAGATTCATGCAGGGTAGTAATGTCATGAGTTGGGATTATGGTTCATTGTTTAGCTAGCTAGCTAATGTTCGCTGGCTGGCTCTCTAGCTAACGTTACATGTATGATGTTATTATTCGTATCGCAGAGCCATTTACTTGGCTAGCTATAGCCTAATGTTAGCTAGCTAACATTGAACCTGGTTGGTTAGCTACCTGCAGATTCATGCAGGGTAGTAACGTCATGAGTTGGGATTATGGTTCATTGTTTACCTAGCTAGCAAAGCTGTCATCAAGGCAATGGGTGGTTACTTTTGAAGAATCTCAAATCTCAAATATATTTTTATTTGTTAAACACTTTTTTGGTTACTACATGATTCCATTTCTGTTATTTCATAGTTTTGATGTATTCACTATTATTCTATAATGTAGAAAATAGTAAAAATAAAGAAAAACCCTGGAATGAGTAGGTGTGTCCAAACCTTTGACTGGTATGGACGTATATACAGTAAATTTTTTTGAACTGGTCCCAGGGGACCTTCAGATGAGTCTGAAGCAAAACAGTTTGCAGGCCAAACTGTTAGGACGGTACAGATGATTTTGTGAGAAGAGCAATTTTCGTGAATGTCTCATTGTCTGACAAACACCGCTATAGCTCTGACATCTTTCACCGCATCCATAAAAAAAAAACATATCTCTAGCTTAAACTGATGGATTTTTATGTCGATTTTTTTTGTTATGCTAATTCAATTTCAAATCTAGGGGGTTAATTATTATCCACATAATAATTCACATGTCCTGTTGCTGCAGGATTATTTTCCGGCTGTGAGAAACTGGTCAAATGAAGATGTCTATGTTGTAGCAAAGCATTCTGAAGCAAAGCTCTGGTTTCTGGTCATTGTTTTAAAGAATGAGATGCAGCACAGTAGACGTGGTCTAATTCACTTGGCAGCAAATTCTATTTCGCCACCTGACTAATTACTAACAGTGTTCTCTCTATCTCTCCATCTATCTCCATCTCTCGCCATGGAATAGGTTCAAGATCATTTAGATCTCAACATGTGTAAGTCAAAGCATTTGGCACTGGATAAAGTGAGAAATACCTACCAGATGTGGCTGCTAGGAGGCAGAAACTCACATCAGCTTCCCTCCATGTGCTTAAGATTCTGCACTTTTTTTGTCTTGCATGATGGCCCATCGCAAAAGCAGTCAATATTATAGCACATTAGTCACTAATGGGAAAGCAGAATCCTCCTTTCAAGATGGGCTAAAGTGGAACACGGTCATTGGCTTGTCATTAGTTGAAAACTAACTGTGTTCAAGGAATGTTCTGCATATTTATTCAGATAAAATCCAAATAGATGAGTGTGTTGATGAGCAGTGGAGGGTTTTAAGGGGTGAATGAATCGAAAGCCTCCATACATACTGCTCTTTGTTGCAGTGTATGGAACATTCAAGTGTTAGATAAATAGAGATCATTATGGAAAAAGGTTAGGCCTAAAGTTGACTTGAAAGATCAATGTAATTTTTTAAAGCAAACATTTACTCCCTGATTCGTCAAAAGCGGAAACACGTCTGTGCAGTTTACATGTTTATCACTCATGTATCTTTTGAACTTAACGTTTTGCAAGAATAGGGAGGTACACAATTAAAGAAGATACAATGTCTCTACTCCATAAAGCCTTATAATCCAGTGCTATCCAATTCATTATAACTTCATCAAGCTCTCAATTTACATAAATGCAGCTGAATTCTTCACCCGTATCACAGAGCTGATGAGTGTGACAGGTGCACTAGGTTGTAATAATAGGAAATATCTTATTGCAATAATATTCTGTCAGAGTGAATTATCTTAAATGTAGTTGAAAGTCCTACACTTCTACAATGGGCTCCCATGTTTTCACACTTATTTGTCCATGTGTCTGTCAAGCTAACCCAGTCAGTCTGTCTGTCAAGCTAACCCAGTCAGTCTGTCTGTCAAGCTAACCCAGTCAGTCTATCTGTCAAACTAACCCAGTCAGTCTGTCTGTCAAGCTAACCCAGTCAGTCTGTCTGTCAAGCTAACCCAGTCAGTCTGTCTGGGAGGTGTCTGTGTTGTCTGTGTCTGTTGGAGCTAGTGTAACAAATTACTTGTGTTATGGATAGCTAATCTTGGTTAGCCCAGAAGTAAAATCTTGCGTAATTTGGTCAGCTGCGTGATCAACTTCTTGGTCTATACTCGTTAGAAATTGAGAGTTCCGATCTGTGTGGGCACACGTGTGAAGCACTCGACACAAAGCAGTTTAAGCACTGCCTTCGCCCAATCCTGATACATCCATATCCAGTGACGATAACCCAAAGACTGGAACTACTGCAGCTCGTTATCTCACGCATCGCATTCTTTGGTCTAAACGCAGGGAGATTAATGGACAGTTTACGTAGTGTAGCTCAGTTGGTAGAGCATGGTGCTTGCAACGCCAGGGTGGTGGGTTCGTATTCCCAGGGGGGACCAGTATGAAAAAAGTATGAAAATGTATACACTCACCACTGTAAATCGCTCTGGATAAGAGTGTTTGCTACATGACGTAAATGTAGTTCTTTGGTTTTATTGTTTTGTACCTCTTCACTTATTATAATCAATAAGACAGCTATTTCCTGTCTTACATCACCATACTCAGTATGCATTAGTCATATTTATTATATCTCTCTTTGGCACTCGGATCCCCTACCCTGCATCACGTATGACTGTCCTATGGATACGGCTGAAAACAATATTCCCTTTGCAGGGCATTTGTCATATTCATATTAAGATTCCACTTGGCTATAAGAGGAATCTGAGTTTCTAGTACTGCTGCTCTGACAATCTATGTCAAAGCCATCGAATACAAAGCATTAGATGATGAGGACTTACATTGAAGATGTCTATCGCAGTGGTGTTACATAGATGGATGGCTCTTATGCGTTCCCCAAACAGTGTGTATGCTGCAGGGCTAGAGCTGTATTATTGGAAGCCGGAACTCGTTATGCAATAAATCCTAACTGCACTGTACAAGGGACTTATTTGACCACTGCATGTACAGTAATTCCATATCCATCAGATTCTCAGAATTCCTGTAGCTATTTACAAAGTACATAGAATTACAATGTACATAGAATTTCTGTGTTAGAGCTGATTGGAGTGTGTTGCCATGTGTAAACTGATCAGAATGTGTGTGTGTGTGTGTCCTGTGTGTTCTCCAGGTTAACCATTCCCTCTGGTGTGGTGGTCAGAGACGTGCAGGCTGTGATTGATGGGTGGCGCCCTGTGAGTGAACCTATGGCAGTGAAACCACACAATACAGGTAAGTAGCACCGAGCAGTGCACAGGTGTTTGGAATCCACTTACCTCACACACCTACAGCAGAGCCAATCCCTGCGGGCCTTAACCTTACTGGTACGAAAACAAAGTTCTCTAGAGGAAAAACAAAGGTTGAGAAATCATTTAAAGGCTTTCGGTTCTAAAGAAGAAAGTATTGGGAAAGGAAGTGTTTGGGTGGAATGAGGTGGTACGAGGCTGGACTGATGATTGTTGTTTGTGTTGGCGTGGCTGAGTGAGGAGTGTTGAGGAGTATTGGACACATACTGTAGAAGCATGCAGGTTCCCTAGGGTTTATGATTTCTCTCAGACTAACCCCTGGGTGCCCTTAAGACAAGGGGGAGGAAAGGCTCCAGCTCCTGCAGCCTCCTGGTTATTGAAAGTCAGCAGGCACTCTTTCTCAAGGATTACGGTGGATTTTGACCCTGACCACATCAAATCAAATCTATAACCCCCTGGGGGTGCAAGAGCTGACCAAGGTCAGGACAGTCTGCCATGAAATGCATGAAGCTGAAAATCAAGAATTTTAAGATACTTTTTGTTATTGAGCACAGACCTCAAAAAAGTTGGTTGGAGGTCAGGTCAATTCTGGTGTTTGGATAAAAGTTAAGTTTGAGTCTGTGTTGTGTTGTGCGCGGAAATATGTTGAAGATTTAAACATGCCTTTTGTCTTGCTACCCAGGTACAGCCAAAGGTTTTCAAAAGTATTGTGTCCCTACTGTATATGCCTTCCCAGAATGATTTGTTTCATTTTCACAGAAAAACGTCAATTACAACTTTTTCAATTCTGCACAATTATCTCTTCAAGTGAATAGAAAAACAGCAGGAGGAATTTCAAGCCCTTATCCCTTTACCCTAAACCGGGTGCTGCTGAATCGAAGTTCACCAATCATTGCTGCTTTCAACATCGAAGTAAATGAATAGTCTACTACCGCTACACTGGGGACTTATTGCTTGATATGTTACAGTAAACTACACTCTTTCGCTGTATCTTTTCAGCAGCAAGACTTTTTCTCTGTTCTTGATATGGGGTGTTTCCTGGCTTCTGTTGTGAACACAGCTCCAGCTGCCCAGGTCCATGGTGTGAGAAGGACGTACCTCTCTGACACGTCCACCACGGGTAACCTTGCATTATGAGTCTCAGTAAGGCTTCCTCTGGCGGGAGTGGAGGATAAGATCTCTGGTTGTGAATTGGGAAATTGTTACAGCTATTACTGAGAGGTAAAATATGGGCAGTATGTAGGAGCATAACAGACGGCAGCCATTTTGAAACTGCTATAGCCTAACTGTGCCCAGCTGTGTCCTGTGTTTTCCATGTAGACCAAATAAATCAATCAACAATGCGGGGTAAAAACAATACAGTGGACCATGCAGTAGGGGAGGATCCATGTTTTATTACACCTGTCTTGTTGCCAATAAAAGGTGATATGCCATCTTAATCAGAGTTGGACAGAGAAGGGAAGAGAAAGGAGATGTATGATGGTAGAATCCCGCCCTGTCCGTGAAACTACATCCGCCAGGATTTGAGAGGAGGAATCCCGTCGAATTTCATGGGCAGTTCTAAGATTGATACACTCTGCTTCGGTGGTTTCTCTGTCTCTTTGAGGAGAAGGGACTGAGAAAGTAAAGCACACTAACTCCTCTCCTGCAGGACATTTAATCGCATGGCTGTTAAAGCAATCCGCAACTCATTGCAATAAAACCTTCTCTGTCCCTTTAAAATCAAATTGATTGCTTCAAAAGACTATCATTTTATAAGACAGAAGAACTCATTGTAAAGTATTTTTAGAGGGAAACTGTGATTACTGTAAAACTCTAAAATCATATAATGTACATAATATCTATTTTCTTCTACAGCGTTTTGGGCTATTTGCTCAGACAAAGAAAATCCACTTTCACAGAAAGAAAAGTGCAGGGTTAGGATTGTACTCTTATTATAATGATGCCATAACTCCTACACAACAATGACTGAGATAAAGCCTTGCATAATCCAATAAGAATAGATTTGACAACAGTTTGTTTGTCTGAGGATACTCATTCCTCTCTTTTCTAAGAGAACATAATGTTGTGTGTTTGTGCATGTGTGTTTTTAATTTTACTATCCTTGTGGGGGACCAGAAGTCCTCACAAGGATATTAAAACAAGGAAAAGAGCTATTTTAGGCTTAGGGGTTAGGGTTTGGGTTTAAGGTTAGGGTTAGGGAAAATAGGATTTTGAATGGGAATTAATTGTTTGGTCCCCACAAGGATAGTAAAACAAATGTGTGTGTGTGTATATATGTGCGTGTGTGCGTGCGCTTGCCTGCGTGCCTTTGTGCGCGTGCATGTGTGTGTGTGTGTGGGCACTAGATGTGCGTGTCTGACAGTACAGGCTATTCCATCCTATCTTTTCTAAGAGAGTAGGAGGATAACATGATGTTATTAGCTGCTAGAGGAGCCAGCTGAATGAGGCACTAGCACAAGGTTAATGGGTATTACATCTGAGGGTACAAATACGAATGACTCTCTTGACAAACAGAAATGATTTATTGCATGGACATCATTGTGCTGGATCATTTCACTCGTCACAGCCAGGGAATAGAAACCATTTTCCTCTATTCTCTATCATTTGAGGACAATTTGAAACAATGAAATGTATATCTTTTTTTACATTATTGTAAGTAAAAATCTACGTCTTTGTTAAAGCGTCTGAATGCTACTACATAGTGTAAACAGCAGTGTTAAAGAGTCTGAATGCTACTACATAGTGTGAACAGCAGTGTTAAAGAGTCTGAATGCTACTACATAGTGTAAACAGCAGTGTTAAAGAGTCTGAATGCTACTACATAGTGTAAACAGCAGTGTTAAAGAGTCTGAATGCTACTACATAGTGTAAACAGCAGTGTTAAAGAGTCTGAATGCTACTACATTAGTGTAAACAGCAGTGTTAAAGAGTCTGAATGCTACTACATAGTGTAAACAGCAGTGTTAAAGAGTCTGAATGCTACTACATAGTGTAAACAGCAGTGTTAAAGGGTCTGAATGCTACTACATAGTGTAAACAGCAGTGTTAAAGAGTCTGAATGCTACTACATTAGTGTAAACAGTAGTGTTAAAGAGTCTGAATGCTACTACATAGTGTAAACAGCAGTGTTAAAGAGTCTGAATGCTACTACATTAGTGCAAACAGCAGTGTTAAAGAGTCTGAATGCTACTACATTAGTGTAAACAGCAGTGTTAAAGAGTCTGAATGCTACTACATTAGTGTAAACAGCAGTACACAATAGATCCCTCTGCAGTATCATGTCTGGAACCATCCATATTACTTGTTGTTCTACTCAGTGTTGTTGTTTGACTCCTGGAACAGTCATGTGAAGCTGGTGTCTTTGTGTCAGTGGTCCAGAGCAGTCAGAGAGAGAGAGAGAGAGAGTGTACACACATTTGAGCGCACGCATGCACGCACAGACACACACACACACACACACACACACAGTCAGATGTGCCTTACCCAAACACGTGTTCACCACTGGCTATGTCTGATTTTCTCTTGCAGAGATACTCCACATTAATCTGAATACATTTAATCAGCCTTATCATTGCTGTTCTAAGGAGATACAGTATGTCATTGCTGGGTATCCTTGGGGGAATCCCCCAAATTGGAGAGAAGATATGGACACCAATGGAACCCAACATAATAGTCAAGATTAAGAATCGTCTCTATGTCTCCATCAGAAGAGGACAACTCTGTATTTTCTCCATCTTAAAGGGACCCATTTTGCCCCGTTTGTTCCTCTGCGAGCTTCTGTGAGGTGTTTGGTTTTCATCCAAAAGGATTAGTTATTTAATGCCGACAGCCAGTGCGTAGGTTTTTTGCTGCAATGTTCTGGAGAGTTGTGCTGTTGTGGAGAGTGCAGCGGTTGTATGGGGAGGTAGAGCTCCTCTGTAATCCTTCCTTCTGTCTTAATGCCAGCAGCGGGACTCTGTGTCCAACCGGCGGAGGAATACGTGTGGGAGAGCGAGGGGATAAACACTTGCTGTGGTAGAGAAAACCATTCAAATGGAAGAAAGAACAGACCCACCAGCTCTCTGTTTTGTGTGGGCACAGACATGCATACACATATGCACACGTGCACACACACGTAACAGTGTTGCTTCCATCCCTCTCCTTGCCCCAACCTGGGCTTGAACCAGAGACCCTCTGCACACATCGACAACAGTCATCGTTACCTTTTAGAGGTCTTCACAGTTCCAAAAAGTTGGACCCGTTCCGAAATGGACCTGGGGCTTTCACACCCAGACCCGATATACATAAATGTTTTAAATATAGAGACCTGTTCCGAACGGACCCGAGGACAACTAGACTTGTTCCTTATAGACCTGTTCGGATCCAAATTAATGACATATTGTGAGAGAAATTGTGTATTTACCTGATTTATTTGATATTAATGGTTAACAATTCATATCTAACTAATAGTAAGACATTTCTGTCTTGCTAGTGTCTGTGTTTTTATGGTATCCACTCTAGTGCCCTGCAGCTAATCTGGGCGTATGGTCACCAGAGATGGCTTGAGCTGACAAATGAGTTAAAGACTGCATTACATAGCTTAGGAGTAGAACAATCCCTCACTGTCTCAAAATCATCATTGCATCTGCAAGACTAAGCCAGGGTGGGGTTAAGACAATACCCCCCCCCCCCTTGCAGAAGACAGGATGAACCCAAAGTGGCTTATGATGCCCCAATCTGCATTGGAGGGGTGGAACCAACCATGACTAAGCATTCTTAGTGTCAGTTATAAACTCAGAAGAAAAATATTTTCAGCAAACTTAACATGTGTAAATATTTGTATGAACATAACAAGATTCAACAACTGAGACATAAACTGAACAAGTTCCACAGACATGTGACTAACAGAAATTGAATAATGTGTCCGTGAATAAAGGGGGGGTCAAAATCAAAACAGTCCGTGTCTGGTGTGAACCCGCTCGGGTCCCAGATTTGTTCTCAGGTATTCATGTACAGGTGGGTCCGTAAATACCTCTATTACCTATCGCTCCACAAAATCTTCAGCCCTTGGAGAGCAACGATATCAACTACTTCAAGGACTCTGTGCAAGTTACATCACTGATTGAAACGCTACTAGCGCACACCGCTAACTAGTTAGCCATCTCACACCGGTTACACTCGTCCCCTTTTTGACCTCCTTCTCCGCCGCAGCAAGTGGTGTGAGTCAACATCATCAATATAACAGTATTGCTTCCATCCCTCTCCTTTCCTCAACTTCGGCATGAACCAAGGACCCTCTAAACAACAGTCACCTTCAAAGTACCGTTACCTATCATGCCACAAAAGCCACAGAGCAAGGGAATCAACAACTTCAAGCTCTCAGAACGAGAGACATCCCATTTGAAAAGCTACTAGCTTGCACCTCTAACTAGCTAGCCATTTCACACCAGCTACACACACACACGTGTACACAGAAAAACATGCACAGACATACACACACAGTTAGGGCTTTAACCTTTCTGGCCTACAGCCAGTGAAATTGCAGGGTGCCAAATTCAAACAACAGAAATCTCATAATTAAAATTCCTCAAACATACAAGAATTATACAGCATTTTAGAGATAAACTTCTCGTTAATCCAACCACAGTGTCCGATTTCAAAAAGGCTTTACGGTGAAAGCACACCATGCTATTATGTTAGGTCAGCGCCTAGCCACAAAAACCATACAGCCATTTTCCAAAGAAGGAGCGGTGTCACAAAAGTCAGAAATAGAGTTAGAATTAATCACTAACCTTTGATGATCTTCATCTGATGGCACTGCCAGGACTCCATGTTAGACAATAAATGTTCGTTTTGTTCGATAAAGTTCATCTTTATGTCCAAATACCTCCTTTTTGTTCGCGTGTTTAGTCCAATAATCCAAATGCACAAAGAGCGGGCACAAGTCTACACAAAAAGTCAAAAAAATTCAATTTGAGTTCGTAGAAACATGTCAAATGATGTTTCTAATCAATCCTTAGGGTGTTTTTATCATAAATATTCAATAATGTTTCAACTGGACAATACTGTTTTCATTAGAAAGGAAAGGGAATGAAGCTCGCGCTCACGGCCACGCGCATGACTAAACTAAAGGCTTTCACCTGGGCCATCTGCTTAGAGTGCTCTTATTTGCTTCCCTTTCACAATAGAAGCATGAAACAACTTCTAAAGACTGTTGACATCTAGTGGAAGCCTTAGGAAGTGCAATCTGACCCCACAGACACTGGATATTCGATAGGCATTCACTTGAAAACTACAAACCTCCCACTTCCTGATTTTTCTCAGGTTTTCGCTTGCCATATGAGTTCTGTTATACTCACAGACATTATTTTAACAGTTTTGAAAACTTTAGAGTGTTTTATATCCAAATCTACTAATTATATGTATATTCTAGCTTCTGGACCTGAGTAACAGGCAGTTTACTCTGGGCACGCTTTTCATCCAAACTTCCCAATGCTGCCCCCTATCCCTAATGAGTTCATTAATTAAGCATTTAGTAGGGTTACTTCTGCAACACTTCTTCTTGAGTACAATATAGGTCACAGTCTGCATTGATAATCACAATGCTGCTGTGATCATTGAAGTTGTTTGTGAGTGTGTCCACCCTGAGCACATACATTATATTACACAACACCACTTCAGGCAGTCTGCAGAGGAGGCCTGATGGATCCCAGTGGCAGCTGTCACCATGCCTAAGAAGCCAAGCTGAGGATAATTATTGATAATTGCTTTGGGAGCCATTATTTTCCCCGTTCCACCGGCCACACAACATGGCGCTGTGTGTGTGTGTGCAGAGGGGGTTTAGTGTGACCAAGACAACTGGAAAACACAAACGGAGATCTATTTCTGCTGCCTGCAAGCTCTGACAGAAAAGCCTCTGTTGCTTTTTGTTGCTATTTCATAGATTTCTCCAAGGGGATACCCTAGCTTAATTGGATGGAGAGGCTTTAGTCCCAGTCACTCAAATGCCATTGGTTGATTCTCTCTGTGTAAGCAAATCCATGTGAGTGCTGATGGCTTATATTTTCCATAGTTACTTAAGACTCAGTAAAGAGTGTCGATCATTTCACAGTTATAGTAGTCCAGCAGGGTAATTTCAGTCATTTCACAGTTATAGTAGTCCAGCAGGGTAATTTCAGTCATTTGTAGTTGTTATGCTCTTAGGTGTTACGGAAATTGACCCACTATGCTGTTTACTTTCTGCATCTACACCATATCGCTGAGTCTACCTTTAATGAAATAGATTCTGTGAATTACATTTATTGTATAAACAGTACCTTGTCAGCATTTGTATCCGTCATGTGTGGATGTTGCTGTTTATATGTTTACTATATATATGTATATATAGTGAGCACCATAATTCATTGAACAGTGACCATTTTTTTGTTATTTTGGTTCTGTACTCTAGCACTTTGAGTTTGAAAGGATACAATGACAATGAGGGTGAAGTACAGACTGTAATTTTTAATTTTAAGGTATTTTCATACATATCGGATGAACCGTTTAGAAATTATAGAAGCTTTTGTACATAGTCCCCCTCCCATTTTCAGGCATCAAAAAACGTTGGACAGTTTAACCTAATGTAGAATAAAGTAATAATTGTTAATATTTGGTTGCATATCCTTTGCATGCAATGACTGCTTGAAGTCTGCAATGCATCGACATCACCAGACGCTGGGTATCTTCCCTGGTGATGCTCTGCCAGGCCTGTACTGCAGCCATCTTCATTTCCTGCTTGTTTCGGGGACTTATTGTCTTCAGTCTCCTCTTCAGCATGTAAAATGCATGTTCAATTGGATTCAGATCCGGTGATTGACTCGGCCAGACAAGGATTTTCCACTTTTTGGCCTTCAAAAACCCCTTCGTTGCTCTAGCAGTATGTTTAGGTTCATTGTCTTGTTGCATGATGAAGTTCCGTCCAATGAGTTTGGAGGCATTTGGTTTTATCTGAGTAGATAAAATATTTCTGTAGACTTCCGAATTCATTGTTCTACTTCTGTCTGCAGTCACATCATCGATGAAGACAAGTGAGCCTGCTCCACTGGCAGCCATACAGGCCCAAGCCATAACACCCCCTCCACCATGTTTCACGGATGAGGTGATATGCTTTGGATCATGGGCATGTCTTTTTTTTCTCCACAATTTCCTCTTTCCATCACTCTGGTACATGTTAATCTTTGTCTCATCTGTCCACAATACTTTTTTCCAGAAATCTTGGGGCTCTTTTAGGTGCTTTTTAGCAAACTGTAATCTCGCCTTTCTGTTCTTCAGGCTTATCAGTGGTTTGCATATTGTAGTGCACCCTCTGTAGTCCTGCTGGTGTAGTCTTTTATGTACGGTAGGCTTTGACACATCTACACCTACATCCAGAAGAGTGTTTTTGATCTGTTGGGCTGTTGTCAGGGGGGTTTTCTTCACCATAGAGAGTATTCTCCGGTCATGCACTACAGTAGTCTTCCTCAGACTACCGGGTCTTTTGAGATAATTGAGTTCATCGGTTGTTTTTTTCTTGTTAATGATGAACCAAACTGTTGACTTGGGCATGCCCAGGGTTTTTGCAATGTTCCTGATTGATTGATTTTCATTTCTGAGCCTTATGACGGCCAGCTTCATTTGCATCGACACTGCTGTCTTCCTCATGTTGTCACACCCCAACAACAACCTACAAAGGCAATAGCAAAGCAAAGTCTAGAATCAATAGCAAAGTCTAGAATCAATACTATTCATCAACAACTCTCCTGCATTCGACACAAATGAATACACCTGCCTAACGACACACATCTGTGAAGCCAATTCAACAAATACTTGTAGTACCTTAAAATGGGGGAACCATGTACAAAAGGTGCTGTCATTTCTAAACGGTTCATCTGATATGTATGAAAATACCCTCAAATTAAAGCTGACAGTCTGCACTTCACCCTCATTGTCATTGTATCCTTTCAAACTCAAAGTGCTAGAGTACAGAACCAAAATAACAAAAAAATGGTCACTGTCCAATGAATTATGGTGCTCACTGTATATATATATATATATATATATATATATATCTTTATCTTATCCGACCTGCCACAACTGAAGTAATTCAATTATGTATTTTATTTTATTTTTAGATCACTCTACTAATATATATTTTTGAGATGTTTTAACTTCCCTGGGCGTCCCACCTAGTCAACAGCCAGTGGAATTGCGTGGCGCGAAATACAAATACCTCAAAAATACTATAACTTCAATTTCTCAAACATATGACTATTTTACACCATTTTAAAGACAAGATTCTCGTTAATCTAACCACATTGTCCGATTTCAAAAGGCTTTACAGCAAAAGCAAAACATTAGATTATGTCAGGAGAGTACCCTGCCAAAAATAATCACACAGCCATTTTCCAAGCAAGCATATATGTCACAAAAACCAAAAGCACAGCTAAATGCAGCACTTAGCTTTGATGATCTTTATCAGATGACACTCCTAGGACATTATGTTATACAATACATGCATGTTTTGTTCAATCAAGTTCATATTTATATCAAAAAACAGCTTTTTATATTAGCATGTGATGTTCAGAACTAGCATACCCACCGCAAACTTCCGGTGAATTTACTAAATTACTCACAATTAACGTTTACAAAATACATAACAATTATTTTAAGAATTATAGATACAGAACTCCTTTATGCAATCACGGTGTCAGATTTTAAAATAGCTTTTTGGCGAAAGCACATTTTGCAATATCCTGAGTAGATAGCTCGGCCATCACAGGCTAGCTAATTTGACACCCACCAAGTTTGGCGCTTACTAAACTCAGAATTACTATTAGAAAAATTTGATTACCTTTGCTGTTCTTCGTCAGAATGCACTCCTACTTCAACAACAAATGTTGTTTTGGTTCCAAATAATCCATAGTTATATTCAAATAGCTCCGTTTTGTTCGTGCGTTCAGGTCTCTATCCGAAGGGTGACACGCGAGCGCATTTCGTGACAAAAAAATTCTAAATATTCCATTACCTTACTTCGAAGCATGTCAAACGCTGTTTAACATATATTTTTATGCTATTTTTCTCGTAAAATAGCGATAATATTCCAACCGGGCGACGTTGTATTCATTCAAAGGCTGAAAGAAAAAAATGGAGAATTCTCATGAATGCGCATCTCCAGTGTCACTGTTCCCAGCCTGACCACTCACAAAATCTCCTGCTGTTCTTTGCCCAGAGACAGGAGACACGTCATTCCACTTTCTGGCGCCTTCTGAGAGCCAGTGGAAGCCTTAGAAAATGTCACGTTACAGCAGAGATGCTGTATTTTCGATAGAGATGCAACAGAAGGACAAGAAATTGTCAGACAGGGCACTTCCTGTATGGAATCTTCTCAGGTTTTGGCCTGCCATATGAGTTCTGTTATACTCACAGACACCATTCAAACAGTTTTAGAAACTTTAGAGTGTTTTCTATCCAAATCTTTTAATTATATGCATATTCTCGTTTCTGGGCAAGAGTAGTAACCAGTTTAAATCGGGTAAGTTTTTTATCCGGCCGTGCAAATACTGCCCCCTAGCCCCAACAGGTTAAACATATGCTGTATGTGTGACACTCAATATTGGTATCCCCTGTACCTACCAGTCACTAGGCACATTTACACCTTAGCCCAGGGATAAGAGCCTCCTTAGCCTTGGGCTAGGGCAGATTTTAGCCCACGTCTAAGCGAGTGTTCACACTTGCACATTCTAAAGTGGGTTAGCACAAACCTTAGCCCAGGGCTAGCTGGCCCTGCTCCTGAGCTTTCCGAAAAGGGATACCCCAAAAAACACGGTACCAAAAAAGCCTGTGCGAAAGACGGTCAATCCTTAGAATGCTCACTGTCCAATCACCAAAGCTGTACTGTCACTTAATGTACATATGCTCATGATACCAGTAATGTGTTCTGCATGTATTCATCCTTCCATCTGAGGACAAAAAACAAAATATTTTAATCGGTGCAAAAAACATTGGTTGCTATGCTTAACAAAAATGATTACTTTGCATGCTGGCTAACTTCTTCTCACTTAGCCAAGCAACACACTGCCCCTGGAAAAGCAGCAAATTCTCCTCTGTTTTCCTCTGTTTTCATAGCTATTGACATTCATTTGGATATATCCATGATAATACTTGTTGCATGATTTCACCTGGATCAGTAAAGTTGATTTCTCATTCGTGCACAGCATTCTCTGTACAGGGACGAGATTTGAATTTCAAAAGTGAAACATTGTTTCAGAGGTCGGATAGGCAGACCGCAAGCTTTATACAAACTATCACTGTTGGAAATCAAATGCTAGGCTAGAATCAAGAGGAAATCAAATGCTGGGCTAGAAGCAAGAGGAAATCAAATGCTGGGCAAGAAGCAAGAGGAAATCAAATGCTGGGCTAGAAGCAAGAGGACATCAAATGTTGGGCTTGAAGCAAGAGGAAATCATGTGTTAATAAATGTCTAATTGCTTGTAACATTGGTTGCATGTCAGAGATAGAATGTTGGTTGCGTGTCAGAGATAGAATGTTGGTCACGTGGCAGAGATAGAATGTTGGTCGCGTGGCAGAGATAGAATGTTGGTCGCGTGGCAGAGATAGAATGTTGGTCGCGTGGCGCAGAGATAGAATGTTGGTCTCGTGGCAGAGATAGAATGTTGGTCGCGTGGCAGAGATAGAATGTTGGTCTCGTGGCAGAGATAGAATGTTGGTCGTGTGGCAGAGATAGAATGTTGGTCGCGTGGCAGAGATAGAATGTTGGTCTCGTGGCAAAGATAGAATGTTGGTCTCGTGCAGAGATGGAATCTTGTTCTCGTGGCAGAGATAGAATGTTGGTCTCGTGGCAGAGATAGAATGTTGGTCTCGTGGCAGAGACAGAATGTTGGTCACATGTTGTGTTTGTCCGTTAGCCCAGGGCTTTGGAATACAAGTGTGAATCCTTAGCCCAGGGCTAAAGCATAGCCCAGGGTTAACTAATGCTTGTGTGAACACAGGCTAAGCTAGCCCAAGGCCAGTCTAACCCAGGGCCAAGAACAATGCAAGGTGAAAAGGCCTACTGTGGGTCTACTCTGCTACTGAGTCCTGAGATGGGTTAGGTCTGTATTGAAAATCTGCCACGATAATAACTTTACTTCCCACGAGTCGACATAATTGCATCTTCGTGAGCGTTCCATTATCCCTGTATGAAATGCCTCGTCATTATTTCTTGAGTGACTTATTGTTTAGGTATTGCCTACATCCCAGGAAGGGATTCCGCTTATTTATCTTCTCATCTCTTTCACAGCAGTGCTGTGTGGCTCCAATTCAGATGGAAAGGCAAAGCACTAACCCCATCATGACATCCACCATCTCATCCTACAGTCTTATCAGTATATTCCATTTTCCATCTCTACGGATTGCATTCTTGGATTTCACCCTATACAGTGTTCTTATGATTATTGTTTGGGAAGTTTCAAAGAGACAATGGAATACCATTTTGTTTCTGGCCAGATGGGACTTCTTCACAGGCTAGCTATAACCCCCTCTGGGCAGCCACTTCATATCCACTGCAGTGACTCCACTGTAATTTCATTATTCCAATGAAGTATATACTGTGTGTAAATATATATATATATATATATATATATATATAGTAGAGAGGCACAGATAAACATAAATACTTTGTATGTATAGGGGGTAGATCATCTTTAATATTGCAGATATATTGTAGCTTCCATCAATGTAATTGTCTGCATCACTTCCAATCCCCCATATATTTAACCCTACCACCCCTCCCCTAATTGGTGTAAACTAGTGAACACAATGCTTAGGCTTCTACTTCCAGTTTATACATACTATAAACTTTACGGACACAGTCTATTTCACAATAGTTATATTTTGTTTGTTTTTACTCCTGTCCTTCATCTAACGTTAACCTCTCCCATCTATTTATTTCACAAAAGTGCTGAACCTTGATACTTTTTAAGGACACAGTATGTTTTACATGAGTTATTTTAGTTGTTATTAGTTGTTATTATTCCCAACCTTCGGCTCCATTCAACCCCTCCCATCTATTTCTTAACACCATCCACATTGGATTTAACACCATCCACATTGGATTTAACACCATCCAGATTGAATTTAACACCATCCACATTGGATTTAACACCATCCATATTGGCTTTAACACAATCCATATTGGATTTAACACAATTTACATTGGATTTAAGGCCATCCACATTGGATTTAACGCCATCCACATTGAATTTAACACCATCCACATTGAATTTAACACCATCCACATTGGATTTAACACCATCCACATTGGATTTAACACCATCCACATTGGATTTAACACCATCCACATTGGATTTAACACCATCCACATTGGATTCAACACCATCCACATTGGATTTAACACCGATTGACTATGACTTTTCAAATCACCCTGTAGAGCTATCTGCAGAGTTAGCTCCAGGTAAATGTTGCAATTCTTCATCCATTCCTGGACGTGTGACCAAAAACAAGCTACATATGGACAGTACCAAAACAAATGATCTAATGATTCTGTCTCTTCGCATAAAAATCTGCAGAGCTGGGAAGGTTGTATCCCCCATATATATAACATTCTCCCCATATATATAACATTCTATTGGTTGCAAGAATTTTGGATATTAATTTGAAAAATTCAAAGTTTTGAATCAGGCGTTGTTTTGCGTATCAGTTCATAAACCATGTGCCATGAAATCGGTATGTTGAAAATCTCTTCCCAACTATTTTGTAATCTATATGGCACAGCTGTCAATTTTTGGTCCTTAAATGAAACTTTTTTATTTTTCTTAATTTTCTTTAACCAATTATGGTCTTTAATGCAGGGCTGACAGACAGGTTCCCTACTTTTTCCCCCTTCCACTTTCCTCTTCCATTTTTATGGCAATGCTGCAATTAGTTGCAGTTTTGGGTAAATTTGATATTTCCATATATTTGTGTTAGCTGCATGTGTGACATAACTCCACCAGTCCTATTTATGATATAATTTACAAAGATGATACCTTTTTTAAACATTTAAAAAAATATATATATATTTTTAAATCAATTAGTATATTTGAGTTTAACCACAGTATTTGTTGTATTATTTTTTTCAGTTTTTTTCTGGTGGATTAAATTGAAATTGCAAACAACTTTCTATGGCTTGTTGTAAAAATAGCGATATTTGGGAGATTATTTCCTTTTCAAATAACTGAAAGTGCAAGGTTGTAATCTGAATAAAGGGAAAAAGGCCATTCTTGAACATGGGTTGAGACATTCTTATTAATTTGCTAGAGAACCAGTTCGGATTTAAGTATAACTTTTGTATGACTGAAACCTTTAGTGAGAGGTCGAATGCTTTAATATTAATATTTAATAATTTGTGCCCACCCGAATTTATATTAATTCTATAAATAGGCCGTTTAATTTTGTCTGACTTGTCGTTCCAAAGAAAATTGAATCTTTTTCCTCATATAATTTAATTAACTGTTTGGTAAGTTGTAGGCAAGACCATAAGCAAATAGGTAAACTGGAATATGACTAAAGATTTAATCAGGATGATTTTTCCACAAATAGACAGGTATTTTTGCTAGGTGTAGCAAGATCTTATGTATTTTCGTTAACTTTCTATTAAAATGTATTGGAGTGAGATCATTTATATATTTTGGGATATGTATACCGACTATGTCCACATCACCATCACACCATTTTATTGGTAAACTGCACGGTAATGTAAATGTTGTATTTTTTGTGATCCAATATGTAATAAAGCACAACAATTTTGTTGTAATCCAGAGAGGTTAGAAAAAGTATCTATATTCTCTATGAGGCTGTGGAGGGATCCAAATTGTGGATTTAAAAGAAAACATGAATCATCAGCATACAATGACACCTTTGTTATTAAGCCCTGGATTTCTAACCCCTTGATATTATTGTTGGATCATAGCTAACATTTCGATGGCCATAATAAATAGATATGCCGATAGTGGACAACCTTGTTTTACTCATCTTGACAGTTTAAAACTTTCTGTAGGCCGTCATTGTAAATAAGAATTTGCATAGTTAAATAAAGGTTAAATATACATATATTTTTAAACTATACATTACTTCAAAAAAAATTACCCCCTTTTCTCCACAATTGGTAGTTACAGTCTTGTCCCATCGCTGCAACTCCCGTACAGACTCGGGAGAGGCGAAGGTTGAGAGCCGTGTATCCTCCGAACATGACCCCGCCAAGCCGCACTGCTTCTTTGACACAATGCTCGCTTAACCCGGAAGCCAGCCACACTAATGTGTCGGAAGAAACACCTGACGACCGTATCAGCTTGCATGCTCCCCGCCCGCCACAGTAGTCACTAGAGCGCGATGGAACAAGGACATCCCGGCCGGCCAAACCCTCCCCTAACCCAGACGATGCTGGGCCAATTGTGTGCCGCCTCATGGGTCTCCCGGTCGCGGCCAGCTGCGACACAGCCTGGGATTGAACCAGGATCTGTAGTGACACAGCTATCACTGCGATGCAGTGCCTTAGACCGCTGCACCACTCGGGAGGCCCCATTATACATGACTTTAACCCATTTTATAAGAGAATGTTCTAGGCATTTATATATAAACTCCAGTCGTACTTTATCAAAAGCCTTCATATATTATCGCCAATGTATCATCCATGTAAAAATCCTGTCTGATTCGAATGAATAATATCCAATACCTTTTGAATTCTAGGCGCTTCACATTTTGCTACAATTTTTGCATCACAACACTGGGGCTTCCAATTTTTTAAAGGACTGGATCTTTATATGTATCACTTGTATCCTGTTTCAGTAATAATGAAATCAGACCTTGTTGAGTGTCCGATAATCTACCATTTACATAGGAGTGGTTAAAACATGCTAATAATGGTCCTCTGAGTATATATAAAAAAAAGTTTGGTATACCTCAACTGGTATGCCATCCAGCCCTGGAGTTTTCCCAGACTTAAAGGCTTTAATTGCACCAAGAAGTTCCTCCTCTGTAATTTTGCCTTCACATGAATCTTTCTGTACAGCTGTTAATTTTAAAATCTATACAATTAGCTTCAGTTAGAGGAGATGGATGAGACTGAAACGAAAACATATGCTTAAAGTACTTTGCTTCCTCTTTCAAAATATAATTTGGTGAATCATGGGTCACATTTGTAACAAGTTTCAGTAAATTATTTTTGGTAGCATTTCTATGTTGAAGATTTAATTTTTTTATTGTGCATTTTTCCACATATTCCATCCAGTTTGCTTTATTTTATTATATATTACACTTAATCTTTCTTGAATAAGTTCCTCCTTTTCTTTTTATTTTTCCTCTAACTTATTCTGAGCCTCTATGGTACAGTTTTATTGCTATCTATCTGTTCTGTTAGACCTTCTATTTCATTTGTTAACTTTTTTACCTAAATTTCTTTTGATTTAAAGCTGAGTACTGAATTGTATGGCCTCTAAAGGCACATTTAAAAGTGTCCCATGCAATAAGGGGATCTACTGTACCTATGTTATGTCGGAAAAAAATTGTTATACATTCCTCTGTCCTAGTTAAAAACAAGTTATCATCCAATAGGCTTTGATTAAATTTCCAATATCCTCGCCCATGTAGAAATTCAGTAAGAGTAATATATATGCCAATTATCTGATGGTCCGACCGCATTCTTTACATAAAGACTGTTTATGGATTTTGTACTGTAAGCAGTTCCTCTAGACAATTTATGCTTCTTTTAGTATCCAAAACTGTCCTACCACAGAGCCATGCAGAGCGTCACTTCCAGAAAAGCAGCAGGACTTTGTATGCCACTTGTACTGACTTGGAAACATACAGTAAAGTAATATCAGGGCCTATTCGTATTTCATTGCTGTTTAATTGCTCTCATTACCTCGAGATTGCTCTGTGCTCTGTCGATAATTATTTTCTGGGATAATGAATCACTTTTTTTCCCAACTGTACGCATGCAGTTATCCGCAGTACAGTACTCAAAGTACACTTGAAGGCCCTGTGTGAAGCACTTCTACAAAGACGAGGCTTAACAACAGAAAGCAAACATTACAAAGTGGGCCAACAACACTTGTGCTGAATTTGTTGTTCACAAAAGCACCGGAAGAATCCCAATGGAGAAAGCCATTGATCTTCTCAAGGCCAATAACTTCCACTCCACTCAAAGCCATTTACAAAACTATGATGAGTAGATGACCTTGGAAGGTATGCTGTGCCAATAGAAGTCAATAGACACCGCAACATATCAGCAACTGTGTCTGTAGTGAAATCTCTCTGTGATTTTAGCTCGATTTCTAATCTTCTTTAAAAAAAATAATGTTGCACCACTTTTGATTAGTTTAAAGGCTAGAGCACACTGGATAAGATCTGCCTTTTAATATTGCTTTGCTCAGAACCCAGTGAACTTCATACTCTCTGAACTATAGGCAGAAACTTAAGCAGGAAGCACCCGTGTGTCACGGTTGTCGTAGAGTTGAGACCAAGACGCAGCGGGAAAATGTACACTCATCTTCTTTTATTAAAGTGAAGAAGGAAAAACACCAAAAACGTATACAAAAACACAAAACGAACTTGACAGTCTTGTCAGGCACACATAGCTAAACAAGAACATAAACCAAAAACCCCGGAACACATAAATGCAACACCCCTCTACATATACACACACCCCGAACCATATAAAACAAATACCCCTCTACCTAAATACATAGACCAAACCACATGAAACAAACACCCCCTGCCACGTCCTGACCAAACTATAATAACAAATAACCCCTATTACTGGTCAGGACGTGACACCGTGGTAAAGACTGTTCAATGTTAGTCTGACCAGTCAGAATCTCTGCTTCAAGATTGTTTTGCACAAATCTATAAGCACGAACCACCACATTTAACCAGAGCAAGGTGACTGTGAACATGGACGTGTACAAACAGACCATCTATGACAGGGTTCCCCAACTGGCGGCCTGCAGGCAAAATTTGACCCACGGTGGTTTTATTTGTCCCCCCCCCCCCCAAGTTTTTATTTTAAATTTTTTGAATTTTTTTTGAATTTTCATTGTTGGACATAAAATACTGTAAAAATACCAGGAAATCAGCTGCAATGGATTTTAATTTGGGAAATCTGTTCCCAAGTATTCCGACGCATAGTAGAGAGACACGAGATCGTAAACAAACGTAAGCAAGGTTTGAACTGATTATGTTTTAGTCAAATATTAAATCTATTTGGGCACCTTGCTGTCAATTTGCAGTCTACAAATTATTTTTTATTATGTTACAGCCCCCCAACCATCCTCTCAAGAAAAAATCAGTCTACAGCTGGATCTGGTTGATGATCCCTGATCTATGACCTCCGTAAGGCAATCAAAGAGGCAAAACATCAGTACAGAGACAAAGTGGAGTCGCAATTCAACGGCTCAGACACGAGACGCATGTGGCCACAATGCAGACACCGACACCTTGCTTCCGGACCTAAACACCTTCTGTGCTTGCTTCGAGGAAAATAACACAGAGCCATTTAAGTGTTAACCCTTCCAAGGCTGCCGGTCCAGACAGGAATATCTGTCAATCCTTTTCTCTCTCTCTCTCTTTTCCATCCCTTTGTCCATCTCTGCCTTTCTGTGTCCTTGTGTCCCTCTGGTCCTCTTTGGGATCTTCACTGACTCTTTTTAAATGGGATTCCTCCTTGTGTATGAGCATGCAGCCTTCGTGTGGGAGGACGTGGGAGGCTGTCTGACACACACTGATAAGAGCGGAGTCACATCTCCAGGTCCCACTCAGAGAGAGAGAGAGAGAGAGAGAGAGAGAGAGAGAGAGAGGCTGGCCAGGAGATAAGAACAAATGGTTATAGAAAGTGCTATAGGCAAGAGTCATATGATTGGATGATGATCGAAGTCAGAACAGCAGTGACAAGAGTGTGGGATGATGGTCCCTGTTTGAAGTGTGGTGTTGAGCGCTGCTATATTTACAGATGATGAGGATGAGGAGGATGAAGGCCTGTGGGTGCTTTGTCATTCATTCACAGGCTCACTGCCATTCTCATCACAGCAACAGAAATAGTACTGGTGAGTTGGTGACTAACACTGTCCTGTTATCAGTGATATTACTGACAGTCTCTTTCTCTCTCTCTCCCTTTCCCCCTCCCTCTACCATGCTGCCCCCCCCCCGCTGTCCTTTCTTTAAAAACTGCCGTGCTAATCTTGTTTCGCCTCGGGTGGGCTGCTTATTCTCACTTACCAGTGGGAACACAACAAACTCCTCTCCCAAAGAGATTAGGAGTTAGTTTTTGTTGGACAGTATTTGTTTAATGCTCTTCATTTGATTAGTTATTCATTAGAGCGGGCCAGAGGTGAGAATGCAGTACCAGGGGAAGGCCCTAACTAAGTGAGCTGCCAGATGGGCCAACTACAGCTGACCGCCCAGCCAGGGAGACCAGTGGGACTGAGGGGACGTTGTGGGGGTCGGCTTATACAGATGCTCCCTGAGAAACAGAGCTCTCTATCTCATCCCATTACCTGTGACTATGGTCCACTAGGGAGGCTAGCTGGGAACTATCCCCACAAGGATAGTAAAACAAGAAAAATTCTCCCTCGTGGGGACATTTCCCAGATCCCTATGAGGACAAAGGCTATTTTAAGCTTAGGGGTTAGCTTTAGGGTTACAATTAGGGTAAGGGCTTAGTGGTTAGGGTTAGGGTTAGGAGCTAGGTTAGGGTTAGGGAAAATAGGATGGATAGAAGAACAAAGTGTGTGTGTGTGTGTGTGTGTGTGTGTGTGTGTGTGTGTGTGTGTGTGTGTGTGTGTGTGTGTGTGTGTGTGTGTGTGTGTGTGTGTGTGTGTGTGTATACCTGCACCTTTAGTCTGTGTGCATGTTTGTGCATGCATATCTTCATGCCTATTTAACTGCTCTGCCAACATACTTACAGAGGGCCTCTCTCTCTCTCTCTCTCTCTCTGGCTCTCTCTCTGGCTCTCCCTAGCTCTCTCTCTCTCTCTCTCTCTGGCTCTCTTTCTCTCCACCTGGTATTACACAGGGACTCTCTCTCGCCCTGGTATTACACAGGGCGTCCCTCTCCCCCTCTCGCTCACTCGCTCACTCTCTCGCTCTCTCGCTCTCTCACTCTCTCTCCCTGCAGCCTGTAATCATCCAGAGTATTCTCCTCTGAGAGATCTAACCATGAAGCCCGCTGATCTGTGGCAATATGATCTATGGCGCTAAGGAGATGGAGACTATAACCGAATAGCAGGCATCCCAAAGACTTTGCTCTATTTGACCAAGGAAGGATCCAAATGCTGGCCTGAACCACTGGTTCATATATTTCATTTAGATTCCTAATTTTGGAGCAGGCAAAAGTAATCCCCTTTATATATCTTCCCAAAAGAGCAATTTATTATCCCTGAAAGGCATCCTTTGCCATGTCACACCAAAGAGGCCTTTGAGTAGGTGAACGGAGCATTAGCTGATGAGGTTAATTAAGCAGACAGTAGAGGAGCTATCTCATTGTGTCACCTCCACTTCCAACAGCCATTATTAATATTCATCTTTTCTATGGAGATAACTTGGCAGGAGAGAGAGAGAGAGAGATAGAGAGAGAGAGAACAGCTTTGTGAATCAAGAGGCTCTGGTGTTATTAAAATGAGAGAGGGAGAGAGACAGGGCTCTGTAAGGGAGAGGGAGAGAGTGTTTTCTTTTCTCTTAGTTAGCTGAATAAGCTCATCTTTAGACCAGGCTAGCTGTTATGAAAACCCTCCCTGACACTTTTCATAAATGAGATCAGTGTTGCCTGAGAAATCCATGCAGCCATGCGGTAAGAACTAAAATGGCACTGCAGAAGAAAAAGGTAACACATCACGAGAACTGAGCCTTACAAGGCGTGATGGTGTGTGTGTGCATTCTCGTGTGCATATGTCTGTCTGTCTGTGGTAGGATGCTTCATTTAACAAGCCTAGTGACCCACAGCTCTCCACTCCCTCCCCTTTACCCTGTGCCCTGTCATTTAGACCTCTTTCCCGCCCAAAATCACTGACATTTCCCCTAAACACTTAAACCGTCTCCATCAACTTGGTAATTCACTCTCTAAGTGCACACTCAGTTGCAGACTCTGCAGCCCTCTCTTCATGAAGGGTATGGGAGATTTCAGTCTGAAAGCTACTTAAAGCCTTTTCACTAAACCGCTAGCAGAAGAATGCTAATACAGAGCCGGTCTCCCCATGTCTTGAAGATTAAATAAAGTATCTGTGCTGATCCAGCTTCTGCGGCTTCTCCAGACAAAGACTCAACACCCGGATCGAGGCATTTACACTGGATCTCTGTGTCTGCAACGTGACAGAGATGTGATTTTCATATGCATACAGGCAGAACCCTCTCAATCCAATATCTTCATCTGACTAGAACCATGATGCACACCATCCTAACATGCATCCTAACATGCATAATCCAATATATTAATCTCACTAGAAACATGCAGTGTGTAGTCAGAACGTACAGCACAAGTGCAGACAGACAAGCAGTATCCACATAGTCTTGTTCATTGTCAATGTAAATGGGAGAGCATGTGTGGGTGAATATATCAATATCAGCCTCACTTTTTTTCTGAATACTTTTATTTAGATATGAGATGTGCCGGCCTGCAAAATCAATTATAGAACTGCAAATACCCACATTTGGATGTGATGTGGAGGCTTGATATTTATCTGGGTTGTAAACATGTTACCTCCAGCTGAGAGTCTTAATGAGAGAGATACTTGTGAAACATTGTAAGAAACTGGTAAGAATATCATATCCATGGAAATATGCATCATCGTATCTTTTTCAAGAAGCATAGGTAGAGCTCTTAGACTATCGCTCAGCCTAACACCCAAAGAACATCATAACGTCAACAATAGATTTTCCCCTGAGGAAATTATGATTTGACAATAACAATGAATAATACAAGAATGAGTTAGCTACTTCGGTACAAACAACATTTTATTTGGCGAGTTGGATGAAGATCTGGGTTCCTTGTAAGGATCCGATGCCAAGCCCGTAATCTCCCTTTACCATCGGTCCTATTAGCCAACGTACAATCAATGGAAAATAAAATAAAAAATAAATAAAAAAAATATCCTACCAATGGGACATTAAAAACTGTAACTTCTTATGTTTCACTGAGTCATGGCTGAACGACGACATGAATAACATACAGCTGGCAGGTTTTAAGCTTTTTCAGCAGGATAAAACAGCAGTAAGACAAGGAGTGACGGTCTATGTATATTTGTAAACAACAGCTGGTGCACAAAATCTAAGGAAGTCTCGCGGTTTTGCTCGCCTGAGGTAGAGTATCTCATGATAAGCTATAGACCACACTATTTACCAAGAGAGTTTTCATCTACATTCATTGTAACTGTCTATTTACCACCATAGACCGATTCTGGCACTAAGACCACACTCAATGAGCTGTATACGGCCATAAGCAAACAGGAAAACGCTCACCCAGAGGCGGCGCTCCTAGTGGCTGGGGACTTTAATGCAGGGAAACTTTAATCCATTTTACCTTGTTTCTATTTAGAATGTTAAATGTGCAACCAGAGGGAAAAAAACTCTAGACCACCTTTACTCAACACACGTACAAAGCTCTCCCTTGCCCTCCATTTGGCAAATCTGACCGTAATTCTATCATCCTGTTTCCTGCTTATAAGCAAAAACTAAAACAGGAAGCACCAGTGACTCGGTCAATAACAAAGTGGTCAGTTAAAGCAGACGCTAAGCTTCAGGACTGTTTTGCTAGCACAGACTAGACCCACTCTAATTTGCATACCGCCCCAACAGATCCACAGATGATGCAATCTCTATTGCACTCAACACTGCCCTTTCCCACCTGGACAAAAAGAACACCTATGTGAGAATGCTATTCATTGACTACAGCTCAGCGTTCAACACGATAGTGCCCTCAAAGCTCATCAATAAGCTAAGGACCCTGGGACTAAACACCTCCCTCTGCAACTGGATCCTGGACTTCCTGACGGGCCGCCCCCAGGTGGTAAGGGTAGCTAACAACACATCCACCACGCTGATCCTCAACACGGGGGCCCCTCAGGGGTGTATGCTCAGACCCATCCTGTACTCCCTGTTCACTCATGACTGCATGGCCATTCACGACTCCAACACCATCATCAAGTTTGCCAATGACACAACAGTGGTAGGCCTGATCAATGATGAGACAACCTATAGGGAGGAGGTCAGAGACCTGGCCATGTGGTGCCAGAATATCAACCTCTCCCTCAACGTGATCAAGACAAAGGAGATGATTGTGGACTACAGGAAATGGAGGACCAAGCACACCTCCATTCTCATTGACAGGGCTGTAGTGGAGCAGGTTGAGAGATTCAAGTTCAAATCAAATTGTGACAAATACAATTTGATTTGACTTGATTTGATTTTATAACATAAGAGTAATCAAGCTGTCGTGGCCGCGGTGCTACCAACATTGCAACCAACATTCTATCCGAGTGCTATTAGTTCCTTTTCTTCCGTAAGGCAACTGATTAGCCCATATTGTAAGCAGACATTTTAACCTCTGTGATAATGTTCTGATTCACCTGCCAGTGGGTGAGCATGTTAAAAGCTATCCCTGTATTGATGTCTTCCCAGCTTCCCATGAGTATCCTGATTACAACCACGGTGTGCTGGTCAAATTATAATCCCACCATCCCAGCAGTGCCACACATAGCTTGTCAATCTCTGCGGTTTTCCTAACTGCCTGACTTCAAATCAATCCATCTTCCCTAGGATCCGTATAGGATTCGTCCTTGAATCGTGATTTTGGCCAAGTGATTTAAGCCTTCCCCCTGGCGTCCATACTCTATAGCATTGGGCCCATGTTATCCTGTGATTGAATTATCCTATTTTCAATGTACTGTGACTACTGTGGCTGGCTGGGTCAATGCGCAGATGACTCTAAGGTCAAGCCTCCTCTCTTATCCATCCTTCCTTAGGTTTGCCGCTGCTCTTTTCACCGGGCCAATGATTAGCCACCTCCATTTACTGGAGTACAAAAGCCTCAGATGCTTTGTGTTGCCAAAGGTTTTTGGAATTCTGCCACAAGTCGATATGAATACAAATGTGGTCAAATGATGCAAAAAATACACTGCTTTATAGCATATGCTACATTATATGGAAATCCTGGTAAGATAATATATGAGAGAGAGAAAGAGAGAGAGAATTAATAGTTTTGTCTCATGGGGATAATGATTTGATGGGTGTATAAGGTCATAGAGGTGTGCGTGTGTGTTTGTAGGCTGCATGTGTGTGTGACTGACATTAACAAAGCAGACGGGAATATTAATGAAGGACGTCATAGACATGGGGGGGCAGTTGTGTTCCACATGACTGCATACCTATTTGTCTCTAATGAGTGGTCACAGACAGGGGCTTAGGCATGTCCTCTCTAATTTGATCTCTGAGGAATGCTCATTTATTTTAGTCCAGTCTCCCCTCTGTCTATTGCTTCATTAATATATACCTCTACCACCTGATCTAGAGTCAGTTCTGTACGGTGTCTCTAAGTGCCTGCTGTCCAATGCTTTGGGCTTGAGTTATTACCCAGCATTCCCTGATTACATTGAATATATTATGATTACAGTATATTATCTCCACCTGAGTGAAACATCCATCGTTGGAATTGACCCATGTCACATGACTTCCCCGTTAGAGAGCACTACGGTGTCCTCAGAGGGACGCTTCATAAATGACAGAAGCCACCAAATAAATAGCCAACCTTTTGCATGATGAATGGCTCTATCATAAATGCAGTATAGTGTTTCAGACAAATTGTCCATGGTAAATCTAAATGAGTTGATGTCCCAGAGGAGCTCCATTTATGACTGTCTTATGGCTAGCTGTTAGTAGATAAGTTACTTAATTTATATTGTTTTGTCTTTGAAATGATTAATTCTGAGCCACCGATTTGCTGTAAAGATTCTCTCCCACACAGCCCTCACACATAGACAGATGCACGCACGCAAATAAACACACACCCATCCGCCCACAGACAACAGATCAAACCTAGTTCAAATCCATGTGCATTTGATGATAGCTTTTCTGTCGGATCAAAGTGCAGTCTAATCGATACACATCAAGATGCCCCATGGCGGCTGAAAATAACAGGCCTCAAAACCCTACTGCTGTAACCTGTCAATAACAGGCCCCAAAACCCTACTGCTGTGTCAACAACAGGCCCAAAAACCCTACTGATGTAGCCTGTCAACAACAAGCCCCAAAACCCTACTGCTGTAACCTGTCAATAACAGGCCCCAAAACCCTACTGCTGTGTCAACAACAGGCCCAAAAACACTACTGATGTAGCCTGTCAACAACAGGCCCCAAAACCCTACTGCTGTAACCTGTCAACAACAGGCCCCAAAACCCTACTGATGTAACCTGTCAACAACAGGCCCCAAAACCCTACTGTTGTAGTCTGTCAATAACAGGCCCCAAAACTCTACTGCTGTAACCTGTCAATAACAGGCCCCAAAACCCTACTGCTGTAACCTGTCAACAACAGGCCCCAAAACCCTACTGCTGTAACCTGTCAACAACAGGCCCCAAAACCCTACTGATGTAACCTGTCAACAACAGGCCCCAAAACCCTACTGTTGTAGTCTGTCAACAACAGGCCCCAAAACCCTACTGCTGTAACCTGTCAACAACAGGCCCCAAAACCCTGCTGATGTAACCTGTCAACAACAAGCCACCAAAACAATACTGCTGTAGTCTGTCAATAACAGGCCCCAAAATCCTACTGCTGTAACCTGTTAATAACAGGCCCCAAAACCCTACTGATGTAGCCTGTCAACAACAAGCCCCAAAACCCTGCTGCTGTAACCTGTCAACAACAGGCCCCAAAACCCTACTGATGTAACCTGTCAACAACAAGCCCCAAAACCCTACTGCTGTAGCCTGTCAATAACAGGCCCCGAAACCCTACTGCTGTAACCTGTCAACAACAGGCCCCAAAACCCTACTGATGTAACCTGTCAACAACAGGCCCCAAAACCCTACTGTTGTAGTCTGTCAACAACAGGCCCCAAAACCCTACTGCTGTAACCTGTCAACAACAGGCCCCAAAACCCTGCTGATGTAACCTGTCAACAACAAGCCACCAAAACAATACTGCTGTAGTCTGTCAATAACAGGCCCCAAAATCCTACTGCTGTAACCTGTTAATAACAGGCCCCAAAACCCTACTGATGTAGCCTGTCAACAACAAGCCCCAAAACCCTGCTGCTGTAACCTGTCAACAACAGGCCCCAAAACCCTACTGATGTAACCTGTCAACAACAAGCCCCAAAACCCTACTGCTGTAGCCTGTCAATAACAGGCCCCGAAACCCTACTGCTGTAGTCTGTCAATAACAGGCCCCAAAATCCTACTACTGTAACCTGTCAATAACAGGCCCCAAAACCCTACTGATGTAACCTGTCAACAACAAGCCCCAAAACCCTACTGCTGTAGTCTGTCAATAACAGGCCCCAAAACCCTACTGCTGTAGCCTGTCAATAACAGGCCCCAAAACCCTACTGATGTAGCCTGTCAACAACAAGCCCCAAAACCCTGCTGCTGTAACCTGTCAACAACAGGCCCCAAAACCCTACTGATGTAACCTGTCAACAACAAGCCCCAAAACCCTACTGCTGTAGTCTGTCAATAACAGGCCCCAAAATCCTACTGCTGTAACCTGTCAATAACAGGCCCCAAAACCCTGCTGATGTAACCTGTCAACAACAAGCCCCAAAACCCTACTGCTGTAGTCTGTCAATAACAGGCCCCAAAACCCTACTGCTGTAGCCTGTCAATAACAGGCCCCAAAACCCTACTGCTGTGTCAACAACAGGCCCCAAAACCCTACTGATGTAGCCTGTCAATAACAGGCCCCAAAACCCTACTGCTGTAGCCTGTCAATAACAGGCCCCAAAACTCTACTGCTGTAACCTGTCAACAACAGGCCCCAAAACTCTACTGATGTAGTCTGTCAATAACAGGCCCCAAAACCCTACTGCTGTAACCTGTCAATAACAGGCCCCAAAACCCTACTGATGTAACCTGTCAATAACAGGCCCCAAAACCCTACTGATGTAGCCTGTCAATAACAGGCCCCAAAACCCTACTGCTGTAGCCTGTCAATAACAGGCCCCAAAACCCTACTGATGTAGCCTGTCAACAACAAGCCCCAAAACCCTGCTGCTGTAACCTGTCAACAACAAGCCCCAAAACCCTACTGTTGTAGTCTGTCAATAACAGGCCCCAAAATCCTACTGCTGTAGCCTGTCAATAACAGGCCCCAAAATCCTACTGCTGTAACCTGTCAATAACAGGCCCCAAAACCCTACTGATGTAACCTGTCAACAACAAGCCCCAAAACCCTACTGCTGTAGTCTGTCAATAACAGGCCCCAAAACCCTACTGCTGTAGCCTGTCAATAACAGGCCCCAAAACCCTACTGCTGTGTCAACAACAGGCCCCAAAACCCTACTGATGTAGCCTGTCAACAACAAGCCCCAAAACCCTACTGCTGTAGCCTGTCAATAACAGGCCCCAAAACCCTACTGATGTAACCTGTCAACAACAAGCCCCAAAACCCTACTGCTGTAGCCTGTCAATAACAGGCCCCAAAACCCTACTGATGTAACCTGTCAATAACAGGCCCCAAAACCCTACTGCTGTAGTCTGTCAATAACAGGCCCCAAAACCCTACTGCTGTGGCCTGTCAATAACAGGCCCCAAAACCCTACTGATGTAACCTGTCAACAACAAGCCCCAAAACCCTACTGCTGTAGTCTGTCAATAACAGGCCCCAAAACCCTACTGCTGTAACCTGTCAATAACAGGCCCCAAAACCCTACTGATGTAACCTGTCAATAACAGGCCCCAAAACCCTACTGATATAGCCTGTCAATAACAGGCCCCAAAACCCTACTGCTGTGTCAACAACAGGCCCCAAAACCCTACTGATGTAGCCTGTCAACAACAAGCCCCAAAACCCTGCTGCTGTAACCTGCCAACAACAAGCCCCAAAACCCTACTGTTGTAGTCTGTCAATAACAGGCCCCAAAACCCTAGTGCTGTAGCCTGTCAATAACAGGCCCCAAAACCCTGCTGATGTAACCTGTCAACAACAAGCCCGAAAACCCTACTGTTGTAGTCTGTCAATAACAGGCCCCAAAACCCTACTGCTGTAACCTGTCAACAACAGGCCCCAAAACCCTACTGATGTAACCTGTTAACAACAAGCCCCAAAACCCTACTGCTGTAGTCTGTCAATAACAGGCCCCAAAACCCTGCTGATGTAACCTGTCAACAACAAGCCCGAAAACCCTACTGTTGTAGTCTGTCAATAACAGGCCCCAAAACCCTACTGCTGTAGCCTGTCAATAACAGGGCCCAAAACCCTACTGCTGTAGCCTGTCAATTACAGGCCCCAAAACCCTACTGCTGTGTCAACAACAGGCCCCAAAACCCTACTGATGTAGCCTGTCAACAACAAGCCCCAAAACCCTACTGCTGTAGTCTGTCAATAACAGGCCCCAAAACCCTGCTGATGTAACCTGTCAACAACAAGCCCGAAAACCCTACTGTTGTAGTCTGTCAATAACAGGCCCCAAAACCCTACTGCTGTAGCCTGTCAATAACAGGGCCCAAAACCCTACTGCTGTAGCCTGTCAATTACAGGCCCCAAAACCCTACTGCTGTGTCAACAACAGGCCCCAAAACCCTACTGATGTAACCTGTCACAAACAGGCCCCAAAACCCTACTGCTGTAGTCTGTCAATAACAGGCCCCAAAACCCTACTGCTGTGGCCTGTCAATAACAGGCCCCAAAACCCTACTGATGTAACCTGTCAACAACAAGCCCCAAAACCCTACTGCTGTAGTCTGTCAATAACAGGCCCCAAAACCCTACTGCTGTAACCTGTCAATAACAGGCCCCAAAACCCTACTGATGTAACCTGTCAATAACAGGCCCCAAAACCCTACTGATGTAGCCTGTCAATAACAGGCCCCAAAACCCTACTGCTGTGTCAACAACAGGCCCCAAAACCCTACTGATGTAGCCTGTCAACAACAAGCCCCAAAACCCTGCTGCTGTAACCTGCCAACAACAAGCCCCAAAACCCTACTGTTGTAGTCTGTCAATAACAGGCCCCAAAACCCTAGTGCTGTAGCCTGTCAATAACAGGCCCCAAAACCCTGCTGATGTAACCTGTCAACAACAAGCCCGAAAACCCTACTGTTGTAGTCTGTCAATAACAGGCCCCAAAACCCTACTGCTGTAACCTGTCAACAACAGGCCCCAAAACCCTACTGATGTAACCTGTTAACAACAAGCCCCAAAACCCTACTGCTGTAGTCTGTCAATAACAGGCCCCAAAACCCTGCTGATGTAACCTGTCAACAACAAGCCCGAAAACCCTACTGTTGTAGTCTGTCAATAACAGGCCCCAAAACCCTACTGCTGTAGCCTGTCAATAACAGGGCCCAAAACCCTACTGCTGTAGCCTGTCAATTACAGGCCCCAAAACCCTACTGCTGTGTCAACAACAGGCCCCAAAACCCTACTGATGTAGCCTGTCAACAACAAGCCCCAAAACCCTACTGCTGTAGCCTGTCAATAACAGGCCCCAAAACCCTACTGATGTAACCTGTCAATAACAGGCCCCAAAACCCTACTGATGTAGCCTGTCAATAACAGGCCCCAAAACCCTACTGCTGTAGCCTGTCAATAACAGGCCCCAAAACCCTACTGATGTAGCCTGTCAACAACAAGCCCCAAAACCCTGCTGCTGTAACCTGCCAACAACAAGCCCCAAAACCCTACTGTTGTAGTCTGTCAATAACAGTCCCCAAAACCCTACTGATGTAGCCTGTCAACAACAGGCCCCAAAACCCTAGTGCTGTAGCCTGTCAATAACAGGCCCCAAAACCCTAGTGCTGTAGCCTGTCAATAACAGGCCCCAAAACCCTGCTTATGTAACCTGTCAACAACAAGCCCCAAAACCCTACTGTTGTAGTCTGTCAATAACAGGCCCCAAAACCCTACTGCTGTAGCCTGTCAATAACAGGCCCCAAAACCCTACTGCTGTGTCAACAACAGGCCCCAAAACCCTACTGATGTAGCCTGTCAACAACAAGCCCCAAAACCCTACTGCTGTAGCCTGTCAATAACAGGCCCCAAAACCCTACTGCTGTGTCAATAACAGGCCCCAAAACACTACTGATGTAGCCTGTCAACAACAGGCCCCAAAACCCTACTGCTGTAGCCTGTCAACAACAAGCCCCAAAACCCTACTGATGCAACCTGTCAACAACAGGCCCCAAAACCCTACTGCTGTAGCCTGTCAACAACAGGCCCCAAAACCCCACCGCTTTAGGCAGAGATCCTCACAGATAGTCTACATGAGATCAAGATTGTCTGCCACAGTGAAAGGAGAAGTAGACTGCGTACTATGGAAGAACTAATCATGTCTTTCTTTATCTCGCTCTCTCTCTATTATTCTCTCTCTCTATTATTCTCTCTCTCTCTCTCTCTCTCTCTCTCTCTCTGTAGATTCCTTTGTGTGACTCTACCATGGACCACATCCTCTGTTGCCTGCTGGTCCTGGGAACCGCAGTGTTGATGGCCCACGCATGCCCAAAGTACTGTGTGTGCCAGAACCTGTCCGAGTCCCTGGGGACCCTGTGTCCTTCCAAAGGCTTGCTCTTTGTCCCACTGGACATCGACCGGCGCACTGTGGAGCTCCGGCTGGGCGGAAACTACATCCTCCGCATCACCCAGCAGGACTTTGCCAACATGACCGACCTGGTGGACCTGACGCTCAGCCGCAACACCATCAGCTACATCCAGCCCTTCTCCTTCAGCGACCTGGAGACCCTGCGCTCCTTACACCTGGACAACAACCGCCTCATAGAGCTGGGTCCCGATGATCTCCGGGGCCTGGTCAACCTACAGCACCTCATCCTTAACAACAACCAGCTGGGGCACATCTCAGACCGGGCCTTGGAAGACCTGGCACCCTCCCTAGAGGATCTGGATCTGTCTTACAACAACCTGAGGAGCCTGCCCTGGGACTCAGTCAAGCTGATGGTCTCTCTCCACCAGTTGAGTCTTGACCATAACCTCCTGGACTTCATCCCTGAGGGGACCTTTACTGATCTAGAGAGACTGGCTCGCCTGGATCTCACCTCCAACCGACTGCAGAAGCTGCCCCCAGACCCCATCTTTGCCAGGGCCCAGGATTCAGTGATGATGACCACTCCCTACGCCCCCCAGCTGTCCCTTGGCATCGGTGGAAACCCCCTGCATTGTAACTGTGAGGTGCTGTGGCTGCGGCGGCTGGATAGGGACGATGATCAGGAGACATGCGCTTCCCCTTCCAACCTGAAGGGGCGCTACTTCTGGTATGTGAGGGAGGAGGAGTTTGTGTGCGAGCCACCCCTCATCACTCAGCACACCCACAGGATGCTGGTGCTGGAGGGCCAGATGGCCAGCCTGAGGTGCGAGGCCATTGGAGACCCCACCCCCACCATCCACTGGATGGCCCCCGACGACCGTGTCCTTGGCAACTCGTCCAGAACCGTCGTCTACGGCAACGGCACACTGGAGATTCTCATCACCACCTCCAAGGACTACGGTACCTTCACCTGCATCGCGGCCAATGTGGCTGGGGAGTCCACCGCCTCAGTGGATCTGTCAATCATCCAGCTGCCCCACCTCAGCAACGGCACCGGTCAGGCCTCACAGCCCAAGTCCCGCCTCTCGGACATCACCGGCACCACCAGGATAAGCAAGGGAGTTCCAAAGACCCCCCTGGAGAAAGTGGTCACTGTGTCAGAGGTGACGGCCATTTCAGCCTTGGTTAAGTGGACCGTCAGCAAGGCAGCGCCCAAGGTAAAGATGTACCAGCTCCAGTACAACTGTTCCGATGATGAAGTCCTCATCTACAGGTAACAAACCTTCATTTTCAGAGAAGTAGGAACATCGATAGCTTTGATCTATGAGGAAACAAAAGATGGAGGAGGCGCTCAATACAAGTGTTGTTTTAAGACTCCAGTCGACTTGTTTTGTTTACCTAAAGATAATGTCTCTCAGCTTTCACAAAAGCTGAATGATGAAGATGAATTGTGCAAACAGTAAATCATGCTGTTTACACTAAACAAAATACACAGTATCAATAACACTGCCATGTGTACAGAACCAGCAGCTTTCATACCCAGTTTTCCATAACAATATAGCCTACAATGGTGTTGTTAATCCTAAGTGATCCATCCATCATCCATTGTTTCTGTCTGTCCGTTGAATTGTTGGACAGCGAGACAACTCACTCTTCACTTTCCACAGACTTTTTTTTATCATCTGACGTTTCGGTCGCTAAGCATCAGCTCCATTATGCTAAGTAGGTCATAAATAAGGGAATTTCATTCCTAAGCTTAATGGATGGATATTCTGTCAATCCACTACAGCAGCTATTTGATGAGGCTGAAAGTGTATTACAGGAAGCTGATATATAGTATATTAGCACATCTCCAAACGACTGTGAAACCAGTTGGAAAGGAAATCCAATAATTTAATGCCATTTAAATTAGTTACTCTGTTAAAACCTAGAGAAAGGCAGATAATTTCAGCCATAGACTTTGAGAGTTGTACTGTAACACTTTAGTGACATATAGGTCTATATCTCATCAGACAGTATTTATTTCTGCTTATCATTACCACTACACTTGGCTATGATTGCTTTCCAGTTTATTATATACCATTTTTTTCAAAGGGATTGGAATGTAAATGAACTCTAACTCGTACTATACCTGCCATGAAAATAATGATATGTAGTCCTATAGTCAGTGTAGAGCTTTGTTATCGCATACAGTATGACTCTCCATTAGAACAACCAGTCCTTCTTCCTCTTCAAAACAAATCTGTAGAAAATCCTAAGTGTTTTCTCTTTTCTCTGACAAATCTGAATCACCAGGCGATAAAAGACGCTGGGCTCGGAGAACAATATAATAGTATATTTATTTACCCTATGGTTAGGGCAAGATCGAATATATACCCAGAATACGTTAAGCACATTATCTTCATCCATCAGGATTGTATAAGCAGCAATAGAAGCCAAAGAAGGTGCTATACGTGGACATAGTAATGGAAGTTATGTGTCAGACACGGACTTTCAGTAATATTTCAGTTCAATTGCAATGAGTCCCTCAGAGCAATCCTTTACCATGTAATGGTTTGATTGTACCATCCCATGTGATTTAATGCCTATGCTTCTGCTCGGCTTGACAATGTCTTTCAGAAATGATAGCAAGGTCCTGGGGCCACTATTTTTGGCTGTTAGCTGGAGTCACGGAGAGTGGGGGTGGATCCACGCTTCATACCTCTTGCATCACAGAGAAACGTGTTAGCTTTGGTATTTGGTGTTTTATTAGGATCCCCATTAGCTTTTGCGAAAACAGCAGCTACTCTTGCTGGGTCCACACAAAGCATGAAATATGACATAGTACAGAACATTAATAGACAAGAACAGCTCATGCACAGAACTACATGAATTTAAAAACGGCACACATAGCCTACATATCAATACATACACACATTATCTACGTCAAATAGGGGAGAGGCGCTGTGCCGTGAGGTGTTGCTTTATCGTTTTTTTAAAAACCAGGTTTGCTATTTATTTGAGCAATATATACATGTATAGTTCCATGCAATAATTTCTCTATGTAATACTGTAAGCTTTATTGAATTTTTTCTGGATTTGGGGACTGTGAAAAGACCCCTGGTGGCATGTCTGGTGGGGTAAGAGTGTGTGTCAGAGCTGTATGTAAGTTGACTATGTAAACAATTTGACATTTTTAACACATTCATGTTTTTTGTAAAAGAAGAAGTGATGCAGTCAGTCTCTCCTCAACTCTTAACCAAGAGAGACTGGCATGCATAATACTTATATTAGCCCTCTGGTTATAATTAAGAGGAAGACGTGCTGCTCTGTTCTGGGCCAGCTGCAGCTTAACTAGGTATTATTTTCAGCACTTGACCACATGACTGGACAATAATCAAGACAAGACAAAACTAGAGCCTGCAGGACTTTCTTGAGTGTGGTGTCCGAAAAGCATAGCATCTCTTTATTATGGACAGGCCTCCCCCATCTTTACAACCATTTAATATACACTGCTCAAAAAAATAAAGGGAACACTTAAACAACACAATGTAACTCCAAGTCAATCACACTTCTGTGAAATCAAACTGTCCACTTAGGAAGCAACACTGATTGACAATAAATTTCACATGCTGTTGTGCAAATGGAAATTATAGGCAATAAGCAAGACACCCCCAATAAAGGAGTGGTTCTGCAGGTGGAGACCACAGACCACTTCTCAGTTCCTATGCTTCCTGGCTGATGTTTAGGTCACTTTTGAATGCTGGCGGTGCTTTCACTCTAGTGGTAGCTGAGACGGAGTCTACAACCCACACAAGTGGCTCAGGTAGTGCAGCTCATCCAGGATGGCACATCAATGCGAGCTGTGGCAAGAAGGTTTGCTGTGTCTGTCAGCGTAGTGTCCAGAGCATGGAGGCGCTACCAGGAGACAGGCCAGTACATCAGGAGACGTGGAGGAGGCCGTAGGAGGGCAACAACCCAGCAGCAGGACCGCTACCTCTGCCTTTGTGCAAGGAGGAGCAGGAGGAGCACTGCCAGAGCCCTGCAAAATGACGTGCTCTTCACAGATGAAGCAAGTTCACACTGATCCTCCAACATGACCGGTTTGGCGGTGGGTCAGTCATGGTGTGGGGTGGCATTTCTTTGGGGGGCTGCACAGCCCTCCATGTGCTCGCCAGAGGTAGCCTGACTGCCATTAGGTACCGAGATGAGATTCTCAGACCCCTTGTGAGACCATATGCTGGTGCGGTTGGCCCTGGGTTCCTCCTAATGCAAGACAATGCTAGACCTCATGTGGCTGGAGTGTGTCAGCAGTTCCTGCAAGAGGAAGGCATTGATGCTATGGACTGGCCTGCCCGTTCCCCAGACCTGAATCCAATTGAGCACATCTGGGACATCATGTCTCGCTCCATCCACCAACGCCACGTTGCACCACAGACTGTCCAGGAGTTGGCGGATGCTTTAGTCCAGGTCTGGGAGGAGATCCCTCAGGAGACCATCCGCTACCTCATCAGGAGCATGCCCAGGTGTTGTAGGGAGGTCATACAGGCACGTGGAGGCCACACACACTACTGAGCCTCATTTTGACTTGTTTTAAGGACATTACATCAAAGTTGGATCAGACTGTAGTGTGATTTTCCACTTTAATTTTGAGTGTGACTCCAAATCCAGACCTCCATTGGTTGATAAATTGGATTTCCATTGATTATTTTTGTGTGATTTTGTTGTCAGTACATTCAACTATGTAAAGAAAAAAGTATTTAATAAGATTGTTTCTTTCATTCAGATCTAGGATGTGTTGTTTAAGTGTTCCCTTTATTTTTTTCAGCAGTGTATATGTTTTGACCATGACAATTTATATTATACGGTAACACCAAGTAGTTTAGTCTCCTCAACTTCTTCAACTGCCACACCATTCATTACCAGATTCAGCTGAGGTCTAGAACTTAGGGAATGATTTGTACCAAAATACAATGCTCTTAGTTTTAGATATGTTCAGGCCCAGTTTATTACTTGTCACGTCTGCTCCCGCTCTTCCCTTCCTCTGGCGCTTGAGGGCACCAGATTACCCTGCATCACACTCTCCTGCCATCCATCATGCACACCTGCCTTCCCTCGTCACTTGCATTCAGCGTTATTGGACTCACCTGGACTCACTTATCTCCTGTTCATTTCCTCCCCTATATTTGTCAGTTCCCTAGCTCTGTTCCCTGCTGCTTTATTGTATTGTTTTTGTCTTTAGTTTTAGTCTTTGAAGCTGTTCCTGTCTCGTCCCTGTCCGTTATTATTAAATGTTTACTCCCCGTACCTGCTTCATCCCTCCAGCGTCATTCCGCATGACAGAATGAAGCAGCCAACAAACGAAGCATCGGGGAGTACTGGCGTTCCGGTTGGAATGGTGGCAGCAGTTCTGGGTCGCCACCGACGGAACCGGGGATGCCTAGCCAGCTCGTCGGGCTTCCACGCCCTAGCTGGCTCAAGAGGTTTCCTGGCCCGGTTGGCTCGGATGGCTCACATCCCACGTCGGGCCTCAGCTGGATCGTCAGTTTTTGTTCACCCAGCCGGTCCAGGAGTGTTTTTTGTTTGTCTTGTGTTTTGTTGGTGACGTCGGGGTGGATTCCACTGCCGATGGAACCGGGATGCCTAAGCCAGCCCGTCAGGCTTTCACGCCCTGGCTGGCTCGAGAGGTTTTCCTGGCTCGGCGGCTTCCCATCCAACGTCACACTCCACGGGATCATCGGGCTTCCCTTCCCCTTCTGCTGTGGGATCGACAGGCGTCTTGCCTCAGCCGGATCGTCAGGCTCTCATGCCTCGGCCGGCTCGCCAGGCTCTCATGCTCCTGCCGGTTCGTCAGGTTTTCACGCTCCAACCGGCTTGCCCAGTGCCCATGTCTCGGCCGGTTCGCCCAGGCTGGACGCCGGGTGGTATCCCAAAAGGGAGAGGTACTGTCACGTCTGCTCCCGATCTTCCCTTCCTCTGGCGCTTGAGGGGGCCAGATTACCCTGCATCACACGCTCCTGCCATCCATCATGCACACCTGCCTTCCCTCATCACTTGCATTCAGCGTTATTGGACTCACCTGGACTCACTTATCTCCTGTTTATTTCCTCCCCTATATTTGTCAGTTCCCTAGCTCTGTTCCCTGCTGCTTCATTGTATTGTTTTTGTCTTTAGTTTTAGTCTTTGACGCTGTTCCTGTCTCGTCTCTGTCCATTATTATTAAATGTTTCCTCCCCGTACGTGCTTCGTCCCTCCAGCATCATTCCACGTGACATTACTGCCCACCCATTCCAAAACTGACTGCAGCTCCTTGTTAAGGGTTTCAGTGACTTCATTAGCTGTGGTTGCTGACACGTTCAGTACCAGTCAAACGTTTGGACACAGCTACTCATTACAGGGTTTTTCTTTATTTTTGCTATTTTCTATATTGTAGAATAATAGTGAAGACATAAAAACTATGAAATAACACATACGGAATCAGGTAGTAACCAAAATAATGTATTTATATTTATATTTGAGATTCTTCAAAGTAGCCACCCTTTGCCTCGATGACAGCTTTGCACATTCTTTGCATTCTCTCAACCAGCTTCATGAGGTGGTCACCTGGAATGCATTTCCATTAACAGGTGTGGAATTTATTCTCTTCTTAATGCATTCGAGCCAATCAGTTGTGTTGTGACAAGGTAGGGGTGTTATACAGAAGATAGCCCTATTTGGTAAAATACCAAGTCCATATTATGGAAAGAACAGTTCAAATAAGCATAGAAAAGTGATAGTCCATTACTTTAAGACATGAAGGTCAGTCAATCAGAAACATTTCAAGAACTTTGAAAGTTTCTTCAGGTGCAGTCGCAAAAACCATCAAGCGCTATGATGAAACTGGCTCTCATGAGGACCACCACCGCAGCCCAAATAAATGCTTCACTGATTTCAAGTAACAAACACATCTCAACATCAACTATTCAGAGGAGACTGTGTGAATCAACTACTAAAGGACACCAATAATAAGAAGAGACTTGCTTGGGCCAAGAAACACGAGTAATGGACATTAGTCCGGTGGTAATCTGTCCTTTGGTCTGATGAGTCCAAATTTTAGATTTTTGGTTCCAACCTCCGTGACTTTGTGAGATCAGCGTAGGTGAATGGATGATCTCTGCATGTGTGGTTCCCACCGTGAAGCATGGAGGAAGAGGTGTAATGGTGTGGGGGTGCTTTGCTGGTGAAGCTGTCAGTGATTTATTTAGAATTCAAGTCACACTTAACCAGCATGACTAACACAGCATTCTGCAGCGTTAGGCAAAGGGTGGCTACTTTGAATAATCTTAAATATAACATTTATTTTTATTTTTTTGTAACACTTTTTTGGTTACTACATGATTCCATATGTGTTATTTCATAGTTTTGATGTATTCACTATTATTCTACAATGTAGAAAATAGTAAAAATAAAGAAAAACCCTTGCGGTACACCACACCCTACGTGTTTAATAAGATAATTGTATGTTATATATAGGGGCATATAGCCTCCAGGGTAGAGTGTTGGGCCAGTAACCGAAAAGTTGGTTGTTTCTGATCCTGGAGCCGACAAGGTGAAAACTCATCATTGTGCCCTTGTACAAGGCACTTAACCCCAATTGCTGTACAATGGTGACTCTGCCCGTGCAAAAAAACACATTTCCATTACACACTTGTACTAGTGTTTGACAGCCAAATATAAGCACCCCCCAAATGATATACCCATTACTCTTTAGACAAAGTAGTGATCTTGCCCATCTAGAACCTTGCTCTGGACCCATTTGATATTTTATCTGTAGAACATATCCTTAGGCCAAGACATTAATACTTGATAATTTGGTCTTTAAATGTGTCTGATTTGGGTATGAGTGAACAGATAACATCCCATGTCAGTAATAACGTAATGAAATATTCCGGCATTCCACAAGGTTTAGAGAGTCTTTTTACAGAAATTAAATGGGATCTGCATTTGCATATTAATGGTGCGTTTAAGGCAGATAGTGATGCCGTCATCTTTATGATGAATAGTTTTATAGTGATCATAAGCTTTGGATTTAACAACCCTTATTGTAATCGTTGTGTGTATTGATGTGCTCGTAGGAGGATTATCTTTGAAAAGCCAAAGTTCTTCAAAAAATAGTTTACAAGCTCTGATATGCTTATTTATTCTTTGTAAAGGCAAAACATCACAAGACAAACCACTAACCAAACCTTGAGCTTAACAACACAAGCCAACACACTAACCAAACCTTGAGCTTAACAACACAAGCCAACATACTAACCAAACCTTGAGCTTAACAACACAAGCCAAAACACACGAACCAAACCTTGAGCTTAACAACACAAGCCAACATACTAACCAAACCTTGAGCTTAACAACACAAGCCAAAACACTAATCAAACCTTGAGCTTAACAACACAAGCCAAAACACTAATCAAACCTTGAGCTAATGCTGCAGTTGCACTGTTTGACACTCCCAAAGTTAGCTGTTTTTCTAAAATGAACTCATCCATTATAGTTACCATAGCAGGATGTTTTATGGCAGGATATATACTCAAGGGTATGGACACAGACACAGGCAAGCGTCAAGTTCCATTTAATCTCCCCACTACCGCTATAGTACAATTCAGCAGCATCTCCCAATAAATGCCCTAGCAGAGAGTGCAGAGCCCATTAGGGATTTTTGCTTATATAAGCATAATCACATTTCCCAGCACCCTGACATTTAGGCTGAATCAATGGAGCAAGAGACCCATTTGGCATGACCTTGTCTGTTATACAGAGAAAGAGGCCGCCTTAAGAAATCATACAGTCCTCCTGGGGGGAATTAGCCATGAAATACTTTAATGATTGTTGAGTGGGAGAAATGCTATAACCTGAAGTAATGATTTGTTTGTTTGTTTTCAGTTCTTTTTTCTTTCTTGCCAGTGAGGAAGTGTGTTGAAACTGTATCTGACAATAGCTTTTAAACTGTTTGGGAGGAAGAGGGTAGCTGTGGCTGATTGGTGCCTATCCCTATCCCCTTCCCCACTACTTTTCCTTCCCAGAAGCAATGTTTAAGAACTTGCATCCTCTCTCACTCTGATTAATGTTATGGCCTCATGTCGTCACTGGAAACGATTTAAAGCAATCTCCAAATTGCCTTTCGATGCCCAAAGGGTGTAGGGAAAAAAACGTGTATTCATTTCCCCATGATAAGCACAGCCAGACGTTTTTCCTGAGTTCCACTTTGTCCCGATGTATTTTAATTCAGCTGAATGAAACAGTCAACACAGACGGCCTGACATGAATCAGTCACAGGACAGAGCAGTGCCCGGCAAAATATTCACTAAGCACTGGAATTTCCCTCCCTCCCATGCCGATGCCAAGCAAGCAATTATCACTGTGTAATAGATTACATCCCCTGAGGACCAAAACATTAAATATGATCAACTTTTTATCAAATCAAATCAAATTCAAATCACATTTTTTTGGTCACATACACATGGTTAGCAGATGTTAATGCGAGTGTAGTGAAATGCTTGTGCTTCTAGTTCCAACCATGCAGTAATATCTAACAAGTAATCTAACAATTTTACAACAACTACCTTATACACACAAGTGTAAAGGAATGAATAAGAATATGTACATATAAATATATGGATGAGCGATGGCCGAACGGCATAGGCAAGATGCAGTAGATGGTATAGAGTACAGTATATACATATGAGATGAGTAATGTAGGGTATGTAAACATTATATAAAGAGGCATTGTTTAAAGTGACTAGTGATACATTTATTACATGCAATTTTAAATTATTAAAGTGGCTAGTGATTTGAGTCAGTATGTTGGCAGCAGCCACTAAATGTTAGTGATGGCTGTTCAACAGTCTGATGGCTTTGAGATAGAAGCTGTTTTTCAGCGTCTTGGTCCCAGCTTTGATGCACCTGTACTGACCTCGCCTTCTGGATGATAGCGGGGTGAACATGCAGTGGCTCGGGTCATTGTTGTCCTTGATGACCTTTTTGGCCTTCCTGTGACATCGGGTGGTGTAGGTGTCCTGGAGGGCAGGTAGTTTGCCCCCGGTGATGCGTTGTGCAGACCTCACTACCCTCTGGAGAGCCTTACGGTTGTTGGCAAAGCAGTTGCCGTACCAGGCGGTGATACAGCCCAACAGGATGCTCTCAATTGTGCATCTGTAAGCGTTTGTGAGTGTTCATCGTGACAAGCCAAATTTCTTCAGCCTCCTGAGGTTGAAGAGGCGCTGTTGCACCTTCTTCACCACGCTGTCTGTGTGGGTGGACCATTTCAGTTTGTCCGTGATGTGTACGCCGAGGAACTTAAAACTTTCCACCTTCTCCACTACTGTCCCGTTCGATGTGGATAGGGGGGTGCTCCCTCTGCTGTTTCCTGAAGTCCACGATCATCTCCTTTGTTTTGTTGACATTGAGTGTGAGGTTATTTTCCTGACACCACACTCCGAGGGCCCTCACCTCCTCCCTGTAGGCCATCTCGCTGTTGTTGGTAATAAAGCCTACCACTGTAGTGTCATCTGCAAACTTGATGATTGAGTTGGAGGCGTGCATGGCCATGCAGTCATGGGTGAACAGGGAGTACAGGAGAGGGCTGAGAACGCACTCTTGTGGGGCCCCAGTGTTGAGGATCAGCGGGGTGGATATGTTGTTTCCTACCCTCACCACCTGGGGCGTCCCGTCAGAAAGTCCAGGACCCAGTTGCACAGGGCGGGGTCGAGACCCAGGGTCTCGAGCTTAATGACGAGTTTGGAGGGTACTATGGTGTTAAATGCTGAGCTGTAGTCGATGAACAGCATTCTTACATAGGTATTCCTCTTGTCCAGATGGGTTAGGGCAGTGTGCATCGTGTTTGCGATTGCGTTGTCTGTAGACCTATTGGGGTAGTAAGCAAATTGGAGTGTGTCTAGGCTGTCAGGTAGGGTGGAGGTGATATGATCCTTGACTAGTCTCTCAAAGCACTTCATGATGACGGAAGTGAGTGCTACGGGGCAATAGTCGTTTAGCTCAGTTACCTTAGCATTCTTGGGAACAGGAACAATGGTGGCCCTCTTGAAGCATGTGGGAACAGCAGACTGGGATAGGGATTGATTGAATATGTCCGTTAACACACCAGCCAGCTGGTCTGCGCATGCTCTGAGGACGCGGCTTGGGATGTCGTCTGGACCGGCAGCCTTGCAAGGGTCAACACGTTTAAATGTTTTACTCACGTTGGCTACAGTGAAGGAGAGCCCGCAGGTTTTGGTAGCGGGCCGTGTCGGTGGCACTGTATTGTCCTCAAAGCGAGCAAAGAAGCTGTTTAGTTTGTCTGGGAGCAAGACATTGTGGTCCGCGACGGGGCTGGTTTTCTTTTTGTAGTCCGTGATTGCGAATGCTGCCATCAATCCACGGTTTCTGGTTGGGGAAGGTTTTAATAGTCGCTGTGGGTACAACATCACCGGTGCACTTGCTAATAAACTCACTCACCAAATCAGCGTATAATCAATGTTGTTGTTCGACACTATCTGGAACATATCCCAGTCCATGTGATCGCAGCAATCTTGAAGCGTGGATCAGATTGGTCGGACCAGCGTTGAACAGACCTGGACACGGGCGTTTCCTGTTTTAGTTTTTTTTGCATTATTTTGCATCTTTTGCTACAGTATTAGTGTGGAGTGAGTTATCAGAACACACAGAACAATGTGCAAGAAAAGGTATGGCATCATTGGTTATAGTTATTATCATATGGTCATATATCACTGGGTCTTTATGGCCAGTTTATCACATGGGTGTTGATGGCCAGCTTATCACATGGGTGTTTATTTCCAGCATACTACATGGGTGTGCATGGCCAGCTACTGTGACTGAATGATTGATGTTGTCGAACAGCTCCGAGCCAGTTCCCTGGACATACCTCGTCATGTTCTCAGACAGGTTCCTGCCTTATAAGCAGACTAAGACTCGCCTGAGCAACATAGGTATGTGAGGCTCTAGCTGTTACAGAAGCCTTTCAATCTTCTCCTTTTCCCTCTCTTTCCCTCTTTTTTCACTCTTTCCCTCTGTGTTCTGGTTATTTATTCTTCTCACATCTCCATGGCTCAGACATGGGGTAGAGCGTCTGTTTGCTGCAGCAGGACAGATGGTTTAGAGAGATAAAGCCAATTACAGCTGTCTGTCTGTTAGACTAGAACCTCAACCACAAAGAGACTTAACACTGGACAACTCCTCAGGAATGAACTTAAGAACACAGAAGCCCTGCTTTTCTTTCAGTGGAAATGACATAAAGAACACTCAAGCACAGTTTTGTATTGATATGAAATGTATGGTGTTAAGAAAGATGCATGTTAATAATAGCATTATCCTCCAAATCAATTAAATTGTATCAAATGTAGTAGGTTTTCACAGCTGACTTTCCCAGGTTTTCACAGATGTCCAACAATGATTATGCTGACTCGACTCAGTCATCACCATGTTTAACTCTTCCTCTCCGTTTCTATAGGATGATCCCAGCCTCCAGCCAAGCCTTCCTGGTGACCAACCTGGTGTCGGGGACCAAGTACGATTTGTGTGTCCTGGCCGCCTGGGACGACACCGCCACCACCCTGACGGCCACCAACGTGGTGGGCTGTGCCCAGTTCTTTACCCGCGATGACTACACACAGTGCCAGTCTCTCCACAGCCAGTTTCTGGGGGGCACCATGATCCTGGTGGTGGGTGGCATCATCGTGGCGACGCTACTCGTCTTCATCGTTATCCTGATGGTGCGCTACAAGGCCACCGATCATGAGGGGGGTGGCATCGGGGGGAGCGGCAAGCTGACCAGCGTTAGTGACACCCACTCACAGAACAATGGGGGCCGGCTGGGACAGAACGGCGTGCCCCTTCCCCTGCCCAAACCAAAGGCCAAAGTGACCCTCCAGGATGAGGTGGTGGAGTTTAAATGTGGTTCCCTCCAGAGCACCTCGTCCTCATCCTCGTCGGGGGACTCGGTGGTCGGGGAGGGTTCCTACAGCCCCAACAGCACCCTGGCCATTATGTGGAGGCAGGCTGCCCCCTCTAAGCCCAGGGCAAACCTGGATCACCTGCTGGGGGCCTTCAACTCCCTAGAGCTCCGGGGGGCCCAGGGCAGGGGAGACCTGGGGGAGCCCTCATCCAGCAGTAGCACTCCGGTGGCGGGTGGCGATAGGCCCCACACGGACAGAGAGCCCCTGCTGGGCCGGACAATGGACTCGCGGCTGAGCCGGCTGCTCATGCTGTCTCATGACTCCAAACCAAAAAGGAGCCAGTCGTTTGACATGGGGGACTGTATGGATACAGATCAACAAAGAGACCAAGCGATGGCCTCTAGCACCTCCACTGCCACCACGCCGGTGTGCAGTTACCCGCGGCGCATCAGCAACATCTGGACTAAGAGGAGCCTGTCTGTGAACGGCATGCTGCTACAGTGTGACGAGGAAGGGGATTTGGGGGGGAGCAAGGGGACCTTCGACAGCCAAGAGTGGGTCATGGAGAGTACCGTCTAGGAGAGATGAGGACTTGCTTTGTGTCTTCTAAAACACTGCCCCAGAGAGATAGCAATACGCCTCAGTTCTGATAGACCTCCAGGCTGGAGGAGAAGTCCATGCCTCCTCCCTCCTCGTCCTGCATGGAATTCATTCATGTTAATCTATTGTGGATCCTCCATTGTTGTGACAGATATGTACAAAGTTCCCCCAAGTGGGTAAGTCGGCTAATGACGCTTGGTGGATGGAGCTGATTCGTGGAGTGAGGTTGTTTTGTGTTTGTATGTGTGTGTTCTCTACATGGGGAGGGGGAATGCACAGTAATGGTCAACTACAAACTACAAGTAAGGCATGCAATGAAACCTAGGAAATGGGAAGCAGGCCTGATGTTCCTAAGGAGAGCCATGTTTCTCTGACACAAGGAACGTGAAACAAATCACTGTATTTGTTGACTTGTAAAATGGCATAACAGTGAAAGTCCCTCTTGTTACTGTTGCTGAGATGATGGGCCATGCATGGCCCTGGACTAATACTGCTGTAAGTGAATATGAAATATGTAATGAATTTAATGTTTTTACATGTTTTATTTTGCTGATCAAACACACATTGTCTAATACTGTTTTTCCCCTCTGAACACGACGGGGCTCTGACTTCAATATTTGCATAATGAAAAACCTCAATATACTGTCAGGTCCAAAATGATTGGCACCCTTGATAAAGATGAACTAAAAAGACTGCACAAAATAAATAATACAAATACTGAGCTATATTGTATGCAAAAAAAGGACATTATATTATTTTGTACTAATACATTTGCTCAGAGAAAGAGGTGACATCAAAATAGAGCTCTTTGGTTACGTACACCAGTGGTGGGTTTGGTGTCGAAAACTGAAGCATATGCATAAAAATACCTCATACCTCAGGTAAAATAAGATGATGCATCTTTGATGTTATGGGGCTATTTTGTATCCACTGGTCCTTTGGCCCTTGTTAAGGTCAACGGCATCGTGAACTTTACCAAATACCAGAAGATTGTAGCCAAAAACCTGGTTCCCTCTGCCAGGAGGCTGACACTTTGACATAACTGGATCTTCCAGCAAAACATCAAAATCTACAAAGAAATTGTTTATTGTCCACAAAATCAACATTTTGCAATGGCCATCTCAGCCTCCACTTGAACCCCATTGAAAACCTGCGGTTTGAATTGAAAAGCGCAGTCTATAAGCGCAGACGAAGGATGTCAAGGATCTGGAAAGATTCTGTATGGAGGAACGATCTAAGATCTCTCCCAATGTGTTCTCCAATCTCATAAAACATTTGAGAAAAAGGCTCAGTGCTGTTATCCTCGCAAGGGAGGGTGCTGTAGTACTAAAAACAGGGGTGACAATACATTTAATCCCTATCTTTCTTAGATTTGTTTTATTACTTATTAAACAAAAGCCCTTTCCCTGAGTGTAAAATAATATGATTTAAAAAAAAAAAAGTAGCATGCAGTTTGTATTATTTATTTTATACAGCCTTTTTTGTTCCTCTTTAACAAGGGTGCCAATAATTATGGACCTGACCGTATATCCATCCGCATTTTTTAATATCTGCAGAACCATTTTGTTTCTTAACCCATTCTGACTGAATGGTACTGTATATATATATATATATATATATATATAACCCATTCTGACTGAATGGTACTGTATGTATATATATATATATATATATGTACACTTTATATAGGCAATTTAGTTAATCATAAAAAATTTATATATGAAATGATTTCATGAAACCACTGTATTTGAATATTTTAACTTTGTATACAGAATGTTTATTTGAGGCTCCATTAAATAATGCCATATCTGGTTCCTATCAAGTTGTATTCATGTATAAAGCGAGCAAACAATTCATCCTCAAAACCATGAAATATTTTTTTTACGATAGCAATGTGAAATGGGTAAGGTCTTAAGTGAAAATGTAACTGTTATCGTGATGTCACATAAAAGGTTCATTAGAGGGGAGTCCTATAATTAGTTTCAGCAAAAGAACATGGCCCCTGTTGGCCTCCAAATCAATTAACCCAGTATAGAGCTAACAACCAGCAGGAGTTTACCCTCTCTTGCACAGAAAGATTAAGCCCTCAGAAAAACTGCAGCTCAACATGCTTAATCTTTGAGAGACAAGCATCCTTCTCCAATTCCAAGGAACATTTTTACTTTTTCATGTACACTACCATTGAAAAGTTTGGGGTCACTTAGAAATGTCCTTGTTTTTGAAAGAAAATCTAATTTGTTGTTCATTAAAATAATATAAAATTGATCAGAAATACAGTGTAGACATTGTTAATGTTGTAAATGACTATTGTAGCTGGAAACGGCTGATTTTTTATGGAATATCTACATATATCTGCGTAGAGGCCCATTATTAGCCAACATCACTCCTGTGTTCCAATGGAACATTGTTTTAGCTAATCCAAGTTTATCATTTTAAAAGTCTAATTGATCATTGGAAAACCCTTTTGCAATTATGTTAGCACAGCTGAAAACTGTCGTTCTGATTAAAGAAGCAATAAAACTGGCCTTTTTTAGACTAGTTGAGTATCTGGAGCATCAGCATTTGTGGGTTTAATTACAGGCTCAAAATAGCCAGAAACAAAAACCTTTCTGCTGAACCTCGTCAGTATTTTCTTGTTCTGAGAAATGAAGGCTATTCCATGCAAGAAATTGCCAAGAAACTGAAGATCTCATACAACTCTGTGTACTACTCCCTTCACAGAACAGCGCAAACTGTCTCTAACCAGAATAGAAAGAGGAGTGGGAGGCCCCGGTGCACAACTGAGCAAGAGGACAAGTACATTAGAGTGTCTAGTTTGAGAAACTGACGCCTCACAAGTCCTCAACTGGCGGCTTCATTAAATAGTACCCGCAAAACACCAGTCACAGTGAAGAGGCGACTCCGGGATGCTGGCCTTCTAGGCAGAGTTCCTTTGTCCAGTGTCTGTGTTCTTTTGCCCATCTTAATCTTTTCTTTTCATTGGCCAGTCTGAGATATGGCTTTTTCTTTGCAACTCTGCCTGGAAGGCCAGCATCCCGGAGTCGCATCTTCACTGTTGACGCTGAGACTGGTGTTTTGCGGGTACTATTTAATGAGGCTGCAAGTTGAGGACATGTGAGGCGTCTGTTTCTCAAACTTGACACTACTGTACTTGTCTACTGTACTTGTCCTCTTGCTCAGTTGTGCACTGCGGCCTCCCACTCCTCTATTCTATTCTGGTTAGAGACAGTTTGCGCTGTTCTGTGAAGGGAGTAGTACACAGCGTTGGCAATTTATCGCATGGAATAGCCTTTATTTCTCAGAACAAGAATAGACTGATGAGTTTCAGCAGAAAGGCCTTTGTTTTTGGCCATTTTGAGCTTGTAATCGAACCCACAAATGCTGATGCTCCAGATACTGAACTGGTCTAAAGAAGGCCAGTTTTATTGCTTCTTTAATCTGCACAACAGTTTTCAGCTGTGATAACATAATTGCAAAAGGGTTTTCTAGTGATCATTTAGCCTTTTAAAATGGTAAACTTGGATTAGCTAACACAACGTGCCATTGGAACACAGGATTGATGTTGGCTGATAATGGGCCTCTGTACGCCTAGGTAGATATTCCATAAAAAACCTGCCGTTTCCAGCTACAATAGTGAGTTACAACATTAGCAATGTCTACACTGTATTTTTGATCAATTTGATGTTATTTTAATGGACAAAAAATGTGCTTTGGTTTCAATAACAAGGACATTTCTAAGTGACCCCAAGCTTTTGAACGGTAGTGTACTTAGATACACTTACCTGTGTAATGTATCTGGATCTCATCACCTAAAATGTTTGACATTTGAGGGTAAGCAAAAACCTTGCCTCCCTCACCAGTTATTGGCATGAGAAATGTACTGGAAATTCATAGTAAACTGTCTGTGTCTAGGAATTATCAAACTTGATTTTCTTTTGTTTGGTAGCATAAATTGACAGGTACCATAAATGTACAGTGCAAAATGGCTCTCAACTATGCTGAAGTTGTTGGCTTTTCTGTAACGTGTACAACTTGCATGTTTACCGAGGACTAACTCATGGGCCCGTTAAGAACCTTATACGCTATCTGTCTTTCCTCACATTGTGTTGTCTGAATTACTTTTTTGTGACATTCTGGATCAACTGCATCTGTACATTGACTCTGTATATTGACTTTTTATATATATAATTGATGGAGAATGAACAAAAGCTGTACACTAGTGTCTTTATTTTCTTGGTAGGCATATAGAAATAAAGAGGTGCCTCACTGTATATTTACAGTATAACCATTTATATTTCTCATTTGGAGTTGTAGACAATGTTTCTGTGGTCAAACATATTGTTTTTTGCTACAAAAATATAAAAAAATCTAGATAATCTGAGCATTCGTGTTTTGTCAGACCCTTATTATAAGACGTGGTAATGTGCAACATTTGTCATGTAATTGTATTGCATTGTTCAGCAATGATCTTCTATTGTCAGCCTCTGGTAGGTCTGGGGTAAACAGTAAGTAGATCTGTATGAAGCAGCTCTGAGGAGATCATGGATTTCTGGGAATTTCAGCATTCCAGAACCAATGTGGATTTCAGCGGTCCGGAATCCCGGAGACTACCTCAGCATCACATGTCACACCACTAATTGGCCTGACTGACGTCCAATTCTGAGAAAAAAAACTAATGGGTTACCCCGCATTAACCTGCCCTGGACTCCTTACGTCATAGCATAGCCGGATAAGGGGAAGTCTCCTAACACCCTGTGTTGACGATCTTATTCACATGCCTCCTAGATATCCACTTAGCTCCTGCATGCATTTTAAAATGGGTTTGTGCAGGGGAAGAGTTGGAGGCAAGTAGGGGCATAAATGAGCTTAACCAGGGGAGATCATGTGGTTAGAGGTGGAGTGAGGTGTATAAAGCCCTTTTTAAGCCAAAGCAGAGTGCACACTGGGTCGTATTTGTTAGGCACCAAGATGAAGATTATGGACTGAAACACGGAACTACCACCTGAACTTGTCCGATAAGAAACACTCATTCTTGCTTTCCGTTGCAAATTGTTTTGTTATGGTGTGCCCGAATGAATATGACCCTGCCCACTGGGCAAAAACTTTTGAATCAACATAGTTTCCATGTGATTTCAGCAAAAAAATGTATGTGTGATGACATTGAATCAACTTGGAAAACTGATTGGATTTGGTGTGTGTGTGTCTGCATGGACCCTATTGGGGGAATGTGCATGTGAGGGATATTTAAGGGGTGTGAGACGCTCTGTGCTGGGTGAGAAAGATGGTGATGGTGGCTGGTGGGTGGCATGGTGGGTAGAGCAGAGTGCTGGCTCAGTGTGGAGGAGGCACAGCTTGCTTGGCAGGCTGCCCATGGCTCAGACCCTCCCCGCCACATCCATATTGAGGCGCTGCAGCAGCAGAGGACAGGATAGGATAGGAGGCTGTCAGTCTCAGTAATTCAATGTGATTCAAAACGCAGCATCATATGATACAAAATGCATCATACGGGGATGATTTCTGCTTTTTGAAAGTTACTTATCTTGACAACTTGATTGCTGACAAGCAAAACATTTTGAGAATATGTCAACAATGGCCTAATGAAACAAATACAAATACCAAAAGTTTTCCTTTAAGGATTCTCGTTGATTGCAATGCCTTAATGCAATAGAAACACTTAATGATTTACCCATCATCAATTACCAATGGGTTTTAACTTATTGTAATGACCTCGAAAGATCATAAATAAGAGAATGTCCACAACATTTCTTGAGTTTTTTATGAATTGAATGGTTTATTGACCCAGAACGAGCACAGGCTACTGTCTGGCCGTAACCTATGCCAAATAAATACGACATAACAATATCAGGTATTCAATTCACTGTCAGGACCTAGATAAAGGGATAACAATGCAAGCATGGAAATATACCAGGCATGAAGTGCCCAGCCCCTTCCCAGCCTGTCCGCTGTTCCACCAACCAGTGTCTTTATTTTCTTGGTAGGCATTTAGAAATAAAGCAGTGTCTCACTGTATATTTACAGTATAACCATGTATATTTCGCACCTGGATTTGTAGACAATGTTTCTGCTGTCCAAAATATTGTGTTTCGCTACAAAAATATTTTAAAAAATGTAGATATTCTGAAACTTTCGTGTTTTGTCAGACCCTTATTATAAGACGTGGTAATGTGCAACATTTGTCATGTAATTGTATTGCATTGTTCAGCAATGATCTTCTATTGTCAGCCTCTGGTAGGTCTGGGGTAAACAGTAAGTAGATCTGTATGAAGCAGCTCTGAGGAGATCATGGATTTCTGGGAATTTCAGCGTTCCGGAATCCCGGAGACTACCTCAGCATCACATGTCAGACCACTAATTGGCCTGACTGACGTCCAATTCGGAGAAAAAAAACGAATGGGTTACCCCGCATTAACCTGCCCTGGACTCCTTACGTCATAGCATAGCCGGACTAGGATAAGGGGAAGTCTCCTAACACCCTGTGTTGACGATCTTATTCACATGCCTCCTAGATATCCATTTAGCTCCTGCATGCATTTTAAAATGGGTTTGTGGAGGGGAAGAGTTGGAGGCAAGTAGGGGCATAAATGAGCTTAACCAGGGGAGATCATGTGGTTAGAGGTGGAGTGAGGTGTATAAAGCCCTTTTTAAGCCAAAGCAGAGTGCACACTGGGTTGTATTTGTTAGGCACCAAGATGAAGATTATGGACTGAAACACAGAACTACCACCTGAACTTGTCCGATAAGAAACACTCATTCTTGCTTTCCGTTGCAAATTGTTTTGTTATGGTGTGCCCGAATGAATATGACCCTGCCCACTGGGCAAAAACTTTTGAATCAACGTAGTTTCCACGTGATTTCAACAAAAAAATGTATGTGTGATGACATTGAATCAACTTGGAAAACTGATTGGATTTGGTGTGTGTGTGTCTGCATGGACCCTATTGGGGGAACATGCATGTGAGGGATATTTAAGGGGTGTGAGACGCTCTGTGCTGGGTGAGAAAGATGGTGATGGTGGCTGGTGGGTGGCATGGTGGGTAGAGCAGAGGAGAGGTAATAGTGCATAGTGCTGGCTCAGTGTGGAGGAGGCACAGCTTGCTTGGCAGGCTGCCCATGGCTCAGACCCTCCCCGCCACATCCATATAGAGGCGCTGCAGCAGCAGAGGACAGGATAGGATAGGAGGCTGTCAGTCTCTGTAATTCAATGTGATTCAAAGCGCAGCATCATATGATACAAAATGCATCATACGGGGATGATTTCTGCATTTGGAAAGTTACATATCTTGAAAACTTGTTGCTGACAAGCAAAACATGTTGAGACTATGTCAACAATGGCCTAATGAAACAAATACAAATACCAAAAGTTTTCCTTTAAGGATTCTCGTTGATTGCAATGCCTTAATTCAGTCTAAACATTCAATGATTTACCCATCATCAATTACCATATTATTTTAATGACCTCGAAAGATCATAAATGAGAGAATGTCCACAACATTTCTTGAGTTTTTTATGAATTGAATGGTTTATTGACCCAGAACGAGCACAGGCTACTGTCTGGCCGTAACCTATGCCAAATAAATATGACCTAACAATATCAGGTATTCAATTCACTGTCAGGACCTAGAAAAAGGGATAACAATGCAAGCATGGAAATATACCAGACATGAAGTGCCCAGCCCCTTCCCAGCCCGCCCGCTGTTCCACCAACCACATGGACGCCTGGCACTGACACATTCCAGGCATTCCCTTCATCGAACCCCGCCTAAACCAGCGCTAACTGATAAACGTGCCCTAATAACCACACAACAACACAACAACGCAGGCATATATAGTGCATTTGGAAAGTATTCAGACCCCTTGACTTTTTCCCCCCAAAATTACGACACAGCCTTATTCTAAAAATGATTAAATTGTTGTTTTTTTCTGATCAATATATACAAAATACAAAATATCACATGATGACAAAGCAACAACAAGTTTTTGCAAGTGTATTAAAAATAAAAACGGAAATGTTACGTTTACATAAGTATTCAGAGCCTTTACTCAGTACTTTGCTGAAGCACCTTTGGCAGCGAATACACCTCGAGTCTTCTTGGGTATGGCGCTTCAAGCTTGGCACACCTGTATTTGGGGACTTTCTCACATTCTTCTCTGCAGATCCTCTCAAGCTCTGTTAGGTTGAATGGGGAGTGTCACTGCACAGCCCTAGCTGGGCCACTCAAGGAGATTCAGAGACATGTCCCGAAGCCACTCCTGCATTGTCTTGGCTGCGTGCTTAGGGTCGTTGTCCTGTTGGAAGGTGAACCTTCGCCCCAGTCTGAGGTCCTGAGCACTCTGGAGCAGGTTTTCATCAAGGATCTCTCTGTACTTTGCTCCGTTCATATTTCCCTCGATCCTAACTAGTCTCCCAATCCCGGTCGCTAAAAAACATCCCCACGTTATGATGAAGCCACCACCATGCTTCACAGCAGGGATGGTGCTAGGTTTCCTCCAGTCGTGATGCTTGGTATTCAGGCCAAAGAGTTTAATCTTGGTTTCATTAGACCAGAGAACATTGTTTCTCATGGTCTGAGAGGTTTTAGGTGCTTTTGGCAAACTCCAAGTGAGCTGTCATGTGCCTTTTACTGAGGAGTAGCTTCCGTCTGGCCATTCTACCATAAAGGCCTGACTGGTCGAGTGCTGCAGAGATCGTTGTCCTTCTGGAAGTTTCTCCCATCTCCGCAGAGGAACTCTGCAGCTCTGTCAGAGTGACCATCGGGTTCTTGTCACCTCCCTGACCAGGGCCCTTCTCCCCCCCATTGCTCAGTTTGGCTGGGCGGCCAGCTCTAGGAAGATGGCCACTGTGTTCTTGGGGACCTTCAATGCTGCACAAATCCTGTCTCGGAGCTCTACGGACAATTCCTTCATGGCACTGTCAACCGTGCAACCTTATATAGACAGGTGTGTGCCTTTCCAAATCATGTCCAATCCATTGAATTTACAACAGGTGGACTCCAGTCAAGTTGTAGAAACATCTCAAGGATGGTCAATGGAAACAGAATGCACCTGAGCTCAATTTCGACCTCATAGCAAAGGGTCTGAATACTTACATGTATAAGGTATTTTGTTTTTTTATTTGTAATGAATATTAATAAATAAACAGTTTGTCGCTTTGTTATTATTGAGGTATTGTGTGCAGATTGATGACATTATTTTAGTATCAAATTAAGAATAAGGCTGTAACATAACAAAATGTGGAAAAAGTTAAGTGGTCAGAATACTTGTAACTGTCCAAATGGGTCGCCACTAAGGTTAAAGTGGAAACTTGGTGTTTTTTACTGATTCTAAGTGCAAAAAATAATATTTGATGGGTTGCATGGATACACTTGTGTTGTGCCTATATGACCAGTGTTCTACACAAACACCCATTCTCTTCATCTCTAAAACTTTATGAAATAGAACATAGTCAACAAATAAATGTTGCAGTATTTACAATTGCATAAACGACTTACCACGAACTTACGACCTCAAAACCAAACAAGTGCATGAGATGTTTCTTCCTGGAACCTTTCAGAAGTGTGTCCTTACTGCACCAAATAATCAGGGTCATCTTGACTCGTGTGGATTATTTACTTGGTCGTGTGGCTGTTCTTCCAGGGTTGCCATAACTGAAACATGAATCCCGAGGTGGAGAGTATTGGTGTACTGGAGCCATGGGAAGTGCCAGGGGGAATGGAACCCATTGGCTGAAACCTTCCACTTAGCCATTAGGGTCTTATTGAGCATTGACAACATGATGTCTAGCATAGGAAAAGGTTGATCTATTTAACATAACTCTAGAGAGCACCACACACAGACTATATGTTTTCCATATTTGATTATGCCTGTATTTTGTATAATTTACAACTGAAGTTACAGTGAAGTTACAGTTACAGAATACTGATGAGGTAAAAGTGAATAGGTAGGTGCCTTTATTAAAATGAGTGAGCTTTAAAGAACATTCAGATATGCATAGATAGACACCTATGTGATGTGCAGAAGTGGTCAACATCCCACATAATACAGTAGTGCCTCCCTGTGGTTGTAAGTTACCTGTACAGATTGTTGAAATACAGTAGAATCATTTGCCAAGTACATTTACACATACTCAGACTTCTACTTGGTGATATGGTACTGCTAGTGATAGACAACGTTTATAGACAGAATACAGACAGATGAATGTACATACATTGTATACAAATAGGTAGAGTGAACATAAGAGAATGAGCAGTGGATCTGGAGTGGATAACTGGAGGTTGAAAGTTACAAGGACCTCAGTAACCTCTGAGGCAGATAAAGTAAAACCAAAAGTCAACAAAATGACAGATGTCTGTGAACAAAGATGAAAATGGACATCATGCTAATATTAGCTCAATGAATTTTTCTACAGTAAGCTCTTGAGTGAGACTGCCCCGTCCAAGTTGAATATATTTACAATAGGTCTATAGAAACAGGCGAAGGACCTACAAACAGGATATGTAAATTGAGGACGTTATCCAATCACATTTTTGACTGGTCAACAGAGTTGTTCTTCACATTGGTCGACAGATTCATGTCCCAAGGAAATTCATACACCACATAGTGAAATGGGGGTATGTCTTTTGGGCTCCCGAGTGGTGCAGCTGTCTAAGGCCCTGCATCTCAGTGCTTGAGGCATCACTACAGACACCCTGGTTCAAATCCAGGCTGTATCTCAACCAGCTGTGATTGGGAGTCCCATAGGGTGGTGCACAATTGGCCCAGCGCTGTCTGGGTTTGGCCATTGTAGGCCGTGAATGAGAATTTGTTCTTAACTGACTTGCCTAGTTAAATAAAGGTCAAATTAAAAAATACAACTGATGTATCCACTGGGTCATGTTCTAAATTATTAAACACAGACTCAAAGCTTTATTTGTGAAGTGAGTGACAGCTGTGTTCCTGTATGTTGGGGGTCAAATGTTATAGGAGTAAGTAGAGGTCAATCACCCCAGTGACTAGCATAAGCAGGTAGCTAGAGACCACAGTTTAATACTACTGTATTTCAAACCATAGAAAAATCCAGTAAAGGAGTGGACTCCCATTCTATTTATACTTAAATGGAAGATCTGGGTTGCCTGGCGGCAGATAGCCTAGCGGTTAAGAACATTTGCCAGTAAGTGTAAATATTGCTGGTTCTAATCCCCGAGCCGACTAGGTGAAATATCTATTGATGTGCCCTTTAGCAAGGCACTTAACCCAAATTACTCCTGTAAGTCACTCTGGATACGAGTGTCTGCTAAATTATTAAGGGCTCTGTTCAATCAAGACCCATATCCACAAAGCATCTCAGAGTAGGAGTGTGGATCTAGGATCTGTCCATATAATCTTATTCATTATGATCTAAAAAACTGATCCCAGATCAGCACTCCTACTCTTGAGACAGTTTGAGGATAAGTGCTAAGAAGTATTTTTCTCTGCACAGCTGAGTATTTTTCTCCACCCATACAGGAGTAATGAAGGCCTAGTTCACAAATTTCATGGAATTATTATTATTATTTTTATTTTTTTATTCATCGTGTGGTGCTGCAGCCTAACCTTAACCTCTAACCCCTAGCCTAGCTAACGTTAGCCACCTAGCTAACATTAGCCACAACAAATTGGAATTCGAAACATGTCATACATTTTGCAAATGCGTAACATAATGTACCAATTGCAATTCGGAACATATCATACTAATTGTTATTTGTTACATATTATACCATATTATCCACAAATGAATGCATACCATTACAAAACATAATATATAATCTTAATTGAAGTCTTCCAGATTTACGTTTAATATGTTACGTTTACCCCTGAGTCCAGGTTGGGTGATACCCGTGCATTGATGTTTCAGGTCAATTGAACTCAAACAGCTTCTGGTAAACAATATTGACATAAAGAAAGGTTATGTTTGGGTCTACCCCACTTCTCGTGTCTACTCCAGTGATTTCCTTTTATGTGTTTTGTTATGTTGTTGCTTGTCATTCTGCTATGACTAGGGTTGGCTTTTTTTGTTCCTTTTGAACTGTGTGCACCTGTCAGTGCATCTGTCAGTTCACTAATATGAATTTCTGCAACAGTCAGTTCACTAAAGCAACTAACCGGTAAAGATGAACAAAATAAGGTAAGGTTTTCCGATCTTTCTGGAAATGTTCCTGCTATATTTGTATACTGTATTAATGCATTTGTTTCATGTTACATGCATTTATGTTTTGTCCAAGACAATTAATCTATGTATCAATCTCAGCTGCATACCAGCAGCATACCACCCTGCATCACACTGCTGGCTTGCCTTTGAACTAAAGCAGGGTTGGTCCTGGTCAGTCCCTGGATGGGAGACCAGATGCTGCTGGAAGTGGTTTTGGAGGATCAGTAGGGGCACTCTTCTTACAGGGCTATTCTTAATGGTCTAAGCCGTTGGGGGGGTTCTAAGATGACATATGGAATTGTTTTCAGAAGGTCATACCATGGATTATTTAGCTATTTGTTAAAAAGAAATTAGGACCCCTTTAGGTATCAAAATAAACATTTTTACATTTTGCATTCGGCCGTTACTACTATAGCCCATAGAAATACATTGAATAGCACATGCATAAATGGCAAAATAGAAAGTTTAAAAAAATTATCTTAAGGTTTTGAAGCGTCTGGTCTATATATAGGAGATATAAGAAACCTCAGGAAATATTTATTTTTCTTGACACGTTTAACCCCTTTTTTGTTGGCAAAAAACTACCTCCATTCTTCCATTCTTTTGTAGGAGTTACCTTTAGACGAATTCTGTGACAAAACGGAGAACACCATCGAGTCTCCCCTTTCTTTAGAGTGGTAAAGAAAGAGGAAAGAGTTATCGGTGGATGCAAAGTATATTTTGGAAGCAGGTGCTTCCACACAGGTGCGGTTCCTGACTTAATTAAGCAATTAAAACTTAGGCTCATGTTGAAAAACGTAAGTTGGCAATTATTTTGGCTACCATGACTAGAATAAGAGATCTCAGTGACTTTGAAAGAGGGGTCTCAAATGAGCATGGGGGTTTAAAGGGTGTGTGTGTGTGTGTGTGTGTGTGTGTGTGTGTGTGTGTGTGTGTGTGTGTGTGTGTGTGTGTGTGTGTGTGTGTGTGTGTGTGTGTGTGTGTGTGTGTGTGTGTGTGTGTGTGTGTGTGTGTGTGTGTGTGTGTGTCTTAGTCACCATATCTCATATGTAGTATGTAAATTTCAGTTCTGAGAGAGACTTGGACAATTATTCAAATGAACGTCTTTATTTAACATCGATTAATTATTGCAAGAATGAAACCGTCGAGTCTAGGTTGTGTTGCCGAGAGCTTAACTGATAATGAAAAATCAACGATCTTATATAGGCCCTAAATGCTCAGTCAGTCATTTCGACCATTCCCATAAGCCATCTTGATCCATCTCCTGGTTATTTGCACGGGATGTTTTACTTCCAACCCGGCTTAGTTTCCCAGTTGCCAGGAAGATGAGACAATGAGACATTGTTCAAAACTCTTCTAGGCCTTCTCTATCTCGGGTCACACACAAACATCTTGTCTATAGAATGCCAGCTTTTAGAATTTTATCACCAAATCATTGTCAGCTCAAGCTATCCCTAGCAAAACCCATTTCCTTAACCAGATGCCCAGACAAACTGCAGGAAGCTAGAGTGGAGACCATAAAAACTCAGCATTAGCAGGCCAGTCTTACTCTTAGTTAAATATATAACCGTTTACTATTAATATCAAACAAATCAGGTAAGTATGTAATTTTCCCCTGACACATCCCTGCGTTTTCCACCACCATCAATGAAACACCAAATTACGTAATTTCTCATGGAAGAATGGACTCAACAATATTTGGACTAAGAGGAGCCTGTATGTGAACGGCATGCTGCTACAGTGTGACGAGGAAGGGGATATGGGGGGGGGGCAAGGGGACCTTCGACAGCCAAGAGTGGGTCATGGAGAGTACTGTCTAGGAGAGATGAGGACTTGCTTTGTGTCTTCTAAAACACTGCCCCAGAGAGATAGCAATACGCCTCAGTTCTGATAGACCTCCAGCCTGGAGGAGAAGTCCATGCCTCCTCCCTCCTCGTCCTGCATGGAATTCATTCATGTTAATCATTTGTGGATCCTCCATTGTTGTGACAGATATGTACAAAGTTCCCCCAAGTGGGTAAGTTGGCTAACGACGCTTGGTGGACGAAGCTGATTCATGGAGTGAGAGAGATTTGTGTTTGTATGTGTGTGTTCTCTGGGGAGGGGGAACATACACAGTAATGGTCAACTACAAATTAAGGCATGCAATAAAACCTAGGAAATGGGAAAAAGGCCTGTTGTAGACAATGTTTCTTTCTTCAAACCTATTGCTTTTTGCAACAAAAATATAATAATAATAAGAGGTATTCTGAAACATTCATGTTGTGTCAGACCCTCATTATAAGACGTGGTAAAGTGCAACATTTGTCAAGTAATTGTATTGCATTGTTCAGCATTGATCTTCTATTGTCAGCCTCTGGTAGGTCCGCATGAAGCAGCTCTGAGGAGCTCATGGATTTCCCTGAATTTCACCATTCCAGAACCAATGTGGATTTCAGCATTCCGGAATCCCGGGGACAGCTACCTCTGCTTTACATGTCAAGTCTGACCACTAATTGACCGCTAATTGACCCTACTGACATCCAATTCTGAGAAAACTCATGGAAAACCGCATTAACCTGCTCTGAACTCCTTAGGTTACAGCATAGCCAGAATAGGATAAGGGGAAGTCTCTTAACACCCTGTGTTGACGATCTCATTCACATGCCTTCTCAACTTAGCTAATGTGTGCATTTTACAATGTTGGGACACACTGGGGTTGTGCATGCTGCACCATGGCCCACAGAAAAAAATCTAGATAATCTGATGATCTCATTCACATGCCTCCATGTGAATTCACTTTGCTCCTGCATGCACTTTACTAAGGGGTTGTGCAGGGGGAGAATTAGAGCCCTCTTTTTAATAGAGGCCATCAAAACTCAGTTTTTTCACACAATTGCATAGTCTATTCGTCTTATTCTGGATCGTCACAGCGATCGCGGCGAGTTAGTTGCAGTTGTTTTTCTATTTCTGGCAACGCTAGCGAATGCTAGAGGCGCGAGGCCAAAGTGACACTTTTAGTTGAGAGATTGATAGTTTTACACTGACAGAACCGCACACAATCCTAAAATCGATCAACATGACAAGCATTATATGTTCAGTATGAGGCTGTCACAATAATTGGATGAAGAGGAGGCAGTTTTTACAACAACAATGTTTTGAACACCAACCTCTATGACGTCGATCTGAAAGTACCTGTGGAGCCCCATACGACCTGCATCCACCTCCTAAAGAGACTGTCGTTGGGACTCTGGCTCAAAGTGTTAAACCTAAAGAAACCACCAAAAGGTCCCTTCGTGTGCTCCTACCACTTCTTTGACAAGAAGCCTAGAGTGGAGCATACTTATCCAGAAAAATGGCTTGGCTACGATGCTCCACTTGTGAAGAAGTGTCGGCGTTGGTCAGGCAGTGACAGGTAAGCCAAACGCTTGAGCAGTTTGCCTGCTCTCATTGTGTGTCTCCCTCTTGCTCTTGTATCTAAGCACAGTCCCATAATAGCACAATTGATTTCCTCTACCACTCAATAAAAAAAATCCCATTTTATATACTTACTTATTATGATTATTAAATATTATTAGGAGCGTTCATGCAGTATGGTGTTTTATTGTACGGTTTTGTTCATTGAATTGTTTAACAAGTCATACTGATTAATTAACAGATGACAGGCTCAAGCGTTCACCAATTTGAAAATGGGGATTGACCAACACAGATAGAAGGAATGGATTTGCCTTCAGAGAAGGATGCCCAAACCCAATGGGAAGACCCATCTCTAAGTGATCACAACTACAGCTCAGGTGATCATGTAAAGCCCACTACCTGTGAGGCAGGGACACAGTGCCCCGCATCACCTCTACAAAACCCTGCTGAGGAACGAAGCACTCTGTCAACTGCATACAGGCTTGTCTCTTGCTGCCTTTTCTACCCTGGCGGAACATCTTCTACCCCTCTACAAAGGCAGCTTTTAGTTAGACCTGACAGACTAACTTTCGATGACAATGATGAAGCTGACGCTCAACTTGCTGCAGCAGTACCTAGCAGAAAGGTTTGGTGTTTCCCGGAATATTGTCAGTCGAGTGATTAGTTATTGGATTGACGGAAGAGAATCTGAGGGAGTACATTCCATGGTTGCCAAGAGAGACCATCAGTGCTACAATGCAGAGGTGGGACCAAGTCATTGTTTTACAAGCACAAGAAAGTCTCAAGTCTTAGCACTCAAGTCCCAAGTCAAGTCAGGCAAGTCCAAGTTAAGTCTCAAGTCAAGACCGACAAGTCTCAAGTCAAGTCCTAAACGTTGAGCTTCGAGTCCTAAACAAGTCATAATTTGCTCTTCACCAAATGTAATACCATTTCATATTTTTAACAAAAGTAATAGTTAGTATATTACATTTACACAAATCATGAATGCTTTTAAAAATATATATTTACTACTTTCCAAATAAACTAACAGGTTATATCCTGCCTGTTTGGCCCTGTCCGGGGGTATCATCGGATGGGGCCACAGTGTCTTCTGATCCCTCCTGTCTCAGCCTCCAGTATTTATGCTGCAGTAGTTTATGTGCCGGGGGGCTAGGGTCAGTCTGTTTCATCTGGAGTATTCTCTTGTCTTATCCGGTGTCCTGTGTGAATTTAAATATGCTCTCTCTAATTCTCTCTTTCTCTCTTTCTTTCTCTCGGAGGACCTGAGCCCTAGGACCATGCCTCGGGACTACCTGGCATGATGACTCCTTGCTGTCCCCAGTCCACCTGGCCATGCTGCTGCTCCAGTTTCAACTGTTCTGCCTGCGGCTACGGAACCCTGACCTGTTCACCGGACGTGCTTGTTGCACCCTCGACAACTACAATGATTATTATTGTTTGACCATGCTGGTCATTTATGAACATTTTAACATCTTGACCATGTTCTGTTATAATATCCACCCGGCACAGCCAGAAGAGGACTGGCCACCCCTCATAGCCTGGTTCCTCTCTAGGTTTCTTCCTAGGTTTTTGGCCTTTCTAGGGAGTTTTTCCTAGGGAGTTTTTCCTAGCCACCGTGCCTCTTTCACATGCATTGCTTGCTGTTTGGGGTTTTAGGCTGGGTTTCTGTACAGCACTTTGAGATTTCAGCTGATATACGAAGGGCTATGTAAATACATTTGATTTGATTTGATTTGAACTCTATATTTCCATGGAAATACATGGGTAGCCATGAGAAAGACACACCCCCCCCCCCCCCCACCCACCCACCCATAGCGATCGACTATTGAGGATTGCTATGGGGGCGCAATCTGGCTATGTAGGCTTGTTCACAATTGCCCAACCTTAACACACACACACACACACACCCACACCCTCTCTGTGTGTGGTTACAGTAGGCTAACGTATGTCAATGGTTTTAGGAACAGCAGTAACATCAGTCAGGGTTTAGGCTACCAACTGCCTAGCCAGTTGTAGCTCAATCTTGGGTGCAATGATCACGTTCCCGCACTGACTGACTGTGTGGAGGCTCATTGATTTAACGTTACGTTAGCCTACATGCTACACTAGCAAAGTTATAAATGATATAGCTGTCGGCTATATTAGCCACGACTTACCATTCTTTGTGCAGCTTCAAATGTCGAACAAAGTTGGAAGTTGTTGTGCCTCCGTCTGTCATTTACTTCCCGCATGTTTTGCAAGTTGCAATCCGTTTTTTGTTGATACAGCATAGTCTTTATATCTGAAAATAATAATTTTGGGTATCATCTTTCCAAGGGCTCCATCTGAATTCACCCGCCGACGTTACTCTGCCACGCGCAACTTTTTCTCAGCTGGCACAATTTGATTGACTGCTGTCTAATTCAAACTGTAATCCGTTAAATGAAGAGTTGATGAGCTGCACACTTTTTTTATAGCATAATTTGTTATATTTGGGCTTGGGGAGTTCAAGTCAGTTCGAGTCAAAAGGCTCAAGTCCAAGTTAAGTCACGAGTCATTGGTGTTAAAGTCAAAGTCGAGTTGCAAGTCATCATATTTGTGACTCGAGTCCAAATCATGTGACTCGAGTCCAAATCATGTGACTCGAGTCCACTCCTCTGCTACAATTTGACAATGTTTTAAGGACCACTACCCAGGAACAACCTGCATTATTGACTGCTCAGAAACTGTTTTACAGAAGTGCCAGAATCTGGATTCAAGGGGGGAGTCATTCAGCCATTACTATGCCCAGAACACTATCAAGTACCTGATGGCCATTGCACCTTGTGGTCTAGTGATGTTCATCTCCTCAGCATATGGAGGTAGTTGTAGCGACAAATATATAACATCGGATTCTGGGTTCCTGGAGTACCTCTGTCCAGGTGATGAGGTCATGGCTGACCGGGGCTTCACAATCAGTGATCTGCTACACGAGAGGAAGGTCAAATTAACAATTCCAGCCTTCACAAAAAGAGGCACACAGCTGTCAGAGGGGGACACCACATGTACAAGATGGATAGCTAACGTGAGGGTTCATGTAGAACGTGTAATTCAAAGGCTCAAACGGTTTAGAATCATCTCACAGACAGAGCCAATCAACCTCTCATCTAAAATGGACTAAATACTTTGAATCTGTGCCACCCTGTGTAACCTGCGTGGTGATATCATTCATGAAGATGCTGAATGAACTGACTAGTCAATGCCATTTACAAGGTCGATTTCCCAATATGAATTAAAGTTGTCAAAAGTTACAATTAAATAAATGTAAATTAATTCTATAACAACTCGACTTAATTATTTGTTTTACATACTCATTAATACAAAATATAGCCATAAAAACAATTTCCACAATACTGAGACTGTTGAGGAATTAAGTCAGGCTTTTTAACTGAAAAACAAAGTGTTAATAGTAACTGCAAACAGAAGAGACATCTGACTACATACTTCTACAGACATGCATATATTTGTCACTCAGCGACAATCCGCCTGCCTGATGCTCCTCAACAATAAATGGCAGCATGTGTGTTGAGTAGAATGCCTTCAACCTCAGGACAGCCTTTGCACAGAACTGTGCATCATTGGGAGCATGGATGACAACTTGCTGGGACGGAGTCCAGATGAGCACCTTACTTTCTCTCAGTCCTGTGGAAAACATACCAACTTGCACCTGCTTGTAATAGCCACGTGGTCCATGTGGTTGCAGTTGGGGTGTGCCCTCCACCTACACATCATAGGCTTTCCCATTGAAGACATCATCCAGAGAATCACAGCCCTTCCCCATGACAGGACACTTGATCTCCAACAGCTCCTTGGAGTTCAGCACTCCCGTTAGGGCTTGCTGGCAGCCATGGCTTTTCAACACTGACAACAGTGCCTCTATGGTCCACAGTATCCACAGTCTTCCAGCCCCTGGGAGGCCATCAGCTCATTATCGTAAAATACATTAAAATGGTACAGCTACAAATAAATGTTCCTTTCAGTCCAATTTTACCTGGGATGCTACTGGCTGTGATATTGTTGCCGGTTCAGCATTAACAAACTTATAGAGCAGACTCCCCACATGCAGATTCAGATATCTCAGTCTCCTATTTAATTCCTCCTGTGATTGGAATGCAGGAGTGGGAGGCAGGGGTGGACATTCTGGTTGCTTTTCTGCATATTGGTCACTGGACTTATGGTGTGTGAAGTCAATGCTGTTTAACAGCTTTGGCTCAAGGTTCCTCCGAGTCCCTGCATTCCAATGTCACTGCTCATCTGTGCAGGCTATGCCAGTTAACCCACTGGACACTGCATTCTGCACCTGTGACAGAATGTTTATTACAAAAAAAACATTGAGAAAATCCCATTATTAACAATTGTGTGACTGAGGACTATGTGATCAACTTAATCAAAACACATGCAAGTGTCTCTCACATGGATAGGCAGACCATTCCATAAAAATGGAGCTCTATAGGAGAAAGCCCTGCCTCCAGCTGTTTGCTTAAAAATTCTAGGGACAATTAGGAGGCCTGCGTCTTGTGACCGTATCGTACGTGTAGGTATGTACGGCAGGACCAAATCGGAGAGATAGGTAGGAGCAAGCCCATGTAATGCTTTGTAGGTTAGCAGTAAAACCTTGAAATCAGCCCTTGCCTTAACAGGAAGCCAGTGTAGAGAGGCTAGCACTGGAGTAATATAATTTTAAAAAATTGGTTCTGGTCAAGATTCTAGCAGCCGTATTTAGCACTAACTGAAGTTTATTTAGTGCTTTATCTGGGTAGCCGGAAAGTAGAGCATTGCAGTAGTCTAACCTAGAAGTGACAAAAGCATAGATTAATTTTCTGCATCATTTTTGGACAGAAAGTGTCTGATTTTTGCAATGTTACGTAGATGGAAAAAGCTGTCCTTGAAACAGTCTTGATATGTTTGTCGAAAGAGAGATCAGGGTCTGAGGTCCTTCACAGTTTAATTTGAGACGACAGTACAACCATTAAGATTAATTGTCAGAACCAACAGATCTCGTTGTTTCTTGGGACCTAGAACAAGCGTCTCTGCTTTGTCCGAGTTTAAAAGTAGAAGATTGCCGCCATCCACTTCCTTATGTCTGAAACACAGGCTTCCAGGGAGGACAATTTTGGAGCTTGTCGGGTCTTTGGCATCATTAAAGTGAAGACTGTTATTTTATCAAATCAATTCTTTGTAATTATTATTACGTTAAACTAATCATGTAAATGTAATTAACTAGGATGTCGGGGCACCAAGGAAAATCTTCAGATTACAAAGTTATAATTTTCCTAATATAACTCTTCAGATATTTCAATATCTGATCAATTAGTCTTATAATAAATAAATTATTCTTCACCTCACGTTAGTCTCATTCCAAATTTTTGGTTATCTGCACGAACTCAACCTTTACTATGAATCATCCATACATCAATTGTCTTAATCATTTATTTATTAACTAACTAAATAATCACAGAAATGCATAAACAAACAAACAGTAGATATGGTTACAAGGAAATGATAGGGGAGGTTCCCTAGTGGGCTAAGCTGATATGACGGCTTGGTGGACAAAGGGAAGTGGGTGTGGACTGAGAAAGGCGGGAAAGCCAAAAAAGGAGTCACTACACAGTTGATAATTATATTAATTTAAATGCTAATCCTTTGCACATGAACGCTCCCTCATTCGGGAATAATTGCAATTAATATATATTTATGCTCAGTGTGTCGTTTGGATCTCTGTTGGAAAAGTCAGTCTTTCTGTCAGAAAGTTCATCCGAGCGTCTCTCTGCTTCCCTGAAGTCTTCCGTGGTTAGAATTGATACTTCAGAGTACCATTCAGAAATGTTCTTATAGAATAGATGTTTCGGCGGTTGTCGGTCTTCACATCCCAGGTTGACATAATTTCTAACTGCAGACTAGTAATTAGTATCTAAGATTTGCTCTTATTCTGTCGGGATCGATAGTCTCAGAGTTTCATCATTTCCCGCCGTGTAGCCAATGTTCCACGTCGTATGGTTAGGAATTCAACAACCATTACAACCTTTACTTAAACTGAGGTTTTTGTGGTCTCTACTCAAACCTTTGCCCCCTCAGCTGACCAAATTATGCATGGTCTGAAGAGGATTTCTTCAGGTGGGGTTTTTATTCATAACAGTAGAAAAGGGCCGTTCCATGACACCAGATCATGTCTGTGCTCACGGGGGCGAGCCAATGACTTGGTTAAACTTTAAAGGGAATACAATTATCTTTTATTAAAAGGTTTAACATCACCTTACATCATTTCACAAATAGTTTCATCTTTACTCATTCATTTTATACAATAATTAAACACAAACCTCATAACGGATGCACCTGTATAAACAGAGATATGGTAATGTGGCTGTATTGTCTTTCATGAGGTCACAAAAATGAAACAAAATGGACCAGGTCGTAGCTGGCTTCTCCACCGACCATTTACACATTCTCCAAAACATGGATATTGTTCAGTTCTCAAGTTCTGTGATGTAGAAGAAGTTCCTTTGTTCTTCTGTGAAACTCTCTCTATATATACTGTATGGCCAGGAGGAGAGAGTCTCCTCCAGGAATTTACGACCTGAGATAACATAACCTGGGTGTAGGAGGGAGAGAGGGGGAAGCCACTAGCTATACTCTAAGAGGGCCACATCATGACAGGCTTCAGCATATTTAATCGAAATGTACAGCTGTGTGTCATCCACATAGCAGTGAAAGTTAACATTATGTTTCCCAATGACATCACCAAGAGGTAAAATATGTAGTGAAAACAATAGTGGTCCTAAAACAGAGCCTTGAGGAACACCAAAATGTACAGTTGATTTGTCACAGGACAAACCATCCACAGAGACAAAATGATATCTTTTCGACAGATCAGATCTAAACCAGGCCAGAACTTGCCCGTGTAGACCAATTTGGGTTTCCAATCTCTCCAAAAGAATGTGGTGATCGATGGTATCAAAAGCAGCACTAAGGTCAAGGAGCACGAGGATAGATGCAGAGCCTCGGTCTGACGCCATTAAAAGGTAATTTACCACCTTCACAAGTGCAGTCTCAGTGCTATGATGGGGTCTAAAACCAGACTGAAGCGTTTCATATACATTGTTTGTCTTCAGGAAGGCAGTGAGTTGCTGCACAACAGCTTTTTCAAAAATAATTGAGAGGAATGGGAGATTCGATATAGGCCGATAGTTATTTATATTTTCTGGGTCAAGGTTTGGCTTTTTCAAGAAAGGCTTTATTACTGCCATTTTTAGTGAGTTTGGTACACATCCGGTGGATAGAGAGCGTTTATTATGTTCAACATAGGAGGGCCAAGCACAGGAAGCAGCTCTTTCAGTAGTTTAGTTGGAATAGGGTCCAGTATACAGCTTGAACGTTTTAAGAGGCCATAATTATTTTCATCATTGTGTCAAGAGGTATAGTACTAAAAAACTTGAGTGTCTCCCTTGATCCTAGGTCCTGGCAGAGTTGTGCAGACTCAGGACAACTGAGCTTTGGAGGAATACGCAGATTTAAAGAGGAGTCCGTAACTTGCTTTCTAATGATCATGATCTTTTCCTCAAAGACGTTCATGAATTTATCACTGCTGAAGTGAAAGCCATCCTCTCTTGGGGAATGCTGCTTTTTAGTTTGCTTTGCGACAGTATCAAAACTACATTTTGGATTGTTCTTATTTTCCTCAATTAAGTTGGAAAAATAGGATGATCGAGCAGCAGTGAGGGCTCTTCGATATTGCACAGTACTGTCTTTCCAAGCTAGTCAGAAGACTGCCAGTTTATTGTAGCGCCATTTCGTTCCAATTTTCTGGAAGCTTGCTTCAGAGCTCGTGTATTTTCTGTATACCAGGGAACTAGTTTCTTATGACAAATGTTTTTTGTTTTTAGGGGTGTGACTGCATCTAAGGTATTGTGCAAGGTTAAATTGAGTTCCTCAGTTAGGTGGTTAACTGATTGTTGTACTCTGACATCCTTGGGTAGGCGGAGGGAGTCTTGAAGGGCATCTAAGAATCTTTGGGTTGTCCGAGAATTTATACCACGACTTTTGATGATCTTTGGTTGGGGTCTGAGCAGATTATTTGTTGTGATTGCAAACGTAATAAAATGGTGGTCCGATAGTCCAGGATTATGAGGAAAACATTAAGATCCACAACATTTATTCCACGGGACTAAACTAGGTCCAGAGTATGACTGTGGCAGTGAGTAGGTCCGGAGACATGTTGGACAAAACCCACTGAGTCGATGATGGCTCCGAAAGCCTTTTGGAGTGGGTCTGTGGACTTTTCCATGTGAATATTAATGTCAACAAAAATGTGAATATTATCTGTCATGACTACAATGTCCGATAGGAATTCAGGGAACTCAGTGAGGAACGCTGTACATGGCCCAGGAGGGCTGTAAACAGTAGCTATAAAAAGTGATTGAATAGGCTGCATAGATTTCATGACTAGAAGCTCAAAAGACAAAAATGTCATTTTTTGTAAATTGAAATTTGCTATCGTAAATGTTAGCAACACCTCCTTCTTTGCGGGATGCGCAGAGGATATGGTCACTAATGTAACCAGGAGGTGAGGCCTCATTTAACACAGTAAATTCATCAGGCTTAAGCCATGTTTCAGTCAGGCCAATCACATCAAGATTATGATCAGTTATTAGTTATTTGACTATAACTACCTTGGAAGTGAGGGATCTAACATTAAGTAGCCCTATTTTGAGATGTGAGGTATCACAATCTCTTTCAATAATGGCAGGAATGGAGGAGGTCTTTGTTCCAGTGAGATTGCTAAGGCGAACACCGCCATGTTTAGTTTTGTCCAACCTAGATTGAGGCACAGACACGGTCTCAATGAGGATAGCTGAGCTGACGACATTGACTGTGCTAGTGGCAGACTGCACTAAGCTGGCAGGCTGGCTAACAGCCTGCTGCCTGTCCTGCTGCACCCTATCTCATTGTGGAGCTAGGGGAGTTAGAGCCCTGTCTATGTTTGTAGATAAGATGAGAGCACTGCTCCAGCTAGGATGGGGTCCATCACTCCTCAACAGGCTAGGCTTGGTCCTGTTTGTGGGTGAGTCCCAGAAAGAGGGACAATTATCTACAAATTCTATCTTTTGGGAGGGGCAGAAAACAGTTTTCAACCAGCGATTGAGTTGTGAGAATGCTGTAGAGCTCATCACTCCCCCTAACTGGGAGGGGGCCAGAGACAATTACTTGATGCCGACACATCTTTCTAGCTGATTTACACGCTGAAGCTATGTTGTGCTTGGTGACCTCTGACTGTTTCATCCTAACATTGTTGGTGCCAACGTGGATAACAATATCCCTATACTCTCTACACTCACCAGTTTTAGCTTTAGCCAGCACCATCTTCAGATTAGCCTTAACGTTGGCAGCCCTGCCCCCTGGTAAACAGTGTATGATCACTGGATGATTCGTTTTAAGTCTAATACTGCAGGTAATTGAGTCGCTAATGACTAGGGTTTTCAATTTGTCAGAGCTAATGGTGGGAGGCTTCAGCATCTCAGACCCTGTAATGGGAGGAGTAGAGACCAGAGAAGGCTCGGCCTCTGACTCCGACTTGCTGCTTAATGGGGAGAACCAGTTGAAAGTTTCTGACGGCTGAATGAGCGACACCGGTTGAACATTCCTACAGCATTTCCTTCCAGAAGCCATGAAAAAATTGTCCGGCTGCGGGGACTGTGTGAGGGGATTTATACTACTATCTGTACTTACTGGTGGCACAGGCGCTGTTTCATCCCTTCCTACACTTAAATTACCCTTGCCTAACGATTGTGTCTGAAGCTGGGCCTGCAACACAGCTATCCTTGCCGTAAGGCGATCATTCTCCTGTATATTATGAGTACAGCGACTGCAATTAGTAGGCATAATGTTAATGTTACTACTTAGCTTTGGCTGGTGGAGGTCCTGACGAACCACATCCAGATAAAGCATCCAGAGTGAAAAAGTTGAAAAGAAAAAAGAGTGAGGGGACAACTAAAAATATAAACGGTAATTAAAAAGTAAAAACCGTAAAGCTGGCAGGTAGCAAAGTAAGGTTAACAACAAAACGCACAGCAGCACGTAAACAAGTCTACAAGTCATTCTGTGTCTAGATAAGGCAATATTGCGCACTTTCATCTATAAAAAAGAACGAAGAAAATAGGCTATAAACATCAATTACAAGACCAAGCAATGCGGCGATTGATCATAGATATCATCTGAGAACTCTATCATAACGTTAAGCTATGGATTATAGTAACACTGACCACAACAGGTGTAGGCTACTTGTATGCTGTAATCACTTATGTTAAGTAATGTTAGACATAGAAATGCAAGTGACTTTGCTTATTAGCCTACCTTCCACAAAATTGAGGTTGCATGACTTTCCAAGGCCAGCGATGCAAGCGCATCCAACCGTCTCTACTGACACGTTGTTGAATACAAGTGCCCAAGCAGAGTGGTAAGAGCTGCTTGATTGGCTGGGCTGAACATCGGCCTTCAAAAATACCAATCCTTTTCCCTCCTCCTGGTGAAGCCATTTGTTTGTGTTCCTAAATGTGAGCCGTGTTTTGTTTTTGTTTATTTGTTAAGATGTGTTAATGTGATAGAATGTATTTCTGTTCAAAGCTTAAATCAGTCATCGGCACGCCCCCAGGGACACAGACGGGACCAGGCGTCATGTGACAAGCCTGTTCTATGTTCACGTATAAAACCCCCACCCTGATTTTCTTTCATCAGACCAGGCCTCCACTCCATGACGAGTTGGCCAATAGGTTTGACCATCCAATTCCTCTACTGAAAGTTAACTACACCACGTGGTTAACTTTTAGACTATCGATACCGACAGAATAAGAACAAGTCTTTGATATTAATTATTAGTCTGCAGCTAAGTAAATTATATCATTGAACGCGAAGACCGACAAAGCATCCATTCTATAACGACATTAATGAATGTGGCTTTGAAAAAACGAAGAGAGAGAGAGAGAGAGAGAGAACTCTCCAACAGAACGACCTTTCCAACGAAGATCGACGACACACTGAGCGTAAATATATATATTGATTGCAAATGTTTCCGAATGAGTGAGCGTCTATGTGCAAAGGATTAGCATATCAATTGTTAACATTTATCAACTCTGTGTGTCTTCTCCGCTGCACCCAACTCCGTTGTTTGTTTAACAGGCCGCCATGCCTGTTTAGCCCACTAGGGCACATTACTCAACCAATGCTTTGTAACAATAACCAACTGTTTGTATGCTTTCTGTGAATTACTTAGTTTAGTAAATAAATGATTTTAAGACAATTGATGTATGGATGACTCTCAGTAAAGGCTGGGTTCATGCAGATACAACAATTTACAACGTTTGGAATGAGACTGGACGCGAGGTAAAATACACCATTTAAACCAGAAGATAATCGGCCTATTCTATAATATAATATAATATAATATATAATGTTATAATATAGGAAAGTTATATTAGGAATATTATAACTTTGTAATCTGAATATTTTCCTTGGTGCCCCAATATCCTAGTTAATTACAGTTAAACGATTAATCAGTTTAATCGCGTAATAATAATTACAGGGAGTTCATGGTGCCCAAAGACACGACAGCGCATTCTCTGAGTACATGGCCTGGTAATCTATCTGGCCCTACAGCCTGTGAATTTTGATCTGTTTAAAGTTCTTGCGCACACCAGGGCCTTCCTAGTGGTGCAGCATTCTAAGGCACTGCATCTCAGTGCTAGAGGCATCACTACAGTCTCTGGTTCGATCCTGACCTGTATTACAACTGGTTGTGATCGGGAGTCCCGTAGGGCGGCGCACAATTGGCCCAGCTTTGTCCGGGTTAGGGGAGTGTTTGGCCGTCATTGTAAATAAGAATTTGTTCTTAACTGACTTGCCTAGTTAAATAAATGTTAAATAAAAAACATTGGCTACGGAGTGTGATCACACAGTTGTGTCTGTTTGCTTGTTTGATGGTTCGTCTGAGGGCATAGCAGGATTTCTTATAAGCATCCGGATTAGTGTCCTACTCCTTGAATGCGGCAATTCTAGCCTTTAGCTCGGTGCGGATGTTGCCTGAAATCCATGGCTTCTGGTTGGGATATGTATGTACGGTCATTGTGGGGACGATGTCGTTGATGCGTTTATTGATGAAGTCGGTGACTGAGGTGGTATACTCATCAATACTATTGGATGAATCTTGAAACATATTCCGGTCTGTGCTAGCAAAACAGTCTTGTAGCGTAGCATCCACGTCATCTGACCCCTTCCATTTTGATCGAGTCACTGGTACTTCCTGCTTTAATTTTTGTATGTTAGCAGGATTCAGGAAGGTAGGTCTTTTATTTATTTATATTTTTTATTTAAACTTCATTTAACAAGTCAAGTCAGTTAAGAACAAATTTCGGTCATAAGAGACGGTAGCAGCAACATTATAGTATGTACAAAATAAGTTATAAACAATGTGAAAAAACAAACAAAATAGCACAGTTGGTTAGGAGCCCATAAAATGGCAGCCATCCCCTTCAGTGCCATTACTCCCAGGAACTGCAGGAACTCTATTCCAGCATCTTCACATTGCCAAGGTCATCGGTATGGAGACTAATTTGTATTCTCCCATTTTATCAGCCCTGCAGCACATTCCATCCTTGAGACAGAGAAAAAGAAAAAAGAAGAAAAGATCAAAACAAAGGATAGAGAGTTGGGCCTTTGCACAATGTCAATCAAACAACGCAGCGTCTCTTCATTACAAATCCACTCACTCTGCCACCGACACACTGCACAACAGAGTCAGCGTTCAGTCCAACTCCCCACTAGATGCTCAAGCTGAAATTACACTCTTTTTGCTCTTTCTGTGGGTTACCGTCATTGTGTAGAACAGCATTATGTGGTTCCTGTCCGAATCAGACCTCCCTGTTGACCACAACAATCTGTGTGCAGGGGGCAGCCACTGTCCAATAGTGCCCACTGAGGGGTTGTTGTGTGTGTTTGTCTGTGTTTGTCTGTGTGTGTGTGTGTGTGTGTGTGTGTGTGTGTGTGTGTGTGTGTGTGTGTGTGTGTGTGTGTGTGTGTGTGTGTGTGTGTGTGTGTGTGTGTGTGTGTGTGTGTGTGTGTACGCGTGTGTGTGTGTGTACGTGTGTACGTGTGTACGTGGATGAATGCGTGTGTGTGGACCCTGTGGGGGAACGTGCATGTGAGGGATATTTAAGGGGTGTGAGACGCTCTGTGCCGAGTGAGAAAGATGGTGATGGTGGCTGGTGGGTGGCATGGTGGGTAGAGCAGAGGAGAGGTAATAGTGCATAGTGCTGCTCAGTGTGGAGGAGGCACAGCAAGCTCAGACCCTCCCTGCCACATCCATCCATAGGTGCTGCAGCAGCAGAGGATAGGATAGTAGGCTGTCAGTCTCAGCTACCTTCCCCTTCAGGAGTAGCCACACCAAATCAAATTACATTTTATTTGTCACATGCGCCGAATACAACAGGTGTAGGCCTTACCGTGAAATGCTTACTTACAAACCCTTAACCAACAATGCAGTTCAAGAAATAGAGTTTTGAAAATATTTACTAAATAAACTAAAGTAAAAAATTTAATAAAAAGTAACACAATAAAATAACAATAACGAGGCTATATACACGGGGTGCCAATACTGAGTACATGTGCCATTTGATTAATTGTTCAGCAGTCGCATAGCTTGGGGGTAGAATCTGTTAAGGAGCCTTTTGGACCTAGACTTGACACTCCGGTACCACTTGCCATGCGGTAGCAGAGAAAACAGCCTATGACTTGTGTGACTGGAGTCTTTGATAATTTTATGGACCTTCCTATGACACCACCTAGTATATAGGTCCTGGATAGCAGGAAGCTTGGCCCCAGTGATGTACTGGGTCATATGCACTACACTCTGTAGCGCATTATGGTCTGATGCCAAACAGTTACCATACCAGGCGGTGATGCAACCGGTCAGGATGCTCTCGATGGTGCAGCTATAGAGCTTTATGAGGATCTGGGGACACATGCCAAATCTTTTCAGTCTCCTGAGAGGGAAAAGGTGTTGTCGTGCACTCTTCATGACTGTCTTGGTGTGTTTGGACCATGATAGTTTGTTGGTGATATGGACACCAAGGAACTTGAAACTCTTGACTCGCTCCACTACAGCCCCATCGATGTTAATTGGGGCCTGTTCGGCCCTCCTTTTCCTGTAGTCCACGATCGGCTCCTTTGTCTTGCTCACATTGAGGGAGAGGTTGTTGTCCTGGCACCACACTGCCAGGTCTCTGACCTACTCCTTATAGGCTGTCTCATTGTTGTCGGTGATCAGGCCTACCACTGTTGTGTCGTCAGCAAACTTAATGATGGTGTTGGAGTCGTGCTTGGCCATGCAGTCGTGGGTGAATAGGGAGTACAGGAGGGGACTAAGTACACACCCTGAGGGACCCCAGTGTTGAGGATCAGCGTGGCAGATGTGTTGTTGCTCTACCACAAACCATGAACTCACAGCAGCATCCCAACCAGCAGGAGACAACAGTGGAAGAATCAAACAATGGTTTTGCATTGAAATTAACACACCATGCAGATGCAGCAGCCACTCATGTTGTCTTTCAAAGCAACGGTGCTTCCAGTAAACATACAATGGCTCCTGTTTGATGCTTAATTCACTTAGTGAACGGTTCAAATGGAACACTGCAAGAACATGGTCGTTACCGTGTATCTGCATAACGTAAATGATGCTGGAGCCTGTTGTGGACCATCAGCTAACTGACCAATAGGCAATCTGTCTATTAAATCAAAGACTTATCTTCTATGGGCTAGGTGGGATGTTTGCGTCCCACCCTAGTCAACAGCCAGTGGAATTGCGTGGCGCGAAATACAAATACCTAAAAAATGCCAAAACTTCAATGTCTCAAACATATGACTATTTTACACCATTTTAAAGACAAGACTCTCGTTAATCTAACCACATTGTCCAATTTCAAAAAGGCTTTACAGTGAATGCAAAACATTAGATTATGTCAGGAGAGTACCCTGCCAAAAATAATCACACAGCCAATTTCAAAGCAAGCATATATGTCACAAAAACCAAAACCACAGCTAAATGCAGCACTAACCTTTGATGATCTTCATCAGATGACACTCCTAGGACATTATGTTATACAATACATGCATGTTTTGTTCAATCAAGTTCATATTTATATCAAAAACCAGCTTTTTACATTAGCATGTGATGTTCAGAACTAGCATACCCACCGAAAACTTCCGGTGAATTTACTAAATTACTCATGATAAACGTTGACAAAATACATAACAATTATTTTAAGAATTATAGATACAGAACTCCTTTATGCAAACGCTATGTCAGATTTTAAAATAGCTTTCCGGCGAAAGCACATTTTGCAATATTCTGAGTACATAGCTCGGCCATCACAGGCTAGCTAATTTGACACCCACCAAGTTTGGGGCTCACTAAACTCAGAATTACTATTAGAAAAATTGGATTACCTTTGCTGTTCTTCGTCAGAATGCACTCCCAGGACTTCTACTTCAACAACAAATGTTGTTTTGGTTCCAAATAATCCATAGTTGTATCCAAATACCTCCGTTTTGTTCGTGCGTTCAGGTCACTATCCGAAGGGTAACGCGCGAGCGCATTTCGTGACAAAAAAATTCAAAATATTCCATTACCGTACTTAGAAGCATGTCAAACGCTGTTTAAAATCAATTTTTATGCTATTTTTCTTGTAAAATAGTGATAATATTCCAACTGGGCAACGTTGTATTCATTCAAAGGCTGAAAGAAAAAAAATGGAGAAGTCTCGTGAACACGCATCTCAGTCTCACTGTCCCCGGGCTGACCACTTACAAACAGAGCTGCTGTACTTTTCCCAGAGACAGCAGACACCCCATTCCACTTTCTGGCGGCTTTAGCGAGCCAATGGACGCCTTAGAAAGTGTCACGTTACAGCACAGATTCTGTATTTTCGATAGAGATGCAACAGAAGGACAACAAATTGTCAGACAGGGCACTTCCTGTATGGAATCTTCTCAGGTTTTGGCCTGCCATATGAGTTCTGTTATACTCACAGACACCATTCAAACAGTTTAAGAAACTTCAGAGTGTTTTCTATCCAAATCTACTAATTATATGCATATTCTCGTTTCTGGGCAAGAGTAGTAACCAGTTTAAATCGGGTACGTTTTTTATCCGGCCGTGAAAATACTGCCCCCTTGCCCCAACAGGTTAACAGTAATACAGTAATTAAAGGAATATCATTGATTGAATTGTTTTAATGCAATATAAACATTTAATGATTTACCCATTATCAATTACCAATGGGTTTTATGTTATTGCAATGACCTTGATAGATCCTAAATGAGAGAATGTCCACAACAGTACTTGAGTTCTCGAATTGAACGGTTTATTGACCCAGAAATCACACAGGCTATTATCTGGACATAGCCTGAGCCAAATAAAGCCGATATTCAACTCACTGTCAGGACATAAAAAGAGGAATTACAATGCAAGCATGAAAGTATATCAGACATGAAGTGCCCAGCCCCTACCCAGCCTGCCGGCTGTTCCACCAACTACAAGGACGCCTGGCACTGACACATTCCAGGGATTCCCTTGATTGGCAGACAGCAGAGGGTCTGGCATGCTGGACCCCGACTAAACCAGAGCTAACTGATTAACGTGCCCTAAAAACCACACAACAACAGAACATCAGAACACAGGCACATAACTGTCCAAGCAGGTCGCTACATATTTCTGTCTTAGTCTTCAGGTCCTGGTCACTAAGGTTAAAGTGGGAACCTGGTGTTATTAGACTGATTCCAAGTGCACAAATAATATTTGATGGGTTGCATGGATACACTTGTGTTGTGCCTATATGACCAGTGTTCTACACAAACACCCATTCTCTTCATCTCTAAAACTTTATGAAATAGAACATAGTCAACAAATATATTTTTTATGCAATTGTGAATGCTGCAACAACTTACCAACAATTTATGACCTCAAAACCAAACAAGTGCATGAGATGTTTATTCCTGGAACCTTTCAGAAGTGTGTCCCTTACTGCACCAAATAATCAGGGTCATCTTGACTCGTGTGGATTATTTAGTTGGTCGTGTGGCTGTTCCTCCAGGTTTGATATGCCTAAACATGAATTCCAAGGTGGAGAGTATTGGTAATGGAACCCATTGGCTGAAACCTTCCACTTAGCCATTAGGGTCTTATTGAGCATCGACAACATGATGTCTAGCATAGGAAAAGGTTGATCTATTTAACATAACTCTAGAGAGCACCACACACAGACTATATGTTTTCCATATTTGATTATGCCTGTATTTTGTATAATTTACAACTGAAGTTACAGTGAACTCAAGGAAAATATTGATGAGGTAAAAGTGAATAGGTAGGTACCTTTATTAAAATGAGTGAGCTTTAAAGTACATTCAGACATGCATAGATAGACACCTATGTGTGCAAAAATGATCCACATAGTACAGTAGTGCCTCCCTGTGGTTATAAGTTAGCTGTACAGGCTGTTGAAATACAGTAGAATCAAAATCACCTTAAAGTACATTTGCGCATATTCAGACTTTGACGTGGTGATAGACATCATTCATACATTATATACAAATATGTAGAGTGAACATAGAGATATAAAGCCTTGTTCACACCGCAGGCCTTATTACTCAAATCAGTTTTGTTATTCAAATCCGTTTTGGAATACTGACTGTCAAAACAGAAAGTTACAAATGACCAAATCGGATTTGTGTGTTCAGACAGCAGTAATTTGCTGACATGGCTGGTTGTCATTGTAATGACAGGTGTGTGTGCAGTGGTGTAGGTTGTTTGGTGGTGGTTCTCCTGCTTCCTATCACTCAGAAGTTATGTAGCAAGCTAAGGCGACAACACTGCCTGCCATCAGTGCTGTAAAGTACTTAAGTAAAAAATACTTTAAAGTTCTACTTAAGTAGTTTTTGGGGGTATTATATTCTTGACAACTTTTACTTTTACTTCACTACATTCCTAAAGAAAATAATGTACATTTTACTCAATACATTTTCCCGACACCCAAAAGTTCTCGTTACACTTTGAATGGCTAGCAGGACAGGAAAATTGTCAAATTGATGTACTTATCAAGAGAACATCCCTGTTCATCCCTATTGCCTCTGATCTGGCAGACTCACTAAACACAAATGCTTTGTTTGTAAATTATGTCTTAGTGTTGGAGTGTGCCCCTGGCTATCTGTAAATAAATATATAAATAAAAATAATATGGTTCCATCTGGTTTGCTTAATATAAGAAATTAGAAATGATTTATACTTTTACTTTTAATACCTGAATATATTTTAGCAATGACATTTTCTTTTGATACTTAAGTATATTTTAAACCAAATACTTTTAGACCTTTACTCAAGTAGTATTTTACTGGTTGACTTTCACTTTTACTTCAGTAATTTTCTGTTAAGGTATCTCTACTTTTACTCAAGTATGACATGTGGGTACTTTTTCCACCACTGCCTGCCATGGACATTTCCCAGTGTCATTGAATGTTCAAAACCAAAGATGATTGAACTTTACAAATGTGTCCTTTTTGGCCAGCCACAGCAATCAAGTTACCTAGGAAGCTGTTCAGCTTTCTGGCGCATTCACTAATTTGTTTGTAAACAATTAACAAGCTAGTTAGCTACCACATGATCTTGTCAAGCTGTCAACAAAATAGCTAACAAGCAACAAGATATGCAAATGAACAGTCTAAAAACCACTTGAGGGCGAATAAATCAGATTTGACCATTCAGACACAAGTCACATGACCAGGAGACAAATGTATATCTAATTATAAACCACCTACGAAAATGATTTGAAATGTGGCTAGTAGTATCCGATTCCATGTGCTTTTGGGCTGTTCAGACTGCAGGAGAAAGAACAGATTCAAATCGGATATGCAAAAAAAATGTTTTGGAGTCACTTCAAACTGTCCAAATGAACAAGGCTTTAAAGAATGAGCAGTGGCTAGGGCTGTGGTGGTCACGCAATTTCGTCAGCTGGTGATTGTCAAGAAAAGAACTGTCAGTCTCACGGTAATTAACGTTAATTAACATAAACACATTTAGCATCTCTTGGCTTCCACACAAGCCACTGATGCAGACCTTTGGAACATCTACATTTTAAAGAGTCTAATAAATCCATGTAATATAGCCTACACTTTCACAATAAATACATTATTTACTTTAGACAGGTCTAAAGAAGCATGATATGAAGAAAATGTTGTATTTTTCAGAAGAACAGAATAGCATACTCTGAGTTGTCTTAATGTTAGGTCCAGATCTGGCTATGCCGAATGACAGTGGGCTACACTAGTTCATTTAGCAGACAAGATTTGTTTAGAATTCCGTTACATTATTTTATAGTATGAAGAATACAAATAAATAAAGCTGAAAAAAATTCTCCAAACGATTTGAGGGAGTGCGCATGTGGCTATTCTGTGTTGAGTGGTTTTATTTATTTATTTATTTATTTCACCTTTATTTAACCAGGTAGGCAAGTTGAGAACAAGTTCTCATTTACAACTGCGACCAGGCCAAGATAAAGCAAAGCAGTTCGACACATACAACAACACAGAGTTACACATGGAGTAAAACAAACATAGTCAATAACACAGTAGAAAAATAGGTCTATATACAATGTGAGCAAAAGAGGTGAGATAAGGGAAGTAAAGGCAATAAATAGGCCATGGTGGCAAAGTAAATACAATATAGCAAGTAAAACACTTGAATGGTACATTTGCAGTGGATGAATGTGCAAAGTAGAAATAATGGGGTGCAAAGGAGCAAAATAAATAAATAAATAAACATGGTGGCGAAGTAAATACAATATAGCAAGTAAAATACTGGAATGGTAGATTTGCAGTGGATGAATGTGCAAAGTAGAAATACTGGAGTGCAAAGGAGCAAAATAAATAAATAAATACAGTAGGGGAAGAGGTAGTTGTTTGGGCTAATTATAGATGTGCTATGTACAGGAGTAGTAATCTGTGAGCTGCTCTGACAGATGGTGCTTAAAGGTAGAGAGGGAGATAAGTGTTTCCAGTTTCAGAGATTTTTGTAGTTCGTTCCAGTCATTGGCAGCAGAGAACTGGAAGGAGAGGCGGCCAAAGGAGGAATTGGCTTTGGGGGTGACCAGTGAGATATACGTGCTGGAGAGCGTGCTACGGGTGGGTGCTGCTATGGTAACCTGCGAGCTGAGATAAGGGGGGACTTTACCTAGCAGGGTCTTGTAGATGACCTGGAGCCAGTGGGTTTGGTGATGAGTATGAAGCGAGGGCCAGCCAACGAGAGCGTACAGGTCGCAGCGGTGGGTAGTATATGGGGCACTGTGATAGACTACATCCAATTGATTGAGTAGGGTATTGGAGGTGTCGTGTCTTTGGGCACCATTAAACTGAAGACATGTTTATCAAAATAACTCCCTGTTGTTATTATTACGCGATTATACTGATTAATCGTTTAACTGTAATTAACTAGGAGATTTGGGCACCAAGGAAAATATTCAGATTACAAAGTTATAATTTTCCTAATATAACTTTCCTATATTATAACATTATATATTATATTATAGTATAGGCCGATTATCTTCTGGTTTAAATGGTGTATTTTACCTCGCGTCCGTCTCATTCCAAACGTCGTAAATTGTTGTATCTGCACGAACCCAGTCTTTACTAAATCATCCATACATCAATTGTCTTAAAATCATTTATTTACTAAACTAAGTATTTCACAGAAAGCATACAAACAGTAATTATCGTCACAAAGAATTGGTAGAGAAATGTGCCCTAGTGGGCTAAACCGGCATGGCTGGTGTCTTGTTAAAACAAAGGGTCATAAAGGGCTGCTGAGAAGACCCAACAGAGTTGATAAATATTAACAATTGATATGCTAATCCTTTGCACATGAACGCTCACTCATTCGGGAACAATTGCAATCAATATATATATTTACGCTCAGTGTGTCGTCGGGATCCTTTTTGGAGAGTTTTTGTCCTGTTGGAGAGTTTTTGTCCGCGTTCTCTCTCTCTCGGTTAGAATGGATCTTTCAAATCAACATTCATTAGCGTCGTTATAGGATGGATGTTTCGTCGGTCTTCGCATTCAATGATACCGAATTCTAGCTGCAGACTAGTGCTTAATATCAAAGACTTGTTCTTATTCTGTATCGATAGTTTAACCACGTGGTTTGGTTAAAGTTCAGTAGAGGAGAACATGGTCAAACCTATTGGCCAACTCGTAATGGAGTGGAGGCCTGGTCTGAAGAAAGTAAATCTGGGTGGGGGTTTTATTCGGAATGACAGAAAAAGGCTGTCTCATGACGCCAGGTCTTGTCTGTGTCCCTGGGGGCGTGCCGATGACTGAGTTAAGCTTTGAACAGAAATACAATTCTATCACATTAACATCAGTACATAGCCTCTCAACATATTCCATATAGCTTTAACCTCTCTGGGCTAGTTGAATCCCGTGGCGCGTTAACGAGAGTCGTTAACGAGAGTATTGTCTTTAAAATGCTGTAAAATAGTCATATGTTTGAGAAATTGAAGTAATAGCATTTCTAAGGTATTTGAATAACGCACCACAGGATTCCACTGGCTGTTACGTAGGTGGGACGATTTCGTCCCGCCGGCCCTAGAGAGGTTAAGTTATACAATACATGCATGTCTGTTCAATCAAGTTCATATTTATATCAAAAACCAGCTTTTTACATTAGCAGGTGACTAGCATGTGACTAGCATTCCCACCGAACACTTCCGGTGAATTTACTAAATTACTCACGATAAACGTTCACAAAAAAACATAACAATTATTTTAAGAATTATAGATACAGAACTCCTATATGCACTCGCTATGTCCGATTTTAAAATAGCTTTTCGGTGAAAGCACATTTTGCATTATTCTAAGTAGATAGCCCGGCATCACAGGGCTAGCTATTTAGACACCCAGCAAGTTTAGCACTCACCAAAGTCAGATTTACTATAAGAAAAATGTTATTACCTTTGCTGTTCTTCGTCAGAATGCACTCCCAGGACTTCTACTTGAATAACAAATGTTGGTTTGGTCCCAAATGATCCATTGTTATATCCAAATAGCGGCGTTTTGTTCGTGCGTTCAAGACACTATCCGAAAGGGTAAATAAGGGTGACGAGCACGATGCATTTCGTGACAAAAAAATTCTAAATATTCCATTACCGTACTTCGAAGCATGTCAACCGCTGTTTAAAATCAATTTATATGCCATTTTTCTTGTAAAAAAGCGATAATATTCTGACCGGGAAATAGTTTTTTAGTACAAAGAGAGCGAAAGTAAAAGCATGGGATCCCCTCATGCACGAGCCTCAGTCTGTGACCGGCCACTAACCAAACGCGCTAAAGTTTTTCAGCCAGCGGCTGGAATTACATCATTCAGCTTTTTCCCGGGTTCTGAGAGCCTATGGGAGCCGTAGGAAGTGTCACGTTACAGCAAAGATCCCAAATGTTCAATAAACAGAGCCAAGAAGCCCAAGGAATGGTCAGAGAGGGTACTTCCTGTTTGGAATCTTCTCAGGTTTTTGCCTGCCATATGAGTTCTGTTATACTCACAGACACCATTCAAACAGTTTTAGAAACTTTAGGGTGTTTTCTATCCAAAGCTAATAATTATATGCATATTCTCGTTTCTGGGCAGGAGTAGTAACCAGATTAAATCGGGTACGTTTTTTATCCAGCCATGCAAATACTGCCCCCTATCCCCAACAGGTTAATCTTATTAAATCATTGTATACAACCATTTAGATGCAAGTCCCATAGCTGAGGCTATTATAAACCTTAGTATGGTAATATGGTACTATTGTCTCCAATGTGTATCACAAAATTGTACCAAGCGGACCAGTTCGTAGCTGGATTCTTCACCGATCTTTTATACCTTCTCCAGAACATAAATGTTGTTCGGTTCCCCAATTCTGTGAGATGGAAGAATTTCCTTTGTCTCTCTATGAAACCCCTCTCTGTCTCAACTGGGCCATGCGGCAGGACATTCTCCTTTAGAATTTTACGACCGCCTTCACAGGGCCTGGGTAGGGAGAGGTAGGTAGGGGGATGGTGCAAGGAGGAGGGGGTCAACTGTGCTCCCTGTTCCCAGAGAGAGAGGGCAACGTCATGACAGAGGCTATTTTGTAAATGACATCGCCGAAGTCAAGGATTGGTAGGATGGTCAGTTTTACGAGGGTATGTTTGGCAGCATGAGTGAAGGATGCTTTGTTGCAAAATAGGAAGCCAATTCTAGATTTAACTTTGGATTGGAGATGTTTGATGTGAGTCTGGAAGGAGAGTTTACAGTCTAGCCAGACATCTAGGTATTTGTAGTTGTCCACATATTCTAAGTCAGAACCGTCCAGAGTAGTGATACTGGACGGGTGGGCAGGTGCAGGCAGCGATCGGTTGAAAAGCATGCATTTAGTTTTACTTGTATTTAAGAGCAGTTGGAGGCCACGGAAGGAGAGTTGTATGGCATTGAAACTCGTCTGGAGGGTTGTTAATACAGTGTCCAAAGAAGGGCCAGAAGTATGCAGAATGGTGTTGTCTGCATAGAGGTGGATCAGAGAATCACCAGCAGCAAGAGCGACATCATTGATGTTTACAGAGAAGAGAGTCGGCCCAAGAATTGAACCCTGTGGCACCCCCATAGAGACTGCCAGAGGCCCGGACAACAGGCCCTCCGATTTGACACACTGAACTCTGTCAGAGAAGTAGTTGGGGAACCAGGTGAGGCAATCATTTGAGAAACCAAGGCTGTTGAGTCTGCCGATGAGGATGTGGTGATTGACGGAGTCGAAAGCCTTGGCCAGGTCAATGAATACGGCTGCACAGTATTGTTTCTTATCAATGGTGGTTATGATATCGTTTAGGACCTTGAGCGTGGCTGAGGTCCACCCATGACCAGCTCTGAAACCAGATTACATAGCGGAGAAGGTACGGTGGGATTCAAAATGGTCGGTAATCTGTTTGTTAACTTGGCTTTCGAAGACCTTAGAAAGGCAGGGTAGGATAGATATAGGTCTGTAGCAGTTTGGGTCAAGAGTGTCCCCCGCTTTGAAGAGGGGGATGACCGCAGCTGCTTTCCAATCTTTGGGAATCTCAGACGACACGAAAGAGAGCTTGAACAGGCTAGTAATAGGGGTTGCAACAATTTCGGCAGATAGTTTTAGAAAGAAAGGGTCCAGATTGTCTAGCCCGGCTGATTAGTAGGGGTCCAGATTTTGCAGCTCTTTCAGAACATCAGCTGACTGGATTTGGGAGAAGGAGAAATGGGGAAGGCTCGGGCGAGTTGCTGTAGGGGGTGCAGTGCTGTTGACCGGGGTAGGTAAACAAAGTAATAGGTACTCCTACAGTATATACTTAACTTTGAGTTATTAATGTAACTTTAGTTGTTCTACAAACGTCGGGCTATATGTTTTGATTTTCAATAAATTGTAATGCTGCATGATGTGACTCTAATGATGATTTGGAAAAAAGTAACTTGAAAGCCATGAGCTGTACACACTTTATTAAAGGGAAAGGGCAAGGGGGATACCTAGTCAGTTGTACAACTGAATGCATTCAACTGAAATGGGAATCAGAGAGGTGCGGGGGGCTGCCATAATCGACATCCTCGTCTTCGGAGCCCGGGGAGCAGTGGGTTAATTTTAGTCTCTCGTTCACAATTTTGACAACCAATGCCTCAAATTTCACGGCGACATCCTCTTTGTGTGGCCGTAATGCACCCTAAAAAAACGCACCCCACAACTGTCCGCGTCCATATCCAATTCTGAGGTGCTTATTTAAGATATTGGAAGAACTGTCCACATTTACTTTTCGTCAGCCAACAAGATGAGTATGCCTAACGAACAGCAAAAGCACTAGCCCATGTCAATCTACTATTCCCCATAGGACAAAAGTTGACCTATTCTATTCTGTGCGAGAAATAAATATTTGAAACATAGTCTGGGACAGTTGTGGGATGTGATAGATCCCAAATTAATACAACGACTAGCATCAAACAAAACTTTTTTACACAATGTGGCTGACTGTAACGGCTGTCTTCAGAAATGGACCAAGGCGCAGCAGGTATGTGGATACTCATAGTTTAATTCAAAAAAAGAGTAAAGCATCCACGGTGAAAAACAATAAACAAGACAGCAGCAACAGTTTTACAGGCTCTACAAACGCAGTGCAAAAACAACCACCCACAACCCCAAAGAAAAACACACACACCTATATAGGACTTCCAATCAAAGGCAACTGAACACACCTGCCTTCAATTGGAAGTCCCAATCAACAATACAAACATTCCCATACACAAAACTGCCACGTCCTGACCCCAAAACTAAAACAATAGCTCCATCTGCTGGTCAGGACGTGACAGTACCCCCCCCCCCCTCAAGGTGCAGACCCCGGAATGCACCTACCAACAGAAAACACCAACAAAAAACCCACAAACAATAACCCCTAAAGAATAAGGGAGGGAAGGGAGGGTGGCTGCCCTCCCTCCCCAACCCACCTATCCTGGAGGTGGCTCAGTGCAGGACGTGGACCTCGCTCCACCTTCGGCGTCACCCACTTTGGTGGCGCCGATAGCTGCGCCGGGCAGACGGGCCACTCGGGCTGACCCTGGCAGACGGACCACTTGGGCTGGGTCGGAAGACATGCGGGCCACTCGGGCTGGGCCGGAGGACAGGAGGGCCACTCGGGCTGGGCCGGAGGGCAGGAGGGCCACTCTCCTGCCCACCCTCCCTCCCCAACCCACCTATCCTGGAGGTGGCTCAGTGCAGGACGTGGACCTCGCTCCACCTTCGGCGTCGCCCACTTTGGTGGCGCCAATAGCTGCGCCGGGCAGATGGGCCACTCGGGTTGACCCTGGCAGACGGACCACTCGGGCTGGGTCGGAAGACATGCGGGCCACTCGGGCTGGGCCGGAGGACAGGAGGACCACTCGGGCTGGGCCGGAGGACAGGAGGGCCACTCGGGCTGGGCCGGAGGGCAGGAGGGCCACTCGGTCTGGGCCGGAGGGCAGGAGGGCCACTTGGGCTGGGCCGGAGGGCAGGAGGGCCACTCGGGCTGGGCCGGAGGGCAAGAGGGCCACTCGGGCTGGACCGGAGGGCAGGAGGGCCACTCGGGCTGGACCGGAGGGCAGGAGGGCCACTCGGGCTGGACCCGAGGGCAGGAGGACCACTCGGGCTGGACCGGAGGGCAGGAGGACCACTGGCAGATCCTGACAGGCAGGGCACCCTGGCAGATCAGGGCAGGCGGGCACCTCTGGCAGAACCGGGCAGTCGGGCCACCCTGGCAGAACCGGGCAGTCGGGCCACCCTGGCAGAACCGGGCAGTCGGGCCACTCTGGCAGAACCGGGAAGTCGGGCCACTCTGGCAGAACCGGGCAGTCGGGCCACTCTGGCAGAACCGGGCAGTCGGGCCACTCTGGCAGAGCCGGGCAGTCGGGCCACTCTGGCAGAACCGGGCAGTCGGGCCACTCTGGCAGAGCCGGGCAGTCGGGCCGCTCTGGCAGAACCGGGCAGTCGGGCCGCTCTGGCAGTTCCGGGCAGTCGGGCGGCTCTGTCGGCTCCTGACTAGCGGGCGGCTCTGTCGGCTCCTGACTAGCGGGCGGCTCTGGTGACTCCTGACTGGCGGGCGGCTCTGGTGACTTTTGACTGGCGGGCAGCTCTGGTGACTGTTGACTGGCGGGCAGCTCTGGTGACTGTTGACTGGCGGGCAGCTCTGGTGACTGTTGACTGGCGGGCATCTCTGGTGACTTACGCCTGGCGAGGCTGGGCTGACGCACTAGACTCCTGATGCGTGGGGCTGGTACTGCACGTGCCAGCCTGGAGACACGCACCTCCATGCTAGTGCGTCTAGCGGGAAACACCGGACCGAAAGGGCGCACTGGCGGTCTTGAGTGCAGGGTTGGCTTCACCCCTTCCGGCTCGATCCTCACCTTGCCCTGGCACCTGCGGGGCGCTGGTAACGGGCGGACTGGGCTGTGCGTCCGTATAGGCGAGATGGTGCGTACCTCAGCGAAACATGGCGCCCTCCACCTCATACGCACCTCCCTGTAGTCACGGGTAGCTGGCTTACGGTTCTTCCCTGGCCTGGCCTAGCTACCCGTGTGCCCCCCCAAAAAAAAATCTTGGGGCTGCCTCTCGGGTTTCCTACCCAACCATGTTCTAGCATAACGTTCCCGTTGGTTCCTCTGTCCAGCTGCCTCCACTCTCCTGAGTGCCTCCACCTGTTCCCATGGGAGGCGATCCCTTCCAGCCAGGATCTCTTCCCAGGTGTAGGCTCCCTTGCCGTCCAGGACGTCCTCCCATGTCCATTCCTCCCTTTTTCTCTCCTGTGGCTTCCTCCTCTTCTGCTGCTTGGTCCTTTGGTGGGTGGTTCTGTAACGGCTGTCTTCAGAAATGGACCAAGGCGCAGCAGGTCTGTGGATACTCTTAGTTTAATTCAAAAAAAGAGTAAAACATCCACGATGAAAAACAATAAACAAGACAGCAGCAACAGTTTTACAGGCTCTACAAACGCAGTGCAAAAACAACCACCCACAACCCCAAAGAAAAACACACACACCTATATAGGACTTCCAATCAAAGGCAACTCAACACACCTGCCTTCAATTGTAAGTCCCAATCAACAATACAAACATTCCCATACACAAAACTGCCACGTCCTGACCCCAAAACTAAAACAATAGCTCCATCTGCTGGTCAGGACGTGACACTGACGTAGCAGATCAGAATATTTAGCTTTAAATTTTGATAAACTATTAGACTATTTCTTCACATTATACGCGCAGACATGACACATAAGCTTGAATGTTCCATTAGCGGGAAACACCATTATCAAAAGTGACCGCAAATGGGATTATATTTGTAATGTTTTCATTATAAAGGTGCAAATTATCTTCCCCAAACTTCAAAAACTGCTTATGGACAGTGGATTCTGAAAGTATTCAGACCCCTTGACTTTTTCCACATTTTGTTAAGTTACAGCCTTATTCTAAAATGGATTAAATAGTTAGTTTTTTTCTCATCAATCTACACAAAATACGTCAAAAATATCCCATAAAGTCTAAGGGTAGAGCTAGAAAATTTGAACCGCTTGGGTGCTGCCATAGAGTTACATTAGAAGTGGCCATCCAAGAAGGCTCAAGGTCATTGGCCACAGATAAAATCACATCAAATCACATTATATCTACAGTAGCTTTGATTGGACTGAACATCATACTTTCAAAATCTTAGCTACCAGTCATCATCATGAATCAAGTCAACAATGTACTGGCAAATCCTTTTTAATCTTTGTCATATGAAGAGAAATAATGAAATGGAAGAAGTTTGGAGCCACCAAGACTCTTCCTAGAGCTGACCGCCCGGACAAACTGAGCAATCAGGTGAGAACGGCCTTGGTCAGGGAGGTGACCAAGAACCCAATGGTCACTCTGACAGAGCTCCATCCAGAGTTCCTCTGTGTAGATGGGAGAACCTTCCAGAAGGACAACCATATCTGCAGCACTCCATTAATCAGGCCTTTATGGTAGAGTCAAAGGCACATGACACCCCACTTGGAGTTTGCCAAAACGCACCTAAACGCACCAAAACGCACCTAAAGGACACTCAGACCATGAGAAAATAGATTATTTGGTCTAATGAAACCAAGATTGAACTCTTTGGCCTGAATACCAAGCATCACATCTGGAGGAAACCGGTGAAGCATGGTGGTATGCTATTGGGATGTTTTTTAGCAACAGGGACTGGGAGACTAGTCAGGATTGAGGGAAAGATGAACCGAGCAAAGTACAGAGAGATCCTTGCTCCAGAGCACTCAGCACCTCAGACTGGGGTGAAGGTTCACATTCCAACAGGGCAACAACCCTAAGCACACAGCCAAAACAACGCAGGAGTGGCTTCGGGACAAGTCTCTGAATGTCCTTGAGTGGCCCAGTTGAACCCGATCAAACATCTCTGGAGACACCTGAAAACAGCTGTGCAGCGATGCTCCCCATCCAACATGACAGAGCTTGACAGGATCTGCAGAGAAGAATGGGAGAAACTCCCCAATTACAGGTGTGCCAAGCTTGTAGCATCATACCCAAGAAGACTTGAGGCTGTAATCGCTGCCAAAGGTGCTTCAGCAAAGTACTGAGTGAAGGGTCTGAATACTTATGCAAATATTATATTTATTTCTTTTTCTAAAAAACTGTTTTTGTTTAGTCATTATTGGGTATTGTGTGTAGATTGATGAGAAAAAAAACAAGGCTGTAAAATAACAAAATGTGGAAAAAGTGAAGTGGTCTGAATGCACTCTAAAAAATTAGGGGTTCAACAAGGGTTCCTCTAAGATCCTCAAAGTTCTTCGAAGAACCTTAGGGTTCATGGCACTGAATATTTCCCCCAAAAGGTTCTTCCAAGAACCCCATAGAAGGTGGGGCTCATCGAGGAACCTCCTTAGTTGGTGGGGGTTCTTGCAGGAGCCTAACTGCCAAACAGAAACATTTGGATTTTAATTTGAAAGGACAGCAGTTGCAGGCACTTAACTGAAAAATGTGAAGATCTTCTCAGTTTAAGGTATGGTTTGTCCCCTGTGTGATCTAAATTGATATTGTATTATGATAATACTATATATCTTTTCATATTTCGAAAATCAGAAAATGGACACAATTCAATGGATATCAATCAACGAAGAGGTAAGAATATGTAGGCAAGCTGTATTGGCTGCAGATGACTGAACTGCTTACTTTTGTTGGCAAATATACATACGAGGAGACATACAAAGGTATGTCAATTGGTATTGGTATGTTATGCAAAGCATATTTACAATGAATATCCCATAGGCCTCTACATTATGGACAAGGTATGTGTATGAAAAGCATTATCAAAACAGTTTTTTTCATTCACATTTACCACAAAAACCAAGGTATGAATACTGTCGTGTGCTTAATCATCTGTTACTATTTTTCGGATTCACGGACTTCACCCTCCTTACACCTCTGATGAATATAACATGAAACCTGTTCGATCACCACGCACTGCAAAATCATTCTGACTATGGATATGGAGAACGTCAACACACCAGAGGATCTACCCATTATACTTGGGGCTCTGCTGGGAGTTTACCTCATATTTCAATTTTTTTATTCTGCTTTGCACAGTAAAATAATAACACAATATTTTTGTTGTCAGTGTTTATTATTGTTGTTATGCATATTATTAATAATAATGGGGGGTAGTTATAAAATTCACCCCCAAAGGTTTTTCGAGGAACCATTAAAGGGGGGGTCTTTGAAAAACCTTTGGCCCAGCATCGTCCAGGTTTCGGCTGGGGTAGGCCGACATTGTAAATAAGAATTTGCTCTTAATAACTGACTTGCCTAGTTAAATAAAAAATTCCACCATTTATAGAGTATGTGATACACTTAGATTACTTGTGAGTGCTTATGAAGCCTTTATGTAGTGCTTATGAAGCCTTTAATGTAGTGCTTATGAAGCATTTGTGTAATTCTTATGAAGCATTTATGTAGTGCTTATGAAGCATTTATGTAGTGCTTGTGAAGCATTTGTGTAGTGCTTATGATGCCTTTATGTTGTGCTTATGAAGCATTTGTGTAGGCTACAAAGCCTTTATAAGTTGTGCTTCCTTTGAAGTGGGAACCATATTTGTCATGTCAACATTGTTTTGTTGAATTCCTTGATATATTTCAAGACTTTGTCAATGATCAACATGGCCATTTGTTTTAATTAGTGGAATTGTCGGCCACTGCCTGCTGGAGAGCTATAGCTAAGCAAAACCAAAGTAGACATATTGGTTGAATGGTTAAATGATTTATGTGCCTAAATAAATACATACTTGGAGATGTTTCGACTGAATGGGTCAGTTCTGCAAGTTTTTCAATTAGACCTATTGTTTAAGAAAATCCAAACTACAAACTTTTAAGATTTCTGAAGAGATGTCATTGGTCTTGAGCAAAACTATAAACCTGATGTTTTGATGTTTTTATTGTTCCCAAAAGAGTCTCGTACACTATAAAAATAAAAGGTTCCTGGAGTATCCTTTAGAGGTTCTTTAAATTGAAACTGTGGGGGAACGCCTATAAGTTCTTCGAGGAACCATTTAAAAGGGTTTGTTAAAGAACCTTTTGGGGTTAATAAATTTTTAATTACCCACCTCCCTATATATTTTTAAATATTATTATTAATAATAATAATAATACATATAACAATAACCCAATATTTTAGTTCTCAGTGTTTATTATGATTTTAGTGGCAAAGCAGAATAAAAAAATCTAAATATGAGGTACAATCCCTGCAGAGCCCCAAGTCCTCTGGCATGTTGATGTTAATGTGTTGATGTTCTCTGTATCCATAGCCAGAATGATTTTGCAGGGCATTGTGATCGAACAGGTTTCCTGTTATATTCATCTGAGGTGTAGAGAGGGTGAAGTCTGTGAATCCAAAAAATAGTAATTATACAGATGATTAACAAAACATGCACACAACAGTATTCATAACTTGGTATTTGTGGTGAATGTGAATGAAAAAAAATGTTTTGATCATGGTTTTCATACCTTGTCCATAATGTAGAGGCCTATGGGATATTCATTGAAGAGGTAATGGAGGAAGGTGGTAAATGTGATCTGCATAACATACCAATACCTTTGACATACCTTTGTTTGACTTTAACATATTCTTATTGCCTACATATTCTTACCTCTTTGTTGATTGATATCCATTGAATTGTGTCCATCTTTCAGTTTTAGAATGATTTGCACAAATATGAAAATATATATGGTATCATCATGAAGCAATATCAATTTACATCATACAAGGGACAAACCTTACCTTAAATTGAGGAGATATTTAAATGTTTCAGTCAAGTGCCTGCACCTGCTGTTTTTTCAAATCGAAATGTTTCAGTTGGGCAGTTAGGTTCCTACAAGAACCCCCACCAACTAAGGAAGTTCCTCGATGAACCCCACCTCCTATGGGTTCTTGGAAAAACCTTTTGGTGGCAATTTTCAATGTCAAGAACCCAACATCAGCGGCTACATTGTAACGATTTAATTCAGAGAACATTTGGTTAAAATATTAGATCCAGGCGCCTGCGTAGTAGCACTGTACTGCGGAGGGAAATCCCACTCCCAGTTCAGATGTGTGTTGGGGGCGGTTGCTGTGAAATGGGGGTCCTGTAGCCGATGTGTGTGAATGTAGGCTAATCCTGCGTGTGTGCTTGAACGTGTATATTATAATAGTTCGAAGTATTAGAATAGTTCGGCCTACATACAAACAATACAAGTATTTTAACCTAGTAGGCTACCATGGACAGTATGTGCGATTTTATGTTTTATAAATAGCGTATGCATGAACTGCGGTCTCATTGAAGGACACGAACGAGGGGCATTAGTAAAGCAATCGGACCTCAGATCATCATGTCTACGTCGGCTACGAACAATGGTAGACTCCATACGGACGAGAAATGCAAACAGCGAAAATACCAATCTTTTCTATTCTATCAGGCCGTGCGGGATCTAAAGCCTGTTTGGATGTTGGAGGACATGCGGACAATGGAGACTTTTTACTGGGAGGAAGACGCCAGCCATAGATCCTACACTCCCTCGGAGGCATTGCTGTACGCTATCGTACATGACCACCAAGCCTACGCTCAATACTTGCTCAGTCACTACACTGATGAAGCATTGGCCATGCCCGGCGAGCGCTTTTGCTGCTGTCCATCATCGGCCCCGCATTTGGCGATGGCTGTCAGATATGACAGACGGGACATACTGGGTCTCATATTGCAAGAAGCGCATCGACTACCTAGTCTGCGGTCATATATGAACCGAGGCGGATGTTTTCACATGGAGGACGGTAAAACTCCACTACATCTGGCCTGTGAGCTCTTGCGCTCAGAGTCCGTTATTCTGTTGTTGGGCAACGGCGCCTCGCCACAGGCAGAAGATCAAAACGGTATGACGCCATTGGATGTCATTTTGGAACAGCTGTGGGACTCCAAAGTGAACATTGGGCCCAAAAAGCTGTGCCTTGACAACTTGTTAATGTTTATGCCAGAGATTCGTTTCAAAATGAAGAGTGCGCTCGAAGGAGACCCAGTTTGTTGGTCCAAAGTCCTAGGTGAGGACAAATTCAAATACCTCGTTGGACAGAAGCCAGCTCCACTGTTTCTCATGGCTATGCAAACAATTCTGAGGCAGCTTCCCCCAGAGCAGTTCCCTGACAGCCTAGATGAGCTTCCCATACCCTCCTCATTGAAACCACTACCCTGCAAACAGCTTGGACAGCTGAAAGTGTTTTAAACGTGTTTTGACACGTTTTAAAACTGTCTACATGATGTATTTATATGAATGTTTTAGCATGATTAAGATATCAGTGTGATGAGCATGTAGGCCCTATGTATTGTTGTGTCAATACAAACCCCTTGTATGAAATTAAGAGGCTATAAGAATGGGTGCTAATTATGATAATATCTGTGATTCAAGTTTCATATGAAATTAAGAGGTAATTGTGTAAATTATTTTAATTTTATTTTTAAACCTTTTTATATAAGTTATATGCAAATGTCTCAGAATGGAGACTACAGTATAACAATATATTTTCATTGCTGTGCTGAATTTTACGCTTTTATAGCCTACAGAATAAAGACCATGTGTGATTGGTTATCTGTATAGAATGTTTACCTCAAATATGTTTAATATCTTAATAGGAATTATGATCAAGGAACTTTTAAACATATTTAAAATGCCACTATCAATTCCATTATGCTTCTCCAGTGATCGCTTTCCTCATTATCAACATAATACTCAAGAGAAAAGAGAACTTGAGAAACAAATAAATCGAAACTCGCATCATTGTTGTTTCTTCTCTTCAGTCTTTTCTAATTTGAATAGAAGTGACAAGCTTATAGGCATATTGATTGGTATCTTTCCTATTGCCTTAACTGATTGTTAGATCATTTGTAGTCTGCAGCAGCTCCGCTCTCTGCCAGCATACGGTGGCCTAGATGTGTCATAGTGCTGTCAGTGTTTTGTTTTAAAGCTCTACCATGCCTCCGAACACATTCAAATTCCCTTTATAAGCTTAATAAGGACTATTTAAATGCCCTGTATAAGCTTCATAAGGACTGTTTAAATGCCATGTATAAGCTTTATAAGGCCTATTTAATTAAAGATATATTATTACAAGTCATATGAGGCGTGTGTCACAATTGGCTAAGAGACAAATAAAGGCCTGTTATAATACCCTTAAATACCCTAATATAGTCAATCAAATGTATTTATAAAGCCCTTATTACATCAGTCAATGTCACAAAGAGCTATACAGAAACCCAGCCTAAAACCCCAAACAGCAAGCAATGCAGATGTAAAAGCACAGTGGCTAGGAAAAACTCCATAGAAAGGCAGGAAACCTAGAGAAGAACCAGGCTCCGAGGGGTGGCCAGTCCTCTTCTGGCTGTGCCGGGTAGAGATTATCACAACATGGCCAAGATGTTCAAATGTTCATAGATGACCAGCAGGGTCAAATAATAATAATCAGTGGTTGAAGAGGGTGCAATAGGTCAGCACCTCAGGAGTAAATGTCAGTTGGCTTTTCATAGCCGAGCATTCAGAGTCAGAGACAGCAGGTGCGGTAGCGAGAGAGTCGAAAACAGCACGTCCGGGACAAGGTAGCACGTCGGGTGAACAAGTCGGGGTTCTATAGCCGCAGGCAAAACAGTTGAAACTGGAGCAGCAGCACAACCAGGTGGACTGGGGACAAGGAGGAGAGTCATCAGGCCAGGACAAGCAAGGAGTCATCAGGCCAGGTAGTCCTGAGGCATGGTCCCAGGGCTCAGGTCCTCCAGGAGGGGAGGAAGAAGGAGAGAGAGAATTAGAGGGAGCATACTTCAATTCACACAGGACACCAGATAAGACCGGAGAAATACTCCAGATATAACAGACTGACCCTAGCTCCCCGACACATAAACTACTGCAGCATAGATACTGGAGGCTGAGACAGGAGGGGTCAGGAGACACTGTGGCCCCATCCGACGATACCCCCGGACAGAGCCAACCAGGCAGGATATAACCCCACCCGCTTTGCCAAAGCACAGCCCCCACACCACTAGAGGGATATCTTCAACCACCAACTTACCAACCTGAGACAAGGCTGAGTTTTGCCCACAAAGATCTCCTTTACAGCACAAACCCAAGGGGGGCGCCAACCCAGACAGGAAGACCACGTCAGTGACTCAACCCACTCAAATGATGCCAAAGGGACAGTATGGAAGAGCGCCAGTAAGCCAGTGACTCAGCCCCCGTAATGGGGTTAGAGGCAGAGAATCCCAGTGGAGAGAGGGGAACCGGCCAGTCAGAGAGAGCAAGGGCGGTTCGTCACTCCAGTGCCTTTCTGTTCACCTTCACACCCCTGGGCCAGACTACACTCAATCATAGGACCTACTGAAGAGATGAGTCTTCAATAAAGACTTAAAGGTCGAGACCGATTCTGCGTCTCTCACATGGATAGACAGACCATTCCATAAAAATGGAGCTCTATAGGAGAAAGCCCTGCCTCCAGCTGTTTGCTTAGAAATTCTAGGGACAATTAGGAGGCCTGCATCTTGTGACCGTAGCGTACGTGTAGGTATGTACAGCAGGACCAAATCGGAGAGATAGGTAGGAGCAAGCCCATGTAATGCTTTGTAGGTTAGCAGTAAAACCTTGAAAATCAGCCCTTGCCTTAACAGGAAGCCAGTGTAGAGAGGCTAGCACTGGAGTAATATGATCACATTATTATTATTACTTTTCTTTTTTTGGTTCTAGTCAATACAGTGTGACATTTGCTTAAACATGATTTGTGGGTTTGAATGGGTTTCAAGCCATCAATATCACACACATATTAGGCCTACATTACAATGATGATAGTTTCTCCTGGCAGCTCACACAATATTTGCTTCTGGATTGATGATATTAAAATGATGATAATGATTCTGATAATAAGCACTGACAGTACACTCATTATGGTTAGAAAATACAGTTTCTCAAACAGACTTGCGGGGACATGGGAAATGTAGACTGACTGCAGTTCTTCTATCCAAATATCCACAAGTAAAGGTACTGTATGGTAGTCCTCTGTATTTGTGGGCCCCTATTCTTTTTCTATTGATGACGGGACCTGAAAAACCTACTCAGATCACTTTGTTGAATCATTTGAGGCCTGATCAATATACATGTTATTATCCTCCAAATCAGCATCATCCATATTTGAATTATTGTCTGATCTGTGTTTACTTATCAGTGAGACCACTGTAACAACTTCAAAAGAATGTTTGTTTACGTGAAATTAGTGTTTATCGTATCTAATCGGTCAGTGATTAATCACCTACACATCAAATCTTTTTTTATAATCTGAAGAAACATGGAGGAAAAACTGCCACAAGGCTTACTGTGGAACACTAGATGCTTAACTGGCTTGACTGGCGTACGCACTACAGTCAGTGTACTTCCTCTGTTAGAAGGAAAGGCTGCCCAACAGATCCATTCAACCTTCAGTTATTTATTAATCATGGATGTGTTGCATAGTAAGCATGTGTTCTCTGAAATGTAAAGAGAGAATTACAGAATAATGAATACAGGAAGACGTAGTAGCCATTAAACAGTAAACAACCACAGACCTATCATGCATGAGCATATAAAATACAATGTCACTTGTAAACTATAATACAGCTCTGCCGCTAGATGTCAGTATCTACTTCTAAAAAGGCCACTAAGCACAACTCCCTCAAAGAGACGGAAAAACACCTTGCTGTCCAGTAATTGGTAACGCGAACCGCCATTTTAGACAAACAGTCCACATGAAAGTATACCAATAAAGTGCCAACAAGTGGTATAAAGCGCTGTAATATCACAAATAAAGGAACATAATAATAAGGCTGTAATAACCTAATACCTGGACAAGGTTACATACAGAGATAATATGGAACAGCTGTATAGGAATTAGTGGAGTGCTCACATATTAAATATAAACCATTGAAGGCAGAAATGCAGACAATACAGGTAATATATCAGAATAAACAAACCAAGGGCGGGAATATGCATACTGTGAGTGGCATTTCTACAAAACATTAAGTACAAAACTCGAAACTGATAACACTTGTAATGTCATAACCTTTAATTGTGCATTCATTGGAGTCGAACACACCCCACCTTTTAAGTTTTTTGTTTAAACGAAACGTTCTGTAAGTAATATATTAGATAATGATATGTAAAATGACTCAACGGGGAGCCTAACATTTAATCCACTAGCAAAAAAATACATTATAAACTGGGTGGTTCGAATGCTGATTGGCTGAAAGCCGTGGTATACCACGGGTATGACAAAACATTTTTACTGCTCTAATTATGTTGGTAACCAGTTTATAATAACAATAAGGCACCTCAGGGGTTTGTTATATATGGCCAATATACCATGGCTAAGGGTTATATTGGCCATATACCACACCCCCTCAGGTGATATTGCTCATTTATACAACTTTCTAAACTGTCTTTTTGAAGTGCTAATCATTTGTTTGTATCATATGTAAGTATGGGGAATGTGGTAAAAATGTCAGTCTTACAGTTGTGGTATCCTCTATACAGAGCATATGTAGATTCAATTGTCAGATATAGGGGTAGAATGTATTGTAAAGCCGTAGACTACAGTAAAAAGGTATTGTAAAGCAGTAGACTATAGTAAAAAGATATTGTTGCAGCATGGTGTACAGTGCATTCAGAAAGTATTCAGACCCCTTGACTTTTTCCACATTTTGTTACATTACAGCTTTATTTCTAAAATTGATTATATTATTTGTTTTTTTCTTTGTCACTCTACACACAATACACCATAATGACAAAGCAAATAATACCCAAAACACAATACCCCATAATGACAAGGCAAAAACAGATTTTTTGCAAATGTAAAATATCACATTTACATAAGTATTCAGACCCTGCTTACTTTGTTGAGCCACTTTTGACAGCAATTACAGCCTCGAGTCTTCTTGGGTATGACGCTACAAGCTTGGCACAGCTGTATTTGGGGAGTTTTTCCCATTCTTCTCGGCAAATCCTCTCAAGCTCTGTCAGGTTGGATGGGGAGCGTTGCTGCACAGCTATTTTCAGGTCTCTCCAGAGATGTTCGATCGGGTTCAAGAACGGGCTCAGGCTGGGCCACTCAAGGACATTGAGACTTGTCCGGAAGCCAATCCTGCGTCTTGGTGGTGTGCTTAGGGTCATTGTCCTGTTGGAAGGTGAACCTTCACCTCAGTCTGAGGTCCTGAGTGCTCTGGGGCAGGTTTTCAAGGATCAAGGATCTCTATGTACTTTGCTCCGTTCATCTCTCCCTCGATCTGGACCAGTCTCCCAGTACCTAATGCCGAAAAACATCCCACAGCATGATGCTGCCACAACCATGCTTCACTGTAGGGATGGTGCCAGGTTTCTTCCAGACGTGACACTTGGCATTCAGGTCAAAGATTTCAATCTTGGTTTCATCAGACCAGAGAGTCTTGTTTCTCATGGTCTAAGAGTCCTTTAGGTTCCTTTTGGCAAACTCCAAGTGGGCTGTCTGATGGGCGGAGCAGCACAGGGGAACCCAAGAACAGACTCAGACAAGGAAAAAGGGATAAATGAACCAAGGTATTTATTGTGACACAGGGAGATATGGAGTGCAGATCCGGGGAAGCTCAGATGAGTTGTAAGAAACTAGATATGGAGGCTGAGGTTGGAACAGGGTAAACAGGTCAGGAGGGGAATCCAATGGAGTGGTGGTGTGGTGAATCCAGAACAGGATAGCAGGGTGGTGAGATGTGGAACAGGAGACATGAGCCAGAGCGGCAAAACTGCAGTGAGAGGATAAACAGCGTCAGGCAGGGAAACAGACACAGCAGGTTAACAGGATCTTGAATAATCATATATAACTAGAATCATAAACTGACTGAGCAGAGATTACGATCTGGCCGAGTGGAAGTGGCAGGACTGAGTATTTGTAGAGGTCTTGATTATGGAATGGGTTGCAGCTGGTGGGGATCTGCTCTGACTCCAGCACACCTGTCTCCAACCACACAATCACACTGTCACGCCCTGACCTTAGAGAGCCTTTTTATTTCTCTATTTGGTTAGGTCAGGGTGTGATTTGGGTGGGCATTCTAGTTTTTCTATTTCTATGTTTGCCGGGTATGGTTCCCAATAAGAGGCAGCTGTCTCTGATTGGGGATCATACTTAGGCAGCCTTTTTTCCACCTTAGTTTGTGGGATCTTGTTTTTGTATAGTTGCTGTGTAGCCTGCAGAACTTTACGTTCGTTCAGTATTTTGTTGTTTTGTCGGTGTTCATTTTAAATAAAAGTAAAATGTTTGCCTACCACGCTGCACCTTTGTCCAATCTTTACGACGAGTGTAACACACACACACACAGAGAGGGAGAGGGAGAGGGAGAGGGAGAGGGAGAGAGAGAGAGAGAGAGAGAGAGAGAGGAGAGAGAGAGAGAGAGAGAGAGAGAGAGAGAGAGAGAGAGAGAGAGAGAGAGTGTGTGTGTACTGGGGGAGTGGCTGCAGGTCAAGGAGACACCGGACGAACACAAGAGGGCGTAGCAGGAGTAGATGTGACACTGTCATGTGCCTTTTACTGAGAAGTGGCTTCCGTCTGGCCACTCTACTATAAAGGCCTGATTGGTGGAGTGCTGCAGAGATGTTGTCCTTCTTGAAGGTTCTCCCATCTCCACAGAGGAACTCTGGGAGCTCTGTCAGAGTGACCATTGGGTTCTTGGTCACATCCTTGACCAAGGCCTTTCTCCCCCGATTGCTGTTTGGCCGGGCAGCTAGCTCTAGGAAGAGTCTTGGTGGTTCCAAGCTTCTTCCATTTAAGAATGATGAAGGCCACTGTGTTCTTGGGGACCTTCAATGCTGCCGACATTGTTTAGTACCTTCCCCAGATCTGTGCCTCGACACAATCCTGTGTCGGGTCTCTACAAACATGGCTTGGTTTGTGCTCTGACATGCACTGTCAACTGCAGGACCTTATATAGACAGGTTTGTGCCTTTTCAAATCATGTCCAATCAATTGAATTTACCATAGTTTGACACCCAATCAAATTGTAGAAACAACTCAAGGATGATCAATGGAAACAGGATGCACCTGAGCTCAATTTCAAGTCGCATAGCAAAGTGTCTGAATACTTATGTAAATAAGGAACTTTTGTTTTTCATGTTTTATAAATGAGAAAAAAAATCTAAAAACCTGTTTTCGCTTTGTCATTATGTGGTATTGTGTGTAGATTGATGAGTGAAAAAAATATTTAATTCATTTTAGAATAAGGCTGTAACGTAACAAAATGTGGAAAAAGTCAATGGATCTGAATACTTTCCGAATGCACTGTATGTATGCCATTTCTGCCCCATGCAACATTGTACAAGATCTCTTTTCCATGTGACTTGTAACTGCTAGTGTCACCTCTCTCTCTGCTTGACAACATTAATCAGCTTACAGTGAGTGTATCAATGACATTCAGATCATCAGTGGACTATACCAGTGCTACCACTCATATACAACCCAGGTATTTCAGCAGTGCATTCTACAGTGCACCCTAAAATAAAATGGTAGCATAGTGATTCTTTCTACTTTGTCCTATTGAAGCACACTGGCTGATGGAAGATGATGGTGTAGTATTACAGCCGCATCCACATATGATTTGGTTTTACCTTCCAACGTAAATTCATGTCAATTGATACATTTATTATATACAAATTTTACAAACTATATAGGTAAATTAGAAAGGGACATTTCCTAAAGACAATGTGTGCACTTGCAAGTCTTGAAGTATTATGGTTGTGAAATAGTTCTAGTAGTAGAGACTATTCTCATTGATGAAAGTTGAAGGACATTCTCGACGTATTGAAAACAATCCTAAGAATAGACGTATTACTATAATGTACAGCTGCCCGTTTCTTAGGTCTTGACCACTACCTACGGAGGTAGCGCACGCACGACAGAGCAGTGTAAACAGAATATTGTCTCATTGAGGCCAACATTCCTATAATAAAAATTGTAATAGCAGAGCAATGTTTTTGAAACTGCTGAAATGTATAAGCATTTTCCTTATATTTTAGACTTGTTTTTTTTACTTTTTACTCTGAAATTTCCGAAACAGACTGGTACATTCATAAATTGTAGCAAAATGTGTTTACAAAAATTGGTCAACAGTGCTTAGCTGGCTGCACTGAGCCATGTAAGGACATATAGAGGACACTATCCTCAATATCAAAACCTTCATTCCAATTCACATTTCCAAATCTAAAAACTTGATTTTGGACAAAATTACCTGAATAGACTATTACTACCCTAAATAAAAAAACTTCTAACAAGCTAAAACCTGCAGAAGAAACACAGTGGAACATGGAAATACCATCCAACACAACACTCAGTGAGTAGCATTCAGTCTGAACCTACATTCTGAAGCCAAAAAATAAAAGACAACCTCTATCTTATTAAATAAAACGACCAAACTGCAAGGAAATAATCTGACTGAAATTAGCACTGAAGTATGAAGTGAGAGGTTTGAAAACTCTTGAGCCTAACAAAGGCACAGCCTCTCCCACCCAAATGCAGAGGCCTTTGAAGCCCTCTCCATCTGTGCAGCGAAGATATCCTCCTCAGAAACCCCAAAATACAACAGCCACAGGATAACTTTGTTTGGACGTCGTAAAGGACCATTCGCCGATACTGAAAAGATATAGCTAGCTAAAGACAGAGACTTGCTAGCTATGTTAGCTAGCTAGCTGAGATTTTCTACAAGGAATTCTGCCTCTCACAAAAAGCTTCTCCCAAGTAGGTGAGACACCTACTCCCGATGCCTGCTGCACTGCTGCTTGGATTCCACCTGGCGATCTGTTCACAATCTGCCTTGGCCTGTCTCCCACTGTCTTGTATAGGTACCCCAGCTACACTCTCCCCTCTCTTCTCTCTCCCGAGCTTTTGCTCACCTCCAGCACACATGCACTGTTGAGGCGAGTGACTCTGAACTTACAATGGCTAGCCCCAAGTTGTAATATTTTTCGCTTGTGCTTTACGCTATTTGCCTCATAACTTGTGTGTGCTTTCTTGACTATGAACTTGCTTGTTTACCCAACCGTGGGACAGCCTGTTTGTTCCCACACTCGGGACTCTGACTCTCTATTGGTTAGACGTGTCACATGGAATGACGCTGGAGAGACGAAGCAGGTACGGGGAGTAAAACATTTAATATAGAATGGACATGGAACGAGGCAGTAACAGCGTCAGCAAACAGGTAACAGACAAAAAACAATTAATGCAGCAGGGGGATCAGAGCATGGAAACTGTCAAATATAGGGGAGGAAATAAACAGATGATGAGTGAGTCCAGGTGAGTCCAATATCGCTGATGCGCGTGACGAAGGAAGGCAGGTGTGCATAATAGATGATAGGAGTGAGTGATACAGGGCAGCCAGGGGGGGAAGAGCGGGAGCAGACGTGACAAGACGGACTCCTGGCCTCCCATCCTATTCTAACCACCTCTCGCCGGCTTTGTATTCATGTTACCTGATGAAATTGCTGTACAATATGATATTGATGCCGTTATCAAATCAAAATTAAATCAAACTTTATTTGCCACATGCGCCAAATACAACAGGTGTAGACCTTACCATGAAATGCTTACTAACAAGCCCTTAACCAACAGTGCAGTTCAAGAAGAAGAAAATATTTACCAAGTAGTCTAAAATAAAAAGTAATAATAAAAAGAACCAATAACAATAACGAGGCTATATACAGGGGGCACCGGTACCGAGTCAGTGTGCAGGGGTAAAGGCTAGTTGAGGTAATCTGTACATGTATGTGGGGGCGAAGTGATTATGCACAGGTAACAAACAAACAGCGAGTAGCAGCAGTGTACAAGAGTGGGTGGGGCGGGGGTCAATGTAAATTGTCCAGTGGCGATTTTTATGAATTGTTCAGCAGTCTAATGACTTGAGGGTAGAAGCTGTTGAGAAGCCTTTTGGTCCTAGACTTGGCGCTCCGGTACCGCTTTCCGTGCGGTAGCAGAGAAACAGTGTATAACTTGGGTGACTGGAGTCTCTGACAATTTTATGGGCTTTCCTCTGACACCGCCTATTATAAATCAACACTGCAGAGCTCTCCCTGTCCTATACAGTGCCCAGATTGTATTACTGTTGATGATATCTGGAAATGTGCATGTACACCCTGGCCCATCTACTGTTGCTACCAAGAACCCTTTCATCTTTGGAGGGTTCTTCCTGGAACCCTCTATGAACGGGTAGAACCCACCAGCCGTATTAGCCTTTAAAATGTAATTATTTATGACAACACATTACAGATATCATATGGCCTTTCTTTGTGGTGGTGAGGAATCTCCTGGGCCTGCAAGTCACATTATGCTGGCTTGCAAAGTGATGTGTAATTCCCATTGGAATCCAGCCAGAGTTAGGATATCCAACAAGTGGACTTGTTAATCACCCACAACCTGCATTCAGAATGGGCATTTTGAATACTGAGACTACCTCAATCATCTAAATTGGAATAATGTGGTGGAAATTCTACTTTTAATTAATAATGAGGAGAGGCAAAGTCAATAATCAATCAAGGCATTACTTTTATTAAAAACGTATTGCAATAAGGAAGCTGGTCACACAACGCACACACAGTGAATGGAGTGAGAGCCCGCCCACAAAGAGTACGGAAGCCTTATATAGTCAAGCTATCTTATGCAAGCATCTGCAAAACATGTGATCTTATGTATGTGTATGTGTGTGTGGGGAGAGACGAAACTGGGTTACTGGGTACAGGCTATACTGAAAAGGTTGTCTCATTGTGTCGCAACTGAGTGAGGACAACAGGTGCCAAAGTGACAGGAAGTCACTCCAGACATACTTCCTCTAACAGTAGCTCAATGGTTCCCCCAAGTTGGGCATGCAAGCGCCTTTGACTGTCGGCCCAGATGATGTACAGTGAGAGAAAAAGTATTTGATCCCCTGCAGATTTTGTACGTTTGCCCACTGACAAAGAAATTATCAGTCTATAATTTTAATGGTAGGTTTATTTGAACAGTGAGAGACAGAATAACAACAACAAAATCCAGAAAAACGCATGTCAAAAATGTTATAAAATGATTTGCATTTTAATGAGGGAAATAAGTATTTGACCCCCTCTCAGTCAGAAAGATTTCTGGCTCCCAGGTGTCTTTTATACAGGTAATGAGCTGAGATTAGGAGCACACTCTTAAAGGGAGTGCTCCTAATCTCAGCTTGTTACCTGTATAAAAGACACCTGTCCACAGAAGCAATCAATCAATCAGATTTCAAACTCTCCCCCATGGCCAAGACCAAAGAGCTCTCCAAGGATGTCAGGGACACGATTGTAGACCTACACAAGGCTGGAATGGGCTACAAGACCATCGCCAAGCAGCTTGGTGAGAAGGTGACAGAATTAAGTATTTCAGTCTGATTGCCATGTGAGTGCACAAAAAAATCATCTATAAAAATAAATGAATGACAGAACTGTAGCAAAAAACTATCAAAGTTTATGTATTCATCTTAAATATTGATCGGTTGGTTTTCACAGCTGTTTCATAAAGTGTTCATTGTTGTAAGTTTTAAGGTATCCTTTGCTGATATTTATTTGTTCCACATTATTAATTGTTGTATCCGAAGACCAACAATAGATACATATATATTCAACCACAAGGGTGTACCAATGAGCTATGCGAGATAGAAAAAAATGAGGACTACCTAAATTATATTATTTAAGCGTAGACAGGGGAGAGCAGGTTAAAATAAAAACATGACAGCCAGACAAACCAGTGTATAAATCAAACGGACTTATGAATGGAGTGGAAATTAGCTGACTTCGTGATATGTAAGGTAAGTAACTTGAATGTGTCAAGCAGATTACATGTTTTTTTGCCATTTCCGAAATTTAGCAACGTTTAAGACATTAATATAATGTTGCAATGTTAACAAGGGACAAAAAAAGTTGTGAGAATTATTGTTAATTTCATTAGCTAAACAAAACTTGCTTAAACAGAAGAATTGTTGCAGAAATCAGCCTTGTTCGCATAGCGATGATGAAAAGAACGTAATTTAACCTGTAACGATATCCAAAATTCTTATGCTAATTTTTACACGCAGAAATCCGAAAGAACTTCCTCGTTCGCCACTCGTCTTTGTCTGTAGCCATAGCAAATGCTCCGTTTGGCTGCTCTTCAGTTGCCTGCTCTGCGCACACGGCTGATAACCACATTTACCAGATGTTGGCACTCAAGGCAGCCCTACTTACCCGGAGTCGGATGAACTCAATTCCTCTCCTGAAGGCTTCAAAATTGGCATCTGAAGTAAAGTAGTGACTGCGAGGCCGACGGAAGGGTGAGAGGGGAAATTAGCATTTCTTTTTTTTTATTGATTTTTATTAAGTAAACTATATATTTTTTTTAAATGAAACGCTGCACACATACTCCCCCCACCGGAGACTCTCGATCCTGTACGGTCCTGACCAGAACTTGACTAGATTAGAACATGACTCCCATTCATACTTTCCAGGAGAGTTCTGTTCCCATCTCAACCTCTAGTGTGTGTGTACAGTTACTTGTACATTGGTCTTCCTAGTTCAACGCTATATCCACCAATTTGTCACATTTGTGTATTTATCAGAAATGATTGCTTATGGGTACCTTCATGTGTGTGTAAAATATTTCACAGATGTTTCATTCATAGATTTTAGGTTTGTGTGAAAGTGTTTTTTTGCTAAACGCCTATCCATTGTTCATCTTGAATGGAATGTTTGTACCCTGTATATTTGACTGTGATATGTAGCTGTCTCACCTAGCTATGTTAAGATGAATGCACTAACTGTAAGTCACTCTGGATAACTGCATCAGCAAAATTACAAACATTTTAAATATAAATGTTTTACATACAGATCTCATCAGGGGCGCAACTTTCACTTTCACATGTCCCCCCCAAATTCAGAAATTGCATTTTTGTCCCCTCAGTTTTATCATTGGAACTTGATACAAAAGATTGCAACGGTGTGGTTTTGGACCATGTGGATGCCTCCGAACAGTTGGGTAGACTGTTTAGAGTGTTTATCCGACTGGGGGGGGAACAAATTTAGGCACTGGATCTGATATTACTGAACTGAATTATTATTTTTAAACATAAATATGGATGTCACAGATGTATAATTTGTACAGTTCTTCATTAAACATGCAGTTATATTTGACTGTAAAACCTAGCAGTAGTGCTTATTTCTCTGAGAGTGAGGAGGATATACAGTGCCTTGCAAAAGTATTCATCCCCCTTGGCATTTTACCTATTTTGTTGCATTACAACCTGTAATTTAAATGGATTTTTATTTGGATTTAATGTAATGGACATGCACAAAATAGTCCAAACTGGTAAAGTGAAATGAAAAAAATCACTTGTTTAAAAAATAAATAAAAAAAGTGGTGCATGCGTATGTATTCACCCCCTTTGCTATGAAGCCCCTATATAAGATCTGGTCCAACCAATTACCTTCAGAAGTCACATAATTAGTTAAATAAAGTCCACCTGTGTGCAATCCAAGTGTCACATGATCTCAGTATATATATATACACACCTGTTCTGAAAGGCCCCAGAGTCTGCAACACCACTAAGCAAGGGGCAACACCACTAAGCAAGTGGCACCATGAAGACCAAGGAGCTCTCCAAACAAGTCAAGGACAAAGTTGTGGAGAAGTACAGATCAGGGTTGGGTTATAAAAAAAAATATCCAAAACTTTGAACATCCCACAGAGCACTATTAAATCCATTATAAAATGTTTTAAAGAATATGACACCACAACAAACCTTCCAAGAGAGAGCTGCACACCAAAACTCACGGACCAGGCAAGGAGGGCATTAATCAGAGGCAACAAAGATACCAAAGATAACCCTGAAGGAGCTGCAAAGCTCCACAGCGGAGATTGGAATATCTATCCATAGGACCACTTTAAGCCATACTCTCCACAGAGCTGGGCTTTATGGAAGAGTGGCCATAAAAAAGCCATTGCTTAAAGAAAAAAATAAGCAAACACGTTGCTGTACAGCTGTGGCCACAAGTTTTGAGAATGACTCAAATATTAATTTTCACAAAGTCTGCTGCCTCAGTTTGTATGATGGCAATTTGCATATATTCCAGAATGTTATAAAGAGTGATCAGATTAATTGCAATTAATTGCAAAGTCCCTCTTTGCCATGCAGATGTACTGAATCCCCAAAAACATTTCCACTGCATTTCAGCCCTGCCACAAAAGGACCAGCTGACATCATGTCAGTGATTCTCTCGTTAACACAGGTGTGAGTGTTGATGAGGACAAGGCTGTAGATCACTCTATCATGCTGATTGAGTTCGAATAACAGACTGGAAGCTTCAAAAAGAGGGTGGTGCTTGGAATCATTGTTCTTCCTCTGTCGACCATGGTTACCTGCAAGGAAACATGTGCCGTCATCATTGCTTTGCACAAAAAGGGCTTCACAGGCAAGGATATTGCTGCCAGTAAGATTGCACCAAAATCAACCATTTATCAGATAATCAAGAACTTCAAGGAGAGCAGTTCAATTGTTGTGAAGAAGGTTTCAGGGTGCCCAAGAAAGTCCAGCAAGTGCCAGGACCGTCTCCTAAAGTTGATTCAGCTGCGGGATCGGGGCACCACCAGTACAGAGCTTGCTCAGGAATGGCAGCAGGCAGGTGTGAGTGCATCTGCATGCACAGTGAGGCGAAGACTTTTGGAGGATGGCCTGGTGTCAAGAAGGGCAGCAAAGAAACCACTTCTCTCCAGGAAAAACATCAGGGACAGACTGATATACTGCAAAAGGTACAGGGATTGGACTGCTGAGGACTGGGGTAAAGTCATTTTCTCTGATGAATCCCCTTTCCGATTGTTTGGGGCATCTGGAAAAAAGCTTGTCCAGAGAAGACAAGGTGAGCGCTACCATCAGTCCTGTGTCATGCCAACAGTAAAGCATCCTGAGACCATTCATGTGTGGGGTTGCTTCTCAGCCAAGGGAGTGGGCTCACTCACAATTTTGCCTAAGAACGCAGCCATGAATAAAGAACGGTTTCCAACACATCCTCCAAAAGCAACTTCTCCCAACCATCCAGGGACAGTTTGGTGACGAACAATGCCTTTTCCAGCATGATGGAGCACCTTTTCATAAGGCAAAAGTGATAACTAAATGGCTCGGGGAACAAAACATTAATATTTTGGGTCCATGGCCAGGAAACTCCCCAGACCTTAATCCCATTGAGAACTTGTTGTCAATCCTCAAGAGGCGGGTGGACAAACAAAAACCCACAAATTCTGACAAACTCCAAGCATTGATTATGCAAGAATGGGCTGCCATCAGTCAGGATGTGGCCCAGAAGTGAATTGACAGCATGCCAGGGCGGATTGCAGAGGTCTTGGAAAATAAGTGTCAACACTGAAAATATTGACTCTTTGCATCAACTTCATGTAATTGTCAATAAAAGCCTTTGACACTTGTGAAATGCTTGTAATTATACTTCAGTATTCCATAGTAACATCTGACAAAAACATCTAAAGACACTGAAGCAGCAAACTTTGTGGAAATTAATATTTGTGTCATTCTCAACTTTTGGCCACGACTGTACACCAGCGGAACCCATCCAACTTGAAGGAGCTGGAGCAGTTTTGCCTTGAAGAATGGGCAAAAATCCCAGGGGCTAGATGTGCCAAGCTTATAGAGACATACCCCAAGAGACTTGCAGCTGTAATTGCTGCAAAAGGTGGCTCTACAAAGTATTGACTTTGGTGGGTGAATAGTTGTGCACACTCAAGTTTTTTGTTTTTTTGTCATATTTCTTGTTTGTTTCACAATAAAAAAATACTATGCATCTTCAAAGTGGTAGGCATGTTGTGTAAATCAAATGATACAAATAATTCCAGGTTGTAAGGCAACAAAATAGGAAAAATGCCAAGTGGGGTAAATACTTTTGCAAGCCACTGTATAGCATTTTGCAACAAAATAAAAATGATTATTTGTCTCTCTGAAAAGAAACCATCAAGTAGATTTTAAACAAATACATGTCTGTCATTGAACAACCCCATTCCATGATTACACAGTGAAAAATAACACCAATGGCTTTCATAATTTCTTTGAACAATACAAGCTAATTCACCAACATTTCTAAAAATGGATATTGGAATGAAACTATTGCCTATTCATATTGTATGCTGCTTCTGTTTTTACCTGTGTTGTTATATATACAGGTCGCATGTACATTTATACACTCCTTAATGGTAGTACTGCTCTTGTGCTATCATATGTACAGTGTATTCATTACCTCTTTCCCCTGTTTCAAAACCACTACCATTCCACCACCTTTCAAGTCCATTTCATTCCTGTGTGTGTCCATAAAGTATCCTTGCATGAAACCCCCCAATAATCTTTTAGATAAAGAACCTTGTCAGTGTGTTGGCCTGGGATCTAGAAACCTGATCTTGACAGCTATTTTGCATGACCAGTTTTGCAGCTCCAGGCAAGACCACATTCTTGGCCAGGTGTGGAGATCACATGACCAGTTCCACACTGTTTACTTCAGATACTGTGCATCTTACTGGATTTTATCAATTAAAACTTTGTGATAATTCAGTAACAGCACTACTGTAATCAAGTTGAAGTATATGGTTGTGAAATAGTAGTAGTACTGGTAGTGGTAGTGACTGCAGTAGTGATCATTTTTTATTTATTTAAATGCAACCATTATTTAACTAGGCAAGTAAGTTAAGAATTTGTTCTTATTTACAATGACGGCCTACCCCGGCCAAACTGATAGTAGTAGTAGTATTAGTAGTAGTAGTAGTAGTAATAGGGTTGTAATAAGCTATGGGTTAGGTAAAATTAGTTATTTTGCGGTGGTTTCAGGTGTGTAGTTATTATAGTGGGATATCGTGACTTAGTATACATGGCTAGAGTGAGTACTATAGCAGTATAAACTATAGAATGTAAAAATAAATATATATATATATATGTCTCATTTGGAACATTCTGAGGCAGTGGTTTCAGTTACAGTTTTTTACTCTTCAATGGCTTTGGTGCTATTTTTCAAATTACATTTACATTTACATCATTTAGCAGACGCTCTTATTCAGAGCGACTTACAAATTGGTGCATTCACCTTATGATATCCAGTGGAACAACCACTTTACAATAGTACATCTATATCTTTTTTTTTCTTTTTTCTTTCTTTTTTTTGGGGGGGGGACTTAGTACAAAACTCCAAAACTGGTAACACTTGTAACACAGCAATTCTTATTTTCAAAACCTTTTATTTTGCAATCATTTTGTTTGGAGACATATTTCACCACAGAACCATTGATCCAAAATATACTGTTATATACGGTTTACTGTGAAGTACCATGAGAACATTGATTTAATCACCAAAACACAACATAATGATATTTTCTCAATTTAGTTGTTTTAACAAGCAGTTAATACAATAGCAAAAAAATGCAAGATACATCGATCAAAAATCCATTCTGTCAGAGTGACTTGGTGCAGTGAACAAGTGACTGAATTTTTGTTGTTGTACTCAGTCAATTGAAAATGTGGTTACAGTTTTGAAACATTGAACCAAAGTCATTGAAAGGAAATGTAAGTTGCCTGCTTGTGAGCATTCAACAGTTGATGAGCATCACATTGTGATCAAACTGGTTGGGCAGGTTAGTCTCACACCTCTTTCATTCCTCGAATAAAACAGGTAAAGCAACACCTCATGGCACAATGCCTCTCCCCTTTTGACTAATATATTTTGTGTGTAAATGTTGCATAATAACTTATTTACATAAGTATTCAGACCCTTTGCTATGAGATTCGAAAGGAGAACCTTCCAGAAGGACAACCATCGCTGCAGCACTCCACCAATCAGGCCTTTATGTTAGAGTGGCCAGGCGGAAGCCACTCCTCAGTAAAAGGCACATGACAGCCCGCTTGGAGTTTGCCAAAAGGCACCTAAAGGGCTCTCAGACCATGAGAAACAAGATTCTCTGGTCTGATGATACCAATATTGAACTCTTTGGCCTGAATGCCAAGTGTAATGGCTGGAGGAAACCTGGCACCATCCCTAAGGTGAAGCATGGCGGTGGCAGCATCATGCTGTGGGGATGTTTGTCAGCAGCAGGGAAAGGGAGACTAGTCAGGATCGAGGGAAAGATGACTGGAGCAAAGTAGAGACAGATCCACGATGAAAACCTGCTCCAGAGAGCTCAGACTGGGGCAAAGGTTCATGTTCCAACAGGACAACGACCCTAAGCACACAGCCAAGACAATGCTGGAGTGACTTTGGGACAAGTCTCTGAATGTCCTTTAGTGGCCCAGCCAGAGCCCGGACTTGAACCCGATCGAACATCTCTGGAGAGACCTGAAAATAGCTGTGCAGCAACGCTCCCCATCCAACCTGACAGAGCTCTGCAGAGAAGAATGGGAGAAACTCCCAAATACAGGTGTGCCAAGCTTGTAGCATCCTACCCACGAAGAATCGAGGCTGTAATCCCTGCCAAAGGTGCTTCAACAAAGTACTGAGCAAAGGGTCTAAATATTTAGTAAATGTTATAATTTCCTCTTTTTTTATGCATTTGCAAAAATTTCTTCAAAACCTGTTATTTTGTCATTATCAGGATTGATGAAGAAAACAAATGTATTAAATCGATTTCAGAATTAGGCTGTAACAAAACAAAATGTGGGAAAAGTCAAGGAGTATGAATACTTTCACAATGCACTGTATGTATTGAACTTGTATTTAACTAGGCAAGTCCGTTAAGAACAAATTAATATTTTACAATGATGGCCTACCCGGCCAAACCCTCCCCTAACCCGGACGACGCTGGGCCAATTGTGCGCCACCCTATTGGGACTCCTATCGGGAGTTTAAATTGTAAAACAATGTGTAGGCTATGAGTGCCGTTTTTAAATGTATGTAGTTCTGTCCTTGAGCTGAGCTTGTCTATTAATGTTCTGTCATGTTTCATGTTTTGTGTGGACCCCAGGAAGCGTAGCTGCTGCTTTCGCAACAGCCAATGGGAATCCTAATAAAATACAAAATAAAATAAATAATAATTCCTCTCTCCACGCGCCATATGCTGAAGCTGCATATTGTACCCTCCACATAGAGAGGGTGGACAATTAACAAGCAGCTGTCTCGACTTTAAGGAGCCATGGAAGTGATCAGACAAGGGAACATTCACGCAGTCGCACATTTTATACAACGATATACAGCCTCATTTTACTCATTTTAGGTCCAACGATTTTTTTTAAACTAATATCGATATACAGTTGGTTTTCTATATCGGTACTCATTATTAATTAGCGTACAGTATAATATAAACCAGGAACTCTTTGTTTAAATGTCGAATGAGGTCAGGAAAGTTTTTTGTAAACTTTGGCATTTTCACTGAACTATGAAGAGCAGGATTAGCAAACAAAACCACAATGCCTTCAGGTTCTACTCACTGGGCACACCACGTCATTTCAGCGTGGATAATTGGGTAATATTTGGTTGAGAGTGATGTTGATCAATGAGATTACAAGCTTTATTCACCCACTCAAAAAGAGAGCCAAACGTTAGTTAAATGTCTAATGTGTTATTACTGTGCTTTCAACCATCTGATAGGCACAACCAAATTCCAATGGAAAAACAATGTCAGATTTTTTGGTTTAGTTTTCATCTAAATGTCTTTCACTGTGCTTTCAACCATTTTAAAAATTTCCATGGAAAAACAATGCCAGATAATGTGTTTATTTATAAAACAGATGTATGCCTTATTACTCTATAATGTATGGTCCCGGGAAACCTCAATGTGGCCATGGATGTCTTACTCATTGTAAGGTTGAATGTTAGATTAGTTTGTAAAACAGCCTTTAGGCTATTTACTGGATTACAAAAGTAATATAGAATTTTGTTTAGTTGACAATGTAACCAAAAAGCAACATTTAAAGGAGATGTACAGTATCTACTGCTTGGATAGTTCCATCTGAGCCACTGGCTTAATTCCATTCTTTAACTTTTATTTTTGGTTAAATTGGAGACGTTAATCCAACATATGGTCAAGTTAATAGGCTATTTATGTATTTCAAAAATTATATTGAATTGTGATTGGTTGTCAATACAACCAAATATAAACAATTGAAGAAGAAAATCAAGTTAAATAATATAACTAAATCAAATCAAACTTGAAATAAAGTTTGATTTGATTTATCCCTATTCTTTCATTTTTCGTTGAGATGGAGTCGTGAATCCAACATATCAATTGTTAATATGTCGACATTTAAAGCCAGACTAAGTCCATGGCACAGACGCAACTATACAAGCATAATATAAACTCCTTTAAACGTTGATATTTGGTGCAAAACCCTTGATTCCTGATTCATCAGACACCTCTCTTCTCTATTTTCTCTCTTGCGCATTCTCCCTGCCTCTCACTCAAACCTATACACATAATGCAGTTGAAGAGGAAGAGATGTGCCAATCACACCCATCTCTAACAATGTTTGTTGCAGGAATGATTTGACACACGTATAACTTCTGAGAAATATAATATTTTACTCTCTTTACACATACCTCAATGTTTTCATTTGTGTGTTTATAAACAAAATTATTTGGTGAATTTCAATAATGTAAATAATGATATTGATGATGGTGAGAGCGCAGTAACCGAAGGACTCCATCGCTTTAATAATTTGTGTCTATAAAATCACAATGTTTCCATTTCTAATTGTCATGTGAGTCATTTTTTTAATAGAAATGAAAAATGTCGGCCTTTTGCCAGGTCCGGATATTTTCGTAGGAACTGTTTATTTTCATAAATGCGTTAGTGTCACGTCCTACATTTACATTTTTACATTTTAGTCATTTAGCAGACGCTCTTATCCAGAGCGACTTACAGTAGTGAATGCATACATTTCATTTCATGCATTTTTTGTAAAAAAATTTTTACGTCCTGACCCTAGTAAGATGTCATTTTCTATAGTAGAATAGGTCAGGGCGTGACAGGGGGTGTTTTGGGTTGTTCTATGTTTTCTATTTCTATGTTTAAGTTCTAGTTTTTCTATTTCTATGTTGGGATTGTTTGGGTTGATCTCTAATTGGAGGCAGCTGATCCTCGTTGCCTCTAATTGGAGATCATATTTAAGTAGGGTTTTTTTCTTCCTGGGTTTTGTGGGTAGTTGTTTTCAATTTAGTGTATGTCACCTGACGGAACTGTTGTCGGTCGTTTTGTTGTTTTGTTAAAAAGTCTTTATTAGAAGTAAATATGAGCACTCTACACGCTGCGCCTTGGTCCCCTTTATACGACCCACGTCACAGTTAGCTAAACCAAATACCATTTGTAAAGATCGTGAACAACCCTGTACTCCTTATGTTTTCCTACATGGTCACAGGCATAACAAATAGCTTGGATGAACTCTTGACTCAGTTGAACCAGATGTCGCTGAGCAGAAAAGTGTTCATGCCACTGAAAGTAGCGCAGATATGCCTCATCATCCTTGTCCAACTTCAGGAGGAATTCAGCCAGGGCTTTTGCATTGGGAAAGTCATTAACATGGATGAAAGAATCTCCCGGGACAAAGTCCTCATAGTTCTGTCTCGGTGGGCCCAATACTACTGGCACAGTTCCTGCTGCAAGTGGTCCGTTAAGCTTCTCAGTGATGTAGTCTCTGTGGACTGAGTTCTCAAAGGAGAGGTAGAACTTACAGCTGGAGAGTGTTGAGTAGTAGTCCTCATATCTCAAGAATCTTGCAAAGGCTTTTCCAAAGAGATCCACCTTAATATGTTTGACAAGTTCTCTGTAATAGTTATCCCTTACTGCTGTTCCAGTTGCAGGGTTATTGTTACTCACAATCCAGCAAACTAATTTATCCTTCCTGGGCAGCACAAAGTCCTCACCCAGGCCTTTCCTTGCAGTTAAGCGCCAACGTACAGGGATGTCTGCATCTTCCCTATAACTCAAGGTCAAGTTGAAAAGGTTCTCTAGACCAGGTATCCTAATTGTGTTTGTAGGTGATTCCACATGGTACCAGATCCACTTCTGGAATGGTGGTCGAGGTGATGGAGGCAAGTTGGATAAATCATGTTTGATGGATTTGTGAAAGATGAGCACCCCGTCTGCCTTGTTGTACAGAGACCGGTCGTCTGTCAGTTGGCAGCCATCAATGTTGAAGAAAGTGGTGCAATCGCTAAAATCAAACCTGCGGTTTTCAGGCCAGAACCACAACAGCATGATGGGCTTGTCTGGTTCTGGCTGCTTCTTAGACAAGGAGCTGTTCTCAGGTGGCTTTGAGTAATGACGTGGCAAAGCAGGCTGGGGAGGGCAGATCTGAGATGGAGCTGATTGATAGTACATTACAAACAGTGTCAGAAATCCTCCTAGACCAAGGATCGAGAACAGGACAACACGTACAACTCCAGAAACCATTTTGGGCGTTCTGCAAAAAAAGAGTCAACTTTTTGAATGATTTTAAGTCAATTAAATCTTCCTGTACACAAAACAGGTTGTTTTACCTCTTAACAGTCTGTTTTACTTACTAACAGTTTGTTTTACTTCATAACTGGTGGTTTTACTTGATAACAGCTTGTTTTGTGTGCAGGAAGAAAGTATGAGAACATAGCAACTGCACAAAGTATATGTCAGCCCAGAACTGTAAACCAAATCCTGTTACAACAAAGGGGAACCGGACGATATAAGGCCAAGCAACGTGATAAGAGATGTCGGTTAACTTATTCAAGAGGGACAAGTCTACTTTTATCCATAAATAGACTTTTATTTGTCATTTGCTTTTACCCTGTAGCTGAAAGACAACTATCACCTCTCTCTCGTTCACGCCCATACACACCCACCTCAGGTTTGTGTCTGTCAATAGTTACCCTTTGGTCTCAGTACAACACAATTTTATGGACATTTTACAATAGTAGGTGAGGTGTATTTTAAACAAGTAACTTCAAATCTCTACCCTTTACTAATACAGTTCCAACCTGCTCTTCTGCTTTGTTCTGCACTGTGATATGGTTTAGGTAGATGACAATCTCTTCTAAAATGGTTTCAAATGTATTTTTCATGTGTAAAAACACAACCAGACTTGACCTAAGGATTTGCCAATACAGTAAATAAAGCATGTGTTTTGATTATTTCACGTGACCTTTCAAAATAGCCCTAAGAACCTTCTCCCTTCATATTTACAAGCAGATCTATAAAACTGAAAATGTATGTTCACTTAGCGTACCATATTCTTAGATACGTGAAGTCTGTAGTTTAGTGAGGTCTATAATTAAAGAGAAAAAGATCAAGACTCACCAGAAGACAGGTTGTTCTTGTTACAGCTTGTTCTGCTTTGTGATCGGTTTTGTAATTCCTACACACACCCAGTCAGAAATGTTGAACTGTGTGATTCGTTTCTCAGTCACATACTCATCTGTTCAAGTATATAAACGTGAAACAGTGAGAAGCTGTATCAAATTATCTTCAAAATATACAGCTATTGTTTACATTTGAAAAGGAAGAACCATCCGACAGCGGCAGAAAACATTCTCAATACGCTTCAGCGGAAAATTTCAGGAGTTGCAAAGCAGATTGTGGTACTTCCTCCTTAGCCACAGCCAATGGGCAGCAAGGGCAGAAATTGAGAAAAACGACCGTAAACTCTGCCAGAGAGAATTCTTCTGGATCCATACTTAATGAACCCTACAGCGATTAGGACTTAATTCGGATTTTGATATGAGGGTCATGTTTTAAATTCCTATTGTCAGCATCTTAGCTTCAAACATAGCCCCCCTCCCAGGTATTAGGGTGTCCTGTATCCATGACGCCACAGGTGTGGCCTGATACTACCCGGACAGGTGACGATAACCTTTACCTTTATCTAGTTGTTTTTAGAAAGATCCTGGTTCTACATAGCTATCTATCACAGCCCACTGCGCTTTATCATGGGCGACAGTTTTGGTGTTCATCATTGCATTATCTACCAGAAAGTTGGATGGCCCTCTGATGTCACGTACTGTAGGTTGATACATTGCCATGTTTTCGTTTATAAAGCATTTTTACAAAAACTCCCACTGTACCTAACATCATTACTAAACTTTAGACACACGAGTTACCACACCCGGTGTCAGTGATGGCTAACTCTGGAAAGGAATTTGGTCTCTACTGAGTTAGGTAAATCAGCATTTCGTTTTTTTTACACCGTATTTGTGGAACAATCTTCAAAATGTTCTAAAATGTAATGTTCTGGCCCCGCTAGTGTAATTCAGAAAGCTGAATGAGGACCTTATTACTGATGAATGTGTTGGTTTTTATGACCGTGTTTTTCTTTCTTCATGCGTTTTGCATTTATATGTTGATGTGTGTATGTTCTGTCATTTATGTAATTCATGGCTCATCTGTAAAATAGACCTTGTTCTCAGTATGACTCCCTGATAAAATAAAGGTAAATAATAATAATAATAATATTAATAAACAATTGTATATATAGTGTTGCATATGTTTTCAATTTCTTTCTTTTTTTGTGCCGTTTTTCGGCTGTATTGCTCTGTTTCTGCGATTGTGGGTTCCATATACTAACACCTAAGTTGTTATTTGTACATGTGTTTTGTTCTAGTAGAAACACATCTATAATAGGTTATGTTCTATCTAGCATTTGTAGTTCTATTTAATATTATCACATCTTGTGGCCCTTTTGGCTACTTTAGTTAACCACCGGTGTCTGTAGTTATCTGTGGCTCACTGTGTGGCCGTGTCTGTCCCACTGTTGTTTGTGGAGACATGCATTCTGAGAGGATCCCTGTGAACAGTAGATCTGTGCCAGAAAAGAGGGATAGACCAATGAGTGATATATGGTTGGCTTCTTAGCAATGGTGCTCATCTTTACCGCAGAGATGGATCTTTAGTCTCAGAAAATAGATGTTGTGGTGGCAGCTGCAGATAAGTTCTTGGGGGTACGAGATTTGACATCAGGGGATTTATAGGTTGTGTTGAGTGGTAGTGTCCCGTGGTCTCGGGTCGTAGGCCTGTGGTAGGATCAGATATGGTTAAAGTAGTGGAATAAGGTGGTACGTTTGAATGAGTGGGTTGCTCTATGCCGAAAGAATCCATTGAAACCAGACCCTAGCCACGGTTGCCTAGGGTCGGGTTTTCGATACTATTACATTATTAAGGGATCCATGGGCTGCCTTACGTTGATTTTGGCTTCTTTTAGAGGCAGCTCGCTGAAGCATATTGACATTTAGTGTCCCAAAGGCTACAGTAGAACCCAACTCCTATTCGTCGGTGACTTGCGATTATCTGGGGAACAACGCATTTGAGCAATTGGCTGGGGAATGACTGCTGGCTAGTGGCATAATATTGTAGGTTTATGTAATTTGACGGAATTATTGGCGGAATATTGTATAAATAAACAAAAATGTGCTGCATTCGTTACCTTTCTTTTAGACATAATAAATAAAACAGGGTTGGCAGAATAACTTGAAAATGTCATCCATAAGCCTACAAATACATGAATTAAAAACGCCCCATTATTGTCCATCAGTGGGACATAAGTATTACTGAGTCTATTTGATGATGTGCTATTAACGGCTAATCCTGGACTTTCCTTTAGTGGTTCTTCACATTTAAACTGTGGGGCAACCAATATAAGTTCTTCAAAGAACTCTTTAAAAGGGTTTTATGAACAATCTTTTGTGGTTCATTTTTTAACTACCCCCCCTCCCCTATTATTATTATTATTAATACAATAACACAATATTTGTTCTGTCAGTGTTTATTATGATTTTAGTGGCAAAGCGGAATAAAACAATCTAAATATGAGGTACAATCCCTGCAGAGCCCCAAGTCCTCTGGCATGTTGATGTTAATGTGTTGATGTTCTCTGTATCCATAGCCAGAATGATTTTGCAGGGCATTGTGATCGAACAGGTTTCCTGTTATATTCATCTGAGGTGTAGAGAGGGTGAAGTCTGTGAATCCAAAAAATAGTAATTATACAGATGATTAACAAAACATGCACACAACAGTATTCATAACTTGGTAGTTGTGGTGAATGTAAATTACATTTTTGGGGGGGATTATGGTTTTCATACACATACCTTGTCCATAATGTAGAGGCCTATGGGATATCCATTGAAGAGGTAAGGGAGGAGGATGGTACATGTGATCTGCATAACATACCAATACCAGTTGGCATACTTTTGTGACCCTAATGAACTACCTTCCAGTGCCTGCGTTATAACATTGGCTGAAATAGTACTCACACATAACTATTTCATGTTTCTAAATGATTTCTTTATTCAGACGAAGGGTACTGCTATGGGATCCCCCATGGCTCCTAACTATGCTAATTTGTATGTAGGTTACATGGAGAAACAATCCATTTTCAACCCTCTCAAAAATGTTTTCTTGCCTAACATCATTATTTGGAAACGGTATATTGACGATATTTTTGTTCTATGGAGGGGTGACGCAGAACTGCTCCAGTCGTTTTATGCTTTTCTTAACTCCTGTTCTGAACATTTGAGATTTACTATGCAATCTGATACACGTCAAATCAGTTTTCTTGATCTTCTGATTTTGTGTGAGGATAATGTTCTATACACTGATCTTTACAGGAAACCTACTGATCGTAACAGTTTGTTGAGGGCTGATAGTTGTCACCCGCTTCCCTTGAAAAATAGTTTGCCCTACAGCCAATTCTGTCCAATCAAAAGAATTTGTATAAAACAATCATATTTCGACAGAAATATGGCTGAGACGCAGGATAAGTTCAAGGAGAGGGGGTACAACAATGATCAGATTAATATTGCCATTGAGAAAATTCAAAACAAAACGAGACATGACCTTTTTCAAGGTCAGTCTCGCATAAAGACGCATTCTTGCGTTCTCACTACCCGCTATTCAAAGTGCTCTGAACAAATTAAAGGAATCGTTCACAAACATTGGCACATTCTGAAATATGATGATTGTCTCGGTAAGGCGTTTTCTGATCTTCCCCTGGTCGTATTCTCGCGGGGCAGAAATCTCAGAGACCAATTGGTACACTCTGATTTACCACCCCAAGATATTCCTGAACAACGTCTATTTGCGCCCATACTGGATGGAAATTACAAGTGTTATGGCTGTGTTCAATGCAATGGCACTTATAAATGTAGATCCTTCAAACACCCCCAAACAGGGAAATCTATCCCAATTAAAGGTGTTATTACGTGTTCCACTAAGGCAGTTATTTATCTTATAACTTGTCCCTGTGGTAAAAATTATGTGGGTAAAACAAAGCGTGAATTAAAAGTACGTATATCAGAGCATCGTAGCACCATTAGGTGCAAAAACTTGACTTACCCAGTTGCGGCCCACTTTTTGGAAGCAAACCATTCGATTTCGTCTCTGCGTTATATTGGCATCGAACATGTCACCCTCCCGAGGAGAGGGGGTGACCTTGATAATTTATTGTTAAAACGAGAGGCTGCCTAGATCTTTAATTTAAAGACCCTTGCTCCCTTCGGTCTCAACATAGACTTTGATCTGAAGCCATTCTTGTGATTATTGTGATTTTGCCATTGTAATTGTTTGTTAGATACATTTTAGACTGCAAATGCTATGATCGTATGCTATCCATTTGTTTGTCTTTTTGTATGTTCTTTGTATGCCATTTTTTTAAATATTTGAGTTAACCAATGATATTAGGCCACACTTGGCCATGATTACAAACACCTGTGTGTCTCTTGACACTATATAAATGACTCATCTCGCAGTGTTTGTGATGATACCCTGATGAAGACAGCTTCGCTGTCGAAACGTTGGTTATTAAATCTTTGCATCTGAGCTCTTAGAGTGTGCGGCTTTCCTTTATTTTCTAGTTTTCTACTCCGCTAGCCAGCACCTCGCCTTTATAGGTGTGCGTTTCTTTTTTTTAGATTGGCATACTTTTGTGTGCCTCCTCGTCTGTATAACTACAGACACAACAGTCATCTGCACCCAATACAGCTAGCCTTCAACACATTATTATAGCCTACATATTATCATCTGCACCCAATACAGCTAGCCTTCAACACATTATTATAGCCTACATATTATCATCTGCACCCAATACAGCTAGCCTTCAACACATTATTATAGCCTACACATTATCATCTGCACCCAATACAGCTTCAACACATTATTATAGCCTACATATTATCATCTGCACCCAATACAGCTAGCCTTCAACACATTATTATAGCCTCATATTATCATCTGCACCCAATACAGCTAGACATCAACACATTATTATAGCCTACACATTATCATCTGCACCCAATACAGCTAGCCTTCAACACATTATTATAGCCTACACATTATCATCTGCACCCAATACAGCTTCAACACATTATTATAGCCTACATATTATCATCTGCACCCAATACAGCTAGCCTTCAACACATTATTATAGCCTACATATTATCATCTGCACCCAATACAGCTAGACATCAACACATTATTATAGCCTACACATTATCATCTGCACCCAATACAGCTAGCCTTCAACACATTATTAAAGCCTACACATTATCATCTGCACCCAATACAGCTAGCCTTCAACACATTATTATAGCCTACATATTATCATCTGCACCCAATACAGCTAGCCTTCAACACATTATTATAGCCTACACATTATCATCTGCACCCAATACAGCTTCAACACATTATTATAGCCTACATATTATCATCTGCACCCAATACAGCTAGCCTTCAACACATTATTATAGCCTACATATTATCATCTGCACCCAATACAGCTAGCCTTCAACACATTATTAAAGCCTACACATTATCATCTGCACCCAATACAGCTTCAACACATTATTATAGCCTACACATTATCATCTGCACCCAATACAGCTAGCCTTCAACACATTATTATAGCCTACACATTATCATCTGCACCCAATACAGCTAGCCTTCAACACATTATTAAAGCCTACACATTATCATCTGCACCCAATACAGCTAGCCTTCAACACATTATTATAGCCTACATATTATCATCTGCACCCAATACAGCTAGCCTTCAACACATTATTATAGCCTACATATTATCATCTGCACCCAATACAGCTAGACATCAACACATTATTATAGCCTACACATTATCATCTGCACCCAATACAGCTAGCCTTCAACACATTATTAAAGCCTACACATTATCATCTGCACCCAATACAGCTAGCCTTCAACACATTATTATAGCCTACATATTATCATCTGCACCCAATACAGCTAGACATCAACACATTATTAAAGCCTACACATTATCATCTGCACCCAATACAGCTAGTCTTCAACACATTATTATAGCCTACACATTATCATCTGCACCCAATACAGCTAGACATCAACACATTATTAAAGCCTACACATTATCATCTGCACCCAATACAGCTAGCCTTCAACACATTATTATAGCCTACATATTATCATCTGCACCCAATACAGCTAGCCTTCAACACATTATTATAGCCTACACATTATCATCTGCACCCAATACAGCTAGACATCAACACATTATTAAAGCCTACATATTATCATCTGCACCCAATACAGCTAGCCTTCAACACATTATTAAAGCCTACACATTATCATCTGCACCCAATACAGCTAGCCTTCAACACATTATTATAGCCTACATATTATCATCTGCACCCAATACAGCTAGACATCAACACATTATTACAGCCTACATATTATCATCTGCACCCAATACAGCTTCAACACATTATTATAGCCTACATATTATCATCTGCACCCAATACAGCTAGACATCAACACATTATTACAGCCTACATATTATCATCTGCACCCAATACAGCTAGACATCAACACATTATTACAGCCTACATATTATCATCTGCACCCAATACAGCTAGACATCAACACATTATTATAGCCTACATATTATCATCTGCACCCAATACAGCTAGCCTTCAACACATTATTATAGCCTACATATTATCATCTGCACCCAATACAGCTAGACATCAACACATTATTATAGCCAACATACAAGTCCATGGTGCTTGCCTACGGAGCTGTGAGGGGAACGGCACCTCCGTACCTTCAGGCTCTGATCAGGCCCTACACCCAAACAAGGGCACTGCGTTCATCCACCTCTGGCCTGCTCGCCTCCCTACCTCTGAGGAAGCACAGCTCCCGCTCAGCCCAGTCAAAACTGTTCGCTGCTCTGGCACCCCAATGGTGGAACAAGCTCCCTCACGACGCCAGGACAGCGGAGTCAATCACCACCTTCCGGAGACACCTGAAACCCCACCTCTTTAAGGAATACCTGGGATAGGATAAAGTAATCCTTCTACCCCCCCCCCAAAAAAAAAGATTTAGATGCACTATTGTAAAGTGGTTTTTCCACTGGATATCTTAAGGTGAATGCACCAATTTGTAAGTCGCTCTGGATAAGAGCGTCTGCTAAATGACTTATATGTAAATGTAAAATATTCTTACCTCTTTGTTGATTGATATCAATTGAATTGTGTCCATTTTCTATTTTAGAAAGATTTGTGCAAATATGAAAAGATAGATTTTATCATCATAACTCAAAATAAATGTAGATCATACAACGGACAAACCTTACCTTAAATTGAGAAGATCTTTACATTGTTCAGTTAAGTGCCTGCAACTGCTGTCCTTTCAAATTAAAATAAAAATGTTTCAGTTGTACTTGTTCGATGTGCATTTGGTATCGAGCTATTTAGTGATATTGTCTACAATGATCAGCGATCTTGGAGAAAAATAATCTGAATGACAGTCAAGTGACAAACAGCTTTTGTGATAGGCCTATTGCATGGATAAAAAACAGCCAGTGCGGGAAAAAGAATATCCAGAATATGTTGGTGTCTAGTACTTTACACCAGTGACCTTGGGATCCATGTTGGATCCAATCCAATACCCATACATTTCATGTTGATTATCTGCTATTGTTTGCTTGATTTACAGCAGGGTTTGGAAGATCATCAGTCTAGAAGATTTAACAGAGAAAGAGTAAAGGTAATGAGTTAATGGTTTCATATTTTTCTGTGCGTCTCATTGGACACGATATGCTGTGCGCAAATTGTGTTGGATAGCCTGGGCTGTTACGCTTACACCCAACGGGTTTTCCCTTCTATTATTCAGGTCATTTAATGATAACAAATGAGTTGCCAACTGGCCTTATAAACACAATGATCTGGTGAATTTTAATGAATTAAATTATGATGATGTGAGGGCCCAGTAACAAATGGGCTCAATCCCTTTCATCATAGAGGCTATTGTTACTTTTTGTCTCTAAAATTAAAATGTTTCCATTTCTATTATCATGTGACAGTCTTTATTTTATTGAACAACCAAATATTGGTCTTTTGCCAGATCCTAAAATGTTTGCATTAACTATTTATTTTCATAAATTCGTTAGCCTATACTACAAAATATGCGCCTTAAAATCTGCCAGTATGAACGAATGTATTTTAGGCCATAGGCCATGGGCCAGTAACCAGAAGGTTGCTAGATCGAATCCCCGAGCTGACAAGGTACAAATCTGTCGTTCTGCCCCTGAACAAGGCAGTTAACCCACTGTTCCTACGTCGTCATTGTAAATAAGAGCTTGTTCTTATTAACTAACTTGCCTGATTAAATAAAACATTATTTTTTTAAAAAGCAGCAAAAAGTCTTTAATAAAATAATGATAAACAGAAACAGCTACAGCTGTTTTCATAGTTTCCCCGTCAAAAAGACCTACAAGGAACCTCGATGTATCTCTATGCGGTTGAGTGCACGGTGATCTGTACAACCAACACAATCTCCCATTCAATTCGTGCCTATGTGTACATAATGCATTTCAGCAAATTTCGTGCGTTTTTGTGTGGCTTAAGTCGTGAGAAAAGACACGAATTTATGTGCTACTTAATTCGCGAGAAAAGACACGAATTTATGTGCTACTTAATTCGTGCGAAAAGACACAAATTTAACCAGTAGACTACACACAAGCCTTTGCAACAACCATAGACGCGATAGCCTATATTTCATTTGTGTCCCTCTTTCTGTCTAATTCAACGTTATGAATATACAGAAATGTTGTCTCAATTTAACCCTGTTTTAAAATGTGCAGGTGTATGCCTATGAACTTTTTTAGACTTGCTGAACAGAATTTGTAAGAAAAGACACCCATTTACGTGAGACTTGATTCGTGGGAAAATGTGTTTTATTAATGCCAATGCTGTTTTCTATGCTTGATTTCGCTTAATACTTTGGGATACTGGTGCACTTGTAATCAGAAGAGCCCTTTTTTCGTGTAGGCAACAGTACACGATTTTCTTCATAACGCTTTTCACATTTCGTGGAGCCTAAATTACACAATTTTCTTCATAATGCATTTATTACATATTAAACAGGTTAATGTAAAATTATGAATTATGTTGGCTTACACTTATGGCACTTCCAAGGCCTTTCCATGATGATTATTACGGTCATGTCAATCATGTTATATAGTTAGACTACTGTAACGCGTTCAACCAGTTAGCAAGTCCGAAATGTCAGTTTCCTAGTACCTACTAGGACTTTAATGATGTATCATGCTGACTTCACATTCTCGTGGGAAATGGGAAAATGGGAAGTTGTAACTCCGACATCGAGCAGACAGCAATGCAATCTCTATAGACAAACATTGGCAGTAGAGTGGCCTTACTGAAGAGCTCAGTGATTTTCAATGTGGAACCGTCATAGGATGCCAACTTTCCAACAAGTCAAATTTCTGCCCTGCTAGAGCTGCCTGATCAACTGTAACTGCTGTTATTGTGAAGTGGAGACGTCTAGGGGCAACAAGTGGTAGGCCACACAAGCTCACAGAACAGGACCGCCGAGTGCTGAAGCTCGTAACGCGTAAAAATCATCTGTCCTCTGTTGCAACCCTCACTACCGAGTTCCAAACTGCCTCTGGAAGCAACGACAGCACAATAACGGTTTGTCGGGAGCGTCGTGAAATGGGTTTCCATGGCCGAGCAGCCACACACAAGCCTAAGATCACCATGTGCAATGCCAAGCGTCGGCTGGAGTGGTGCAAAGCTTGCTGCCATTGAACTCTGGAGCAGCGGAAACTTGTTCTCTGGAGTAATGAATCACACTTCACTATCTGGCAGTCCGACGGACTAAATCTGGGTTTGGCAGATGCCAGGAGAACACTACCTGCCCCAATGCATAGTGCCAATATCAGTGCCCCACCTCACTAATGCTCTTGTGGTTGAATGGACACAAGTCCCCGCCACAATATTCCAACATCTAGTGAAAAAGCCTTCCCAAAAGAGTGGAAGCTGTTAAAGCAGCAAAGGGGCGGACCATTTCCATATTAATGCCCATGATTTTGGAATGAGATGTTTGACAAGCAGGTGTCCACATCATTTTAGTCATGTAGTGTTTATTGACAACCCTTTGCACAGTTCACTATTTATTTTTCTGTTGACCTGCACTTGGAAGCTCTTACCACACTCCAACTAGCCAGATGCATACTGACTGACAACAGTCTAACAGATACTGGCCACTAGAACCATCTGTCTGCAGTATGGCATATTAGAAACTCAGGAACCCTTTGACTTGAACAGGAGGATCATACCTGCCAAAACAAGACAATGTTTACACAACAAGATATGTGTGTGGATGGAGGAAGTCACACACACACTGGACTAGAATATATACCACAACTGACTAGAAACAAACATTACTCAATGAATCTTGTTAAGGATAAGTGCTTGTTGTTTTTGTTATTTATTTGTTTATTTATTTGTGACCCACCGCCTCGATTCGGTCTTATGTAGCAACATTTAAAATAGTTTTTTTTACATTGGATAAAAGTGGTATATTATACACTGCAGTTGAGGAACAATGGGAAAATAATTATGTTTTGAAAGTTGATAAACTTGTAACCCCACTTTTGAGAAAATGGCACTTGAATGTTTTGGTACACCTACTGGCGAGATCTTCTTTGTCTACACCTATTCAGCATCGTTCACACCCTGTTAAGCCTTAGCCCCACCCATCTAATTAAGGATTCACATGTGAGGTCGTTGTGAAGTAAACAACGAATCATTTCAAGACTAAAAGTGGTGAAAGTAGTAGCCTACAAGAAGGAAAAACTCCAGGTAAAAATGAACTTAATATAGTCCTTGGCCTATATCCTAATTTGACTTTGAGTGTCCAGATACAAATGTTGTATAAATGTTGTGTAATTATTAGATGATGCTTACCCAGACACTTGTCTAAATTGATGGGTCATGTGAAGGAAATTCTATAACCACCCCCCAGCCACATCTAGCTAAGTGGATGGATCACTTAGGGAAAATGGAATTGTCCTTAGAGCCCCGAGACAGGATTGTGTCAAGGCACAGATCTGGGGAAGGGTACCAAAACATTTCTGCAGCATTGAAGGTCCCCAAGAACACAGTGGCCTCCATCATTCTTAAATGGAAGAAGTTTGGAACCACTAAGACCCTTCCTAGACCTGGCCGCCTGGCCAAACTGGGCAATCGGGGGAGAAGGGGCTTGGTCTGATTGGTGACCAACAACCCGATGGTCACTCTGACAGAGCTCTAGAATTCCTCTGTGGAGATGGGAGAACCTTTCAGAAAGACAACCATCTCTGCAGCACTCCACCAATCAGGCCTTTATGGTAGAGCGGCCAGACGGAAGCCACATAACAGCCTGCTTGGAGTTTGCCAAAAGGCACCTAACGGACTCTCAGACCATGAGAAACAACATTCTCTGGTCTGATGAAACCAAGATTGAACTCTTTGGCCTGAATGCCAAGCGTCACGTCTAGAGGAAACCTGGCACCATTCCTACGGTGAAGCATGGTGGTGGCAGCATCATGCTATGGGGATGTTTTTCAGTGGCAGGGACTAGGAGACTAGTTAGGATTGAGGGAAGGATGAACGGAGCAAAGTACAGAGAGCTCCTTGATGAAAACCTGCTCTAGAGCGCTCCAGACATCAGACTGGGGCAAAGGTTCAACTTCCAACAGGACAAGCACAGACCAAGAGTAACGCAGGGGTGGCTTCGGGATAAGTCTCTGAATGTCCTTGAGTGTCACAGCCAGAGCCCAGACTTGAACCCAATCTAACATCTCTGGAGAAATCTGAAAATAGCTGTGCAGCAATGCTCCCCATCCAACCTGACAGAGCTTGAGAGGATCTGCAGAGAAGAATGGGAGAATCTCCCCAAATACAGGTGTGTCAAGCTTGTAGCGTCATACCCAAGAAGACTCTAGGATGTAATCGCTGCCAAAGGTTCTTCAACAAAGTACTGAGTAAAGGGTCTGAATACTTATGTAAATGTTTTGTAAAACTTTTCAAAAGCCCTGTAGAAACACAGGCTTTACTCAAGGCTAGTAGAAAGGTTATTAGCAAAATGTTAAACAGTAAAGGACCAAGACAGCTGCCTTGAGGTATACCACACTACCTGGTTTACATTAGATGGGATTCTATTTAAGAAAACCCTCTGTGTTCTGTTAGATAGGTAGCTGTAATGAAATATCTTCCTCAAGTAGAAGTACTGTGCTTAAATGACATTTTACTGAAGTAGAAGTAAAATTATTGGTGTAAAAAAAACAACTAAAATAAAAGTAAAAGTAGCTCATTTGAAATCAAATCAAACTTTATTGGTACACAGTACCAATATGTACCACGTACACAGGTTAGCAGATGTTACGGCGAATCTCCTAACAGTGCAGTTAAAATGTCAAACTAGTACACAAATCATAATCCAAACGAATCAAATACACAACTAATACTCAGGGTTAAAGGAATTGAGTGAAAATAAAATGTGTTAATTCCGCTAAGGTTACCTGAATGTTGTTACACATGATGTTTTCACTGCATTAACTTGAAAAAGGAAGAGAGGAAATAATGTACAGTAGGATCCAAGTTAATTTGTTTTATGAGTTGCAAAAGGCACATCTGTATGTAAATAAAATTGAAGGATTTGTGAAAAAATATTAACATAAAAAAAATGTATGAAACAAATGTATTGATTAATACAAAAGCAGTACAAACAAGTGCAAAAACACAAAACATGCTAGACTTCAATATACTTCAGACTCCAGAACTCCCTCTTTCACTCAGTCACCAGGGGTGGGGAAAGAGTACTGAAATATCCTACTCAAGTAGAAGTACTATTAATTTAATAACATTTGACTCAAGTAGGAATAAAATATAATGCAAGTCATTTATACTGCAAAACGTTATCTTTATGCATTGTTTGATGTACTTAGGAAAAGCAAATTGTCTTGTCCCAGTAGTGATGAGTAGAGTTGTAGTGACAAATATCCATCTATTATTATGAATTGCAAGAATGTAAACAAAAGTATGTATTACATTGTATAGATAAATAAAAACAAAGATGGCTAAAAGATAACTTTTTCTAACAAATAATATGTCCCTAAGGTTTATGTCATTGTTGTATCACTCATTAGAAAAATATTCAAGGACCTTGAACATTCCTTTCATTGGCAAACTGTTATCGGGGAGGCGTCTATATTAAAGAAAAGTATTAGCTAATCACAACCTTTTAGTATGTCATACATTTGCGGATTCCATTAATAATGTTGTGTGACTAAGTAGCATCATTGTTTCTCAGTTTAAAGGAAGGGAAATTACATTTAGAGCAAAATGAATAATCATTTCACTCTAGTCAATTATATTTAAATGGTTAATGACCTTGGAATTGAGCATCTGTGGCCTACACTTAAGAAAATCCTCAATTACCTACAAATGTGTCATTGGTGTTACCATCATTGCCGTTATAGTACTCCTACTGGTGGCACAATGTTATCATAATGGTAAAAAATGATTTAAAGTCATTAAGCGGCCATATTAGTTGATTCAGAATGGGAAGATGTACCCAAATCCATTTAAAAAAAAGAAACATTCTTGAAAAATGTACTTCATTTTTTCCCAAATGCTACAACCAAATGCCACCGCAATTCAGGAACAACCCATCTAGGTGTGATACCATGTGACCCAGGAGTACAGAAAAGCTCCTCTAATTAAACACTCTCTGCTCTCTGACAACACAACCTCAAACTTGTGACTTTTTAGACATCAAAACTCACTTTGTCTTGCAATATTAGAAGAAAATCTAACTTGCGATTGTGTGCGACGCCACGGTGCTCTCCATGTGCTGTGACGCAGGCAAAACATTTGACCCAGCGTTTTCTGTAATTACATTAATCCATTCTACTGCCGAAATCATACATGTTAGCAAACAGTTCACCAAAACAGACAAGAAACACAGCCAGACTCTTCATAATATTTATGTGGTATATGAAAAAGTAAATGTATTTGCTGATTTAAGTAAAATACAATTTCAGGTGATAAATGTGAATTGAAAATGCTCAACTAAAGTACCACTTGTAAGGGTAGTGGAGAACATTACAAGGGACAACATCCCTTGTCTCTTTTTGCTATGTGTTAAGAGTGAAATGCATACATACATAATATAAAAAGTTTCCAAGATGCTGGATCCGGGAGGAAGACATAGATTAAATCAATCAAATGTATTTTTAAAGCCCTTTTAAATCAGTAGATGTCACGAAGTGCTATACAGGAACCCTTCCTAAAACCCCAAACAGCCTAAAACGCCAAACAGCAAGCAATGCAGATGTAGAAGCAGATTCAGTGCTTTACTTGGGCAGGAGCTCACCGGAGCAGATTACCGGCACCTCAAATGTTCTGCTGCTAGAGCTCCTGTTCCTCTAATAGAATATTAGCTCAAAAGTATTGTGGCGCTCCTGCACCTAAATATAAATAGTACCGGCACCCAAAATGAGTACCGGCACCTTTTTCAGTCCAAGTCAAGCACTGTATATATTCGAAAAATATAAATCCACACACTGGTACAGTATACTGTAAACCCCAAGGAATTTTGAACTCAAATACTCAGTCAATGAAAAGTAATTTATTTCTTAAAATGTTTATGTAGCACAAACTCAAAACAAGTGTTTTTGCATGTACATTTACGTCATTTAGCAGACGCTCTTATCCAGAGCGACTTACAAATTGGTGCATTCACCGTATGATATCCAGTGGAACAACCACTTTACAATAGTACATCTATATCTTTTTTTGGGGGGGGGGGGGGTTAGAAGGATTACTTTATCCTATCCAAGGTATTCCTTAAAGAGGTGGGATTTCAGGTGTCTCCGGAAGGTGGTGATTGACTCCACTGTCCTGGCGTCGTGAGGGAGCTTGTTCCACCATTGGGGTGCCAGAGCAGTGAACAGTTTTGACTGGGCTGAGCGGGAACTGTGCTTCCGCAGAGGTAGCAGGCCAGAGGTGGATGAACGCAGTGCCCTTGTTTGGGTGTAGGGACTGATCAGAGCCTGAAGGTACGGAGGTGCCGTTCCCCTCACAGCTCCGTAGGCAAGCACCATGGTCTTGTAGCAGATGCGAGCTTCAACTGGAAGCCAGTGGAGTGTGCAGAGGAGCGGGGTGACGTGAGAGAACTTGGGAAGTTGAACACCAGACGGGCTGCAGCGTTCTGGATGAGTTGTAGGGGTTTAATGGCACAGGCAGAGAGCCCAGCCAATAGCGAGTTGCAGTAATCCAGATGGGAGATGACAAGTGCCTGGATTAGGACCTGCGCCACTTCCTGTGTAAGGCAGGGTCATACTCTGCGGATGTTGTAGAGCATGAACCTACAGGATCGGGTCACCGCCTTGATGTTAGCGGAGAACGATAGGGTGTTGTCCAGGGTCACGCCAAGGCTCTTAGCACTCTGGGAGGAGGACACAATGGAGTTGTCAACCATGATGGCGAGATCATGGAACGGGCAGCCCTTCCTCGGGAGGAAGAGCAGCTCCGTCTTGCCGAGGTTCAGCTTGAGGTGGTGATCCGTCATCCACACTGATATGTCTGCCAGACATGCAGAGATGCGATTCGCCGCCTGGTTATCAGAAGGGGGAAAGGAGAAGATTAATTGTGTGTCGTCTGCGTAGCAATGATAGGAGAGACCATGTGAGGATATGACAGAGCCAAGTGACTTGGTGTATAGCGAGAATAGGAGAGGGCCTAGAACTGAGCCCTGGGGGACACCAGTGGTGAGAGCACGTGGTGCGGAGATAGATTCTAGCCACGCCACCTGGTAGGAGCGAGCTGTCAGGTAGGACGCAATCCAAGAGTGAGCCGTGCCGGAGATGCCCAACTCTGAGAGGGTGGAGAGGAGGATCTGATGGTTCACAGTATCAAAGGCAGCAGATAGGTCTATAAGGATGAGAGCAGAGGAGAGAGAGTTAGCTTTAGCAGTGCGGAGAGCCTCCGTGACACAGAGAAGAGCAGTCTCAGTTGAATGACCAGTCTTGAAACCTGACTGATTTGGATCAAGAAGGTCATTCTGAGAGAGATAGCAAGAGAGCTGGCCAAGGACGGCACGCTCAAGAGTTTTGGAGAGAAAAGAAAGAAGGGATACTGGTCTGTAGTTGTTGACATCGGAGTGATCGAGATGTTGACATCTCGCTCTCTTGAAGACAGAAGGGACATAGCCAGCGGTCAAGGATGAGTTGATGAGCGAGGTGGGTAGGGCAATGTGAGCAGGACCAGCGGTGTCGTTTGACTTAACAAACGAGGATCGGATGTCGTCAACCTTCTTTTCAAAATGGTTGACGAAGTCATCTGCAGAGAGGGAGGAGGGGGGGAGGGGGAGGAGGATTCAGGAGGGAGGAGAAGGTGGCAAAGAGCTTCCTAGGGTTAGAGGCAGATGCTTGGAATTTAGAGTAGTAGAAAGTGGCTTTAGCAGCAGAAACAGAGGAAGAAAATGTAGAGAGGAGGGAGTGAAAAGATGCCAGGTCCGCAGGGAAGCTAGTTTTCCTCCATTTCCGCTCGGCTGCCCGGAGCCCTGTTCTGTGAGCTCGCAATGAGTCGTCAAGCCACGGAGCAGGAGGGGAGGACCGAGCCGGCCGGGAGGATAGGGGACATAGAGAGTCAAAGGATGCAGAAAGGGAGGAGAGGTGTGTTGAGGAGGCAGAATCAGGAGATTGGTTGGAGAAGGATTGAGCAGAGGGAAGAGATGATAGGATGGAAGAGGAGAGAGTAGCGGGAGAGAGAAAGTGAAGGTTGCGACAGCGCAATACCATCTAAGTAGGGGCAGAGTGAGTAGTGTTGGAGGAGAGCGAGAGGGAAAAGGATACAAGGTAGTGGTCGGAGACTTGGAGGGGAGTTGCAGTGAGATTAGTAGAAGAACAGCATCTAGTAAAGATGAGGTCAAGCGTATTGCCTGCCTTGTGAGTAGGAGGGGACAGTGAGAGGGTGAGGTTAAAAGAGGAGAGGAGTGGAAAGAAGATCCTACTGCTCTGAAAGGATCAACCTCTAGTTGTCAGACAGGTTCTTTTGCATTTCCCATGAAAAGGCATGATGACGTAGTTGTGCCACGCCTCGTCACTAGTCTGGTTGAAACCTAGTGCATGGATGGCAACCCTAACACTAACAAGAGGCCTCTTAATGGTAAGGAATGGTTTATTTTCTTTCTCAAACCTGATTTCACTGTTAAGAGTTTAAAACGTCTTGATTTAAAGACGTTCTATAAACGTAACACGCTCTGTTGAAAAGTTTTGCGTTGTTTAGGAGAATGCAGCCATACACCTTTATGCAGTGTAACCTGTCCTCAGGATAATGTTCACTAACTTGAGTACACTTTACATGCTAGCACTGCTAATAATAGCATTTACGATTTCCTATTCTTAGTGACTGTCATTATTCTGTGTTTGTGCAGTAAAAACTGATAGGAACCTTCAGAAAAACTGCATGACTCACCATACACTGATTATGAGTGAATTTGAGTCAGATGGAAGAGAGGCATTTTAACTGCATAGATTTAGCCGGTGGTAACTTGTGGAAAATACACCAGCTGAAATGCGGTTTGAACCAATCAGCATTAAGGATTAGAACCACCTGTTGTATAATCTTTTAACCCACCAGATAGAAACTCATACCGATGTCATAGTCGATTTTCACATTGTTCCTTTTTTATATAATTATAACGTCTAAAATGTAGGTGTGTTTCTTTCTTACAGGACAAACATGTCATCAACAACTTCCAAACGAACACATCATCTAACTCTGATAGCTGCTCTTGGGGTTTTGTGTTCAGTGGTATTATTTTTGGTTTACTTTCAACCAACATCTACTGTATGTCCATCTCGATTAGATGATTTGCCATTTTTGGCAAAGGGAGATGTTTCGTCATCTACCGAAAAGCCTGTTGAAAAGCCGCTTCTGTTGCTCTGGTTCTGGCCACTGGGTGTGAGATGGAATTTTGAAATCTGCAAAACCCATTTCAACATCGATAGCTGTGTTCTGACAGATGACAGATCCCTTTATGACAAAGCAGAGGGAGTGGTTGTTTTTCACAAAGGCATCAGCTGGGACCTGAAGAACCTGCCTCAGTCTCCTCGTCCACATTTTCAGAAATGGATCTGGTTTCATGTGGAATCACCAACAAATACAGCCAGAATACCAGGTCTGGAAAACCTATTTAACCTCACTTTGAGCTATAGACGAGATGCTGACATCACAGTGCGAAATGAATTGACAACTGTGAAGACTGAAAAGGACAGTGAGTTTGTGCTGCCCAAGAAGGATAAATTGGTTTGTTGGATTGTGAGCAACAACAATCCTTCAACTGGGACAGGAACCAGAGCAAAGTACTATCAAGAGTTGGTCAAACACATCAAGATACATGTTTATGGTTCTGCTTTTACAGGGAGTCGTTTGAAGTATGAGGAGTATTACTCAACCCTTGCTAGCTGTAAGTTCTACCTTGCATTTGAGAATTCCATCCACAGAGACTATATCACAGAAAAGGTGAACGGACCACTTGTAGCAGGAACCATACCAGTAGTCATGGGCCCACCAAGAGATAACTATGAACAGTTTATCCCAGCTGGTTCTTTCATTCATGTAAATGACTTTACTAATGCAAAGGCACTGGCTGACTTCCTCCTCCAATTGGACAAGAATGATGAGATGTATGTAAGTTACTTCACCTGGAGGAGGTACCTTAATGCCAAGCCCCACCTCCTGACAATGCAGGAAGAGTTTATTCAACCAGTTTGTTTAGCCTGTGAATATGTGGCAAGAGACAAAGGATATTACAATGTTGTCCACAACCTTTATGAATGGTACTTTGGATGAGGGTTTAGCCATCATTTTGTAAGCACAGAAAATATCCTTTCACCTTAGCTACGTAAACAGAATACAATTTTAAGTGTCTTCGGATTTGGGGATATTTTGTTTCAAAATATTTGTATCAATTTAAAGGATGGGTATTCTAGGTTTTAGGGTCGATTTCTTTTTAAATTTGTATTATTTTTTTTTTTTTAATGTAAACGTTTTTTAATTAAACACTTTGGAAGCAGCATACACTGTAAACCCCAATGTGCTGTCATTACTAAACTTTTAAGGAACCCATTACACTTAAAACCTTTTACTGCAGTGGGCTAAATCAGCTGGTCAGAGTTATTCTTGGTAGTCTTAAACAAATCTCCTTTGAAACCAAAGTATACACCTCACACACATGGTTAGGGGCTTACAAAAAGACACATGTACCATGTCAGATATAGAGTTGAAATGTACTACATTTTTACTTTGCATGTCAATATTACATTTTATATACATCACAGAAGACCGAACTATAACAAAACGGTTTGACATAGAAACACCTACAAGCCCTCAGTCCAACCTCTCTCAGCCTATTGCAGACAGCCTGAGCACTGATGGAGGGACTGTGCGTTCCTGGTGTAAAACGGGCAGTTGTTGTTGCCATCCTGTACCAGTCCCGCAGGTGTGATGTTCAGATGTACCGATGCTATGCAGGTGTTGTTACACGTGGTCTGCCACTACGAGGACGATCAGCTCTCCGTCTTGTCTCCCTGTAGCGCTGTCTTAGACGTTTCACAGCACGGACATTGCAATTTATTGCCCTGGCCACATCTGCAGTCCTCATGCCTCCTTGCCTAAGGCATGTTCACGCAGATGAGCAGGGACCTTGGGCATCTTTCTTTTGGTATTTTTCAGAGTCAGTAGAAAGGCCTTAATTGCCTACCGTCTGTAATCTGTTAGTGTCTTAACAACCGTTCCACAGGTGCATGTTCATTAATTGTTTATGGTTCATTGAACAAGCATGGGAAACAGTGTTTAAACCCTTTACAATGAAGATCTATGAAGTTATATTTTTACAAATTACCTTTGAAAGACAGGGTCCTGAAAAAGGGATATTTCTTTTTTGCTGAGTTTATTACCTGATTAGAATTAAATACATCACGTATGACAATTTACTTAGAGCCACATATTTTAGTTCATGAATGTGAAGAGTAATTGACCTAGAATCAAAAGTAATTCAAATAATTGATTGAAATACACTGCTCAAAAAAATAAAGGGAACACTTAAACAACACCATGTAACTCCAAGTCAATCACACTGCTGTGAAATCAAACTGTCCACTTAGGAAGCAACACTGATTGGCAATAAATTTCACATGCTTTTGTGCAAATGGAATAGACAACAGGTGGAAATTATAGGCAATTAGCAAGACACCCCCAATAAAGGAGTGGTTCTGCAGGTGGGGACCACAGACCACTTCTCAGTTCCTATGCTTCCTGGCTGATGTTTTGGTCACTTTTGAATGCTGGCGGTGATTTCACTCTAGTGGTAGCATGAGACGGAGTCTACAACCCACACAAGTGGCTCAGGTAGTGCAGCTCAGGTAGTGTTTTTTTTCAATATGGCGCATGCACTGATTGAGTGATTTAGGTGACCCAGACACAGGACCAATACAAGTTAAGGTACCACAGTATCCCCTTGACCATTTTATCACAAAGGGACACACCAGACAATAAACAGAGACCGGAACAGAAGAATAGGATATGATGGAGAGAGACACCAGAAGAACAGAACAAGCCATAACAGAAGAGGTTAGACATAGGAGACAGTAACAAACAAGAACCTGAGATGGCAACAGACAAGACACAGACAGTAACAGACAAGACACAGACAGTAACATACAAGACACAGACAAGACACAGAGAAAGTGACAGAATAGGGCAGATGGAGAGAGAACAGAGGTGGATTGAGCACACAGTAGAGAGAGAGAGAGAGAGAGAGAGAGAGAGATGTATGTTATGGAAGTTTGGCGATACACTGTAGTAGAGGTCTTCACGGGCCCATATTTGGTCCCATCATCAAATATGATTAAGTAGTACCTGCCTTAGACTGCATCAAACCGGGAGAAGCTAGTTAAGCTAGCTAATGTTAGCTAGCTAGGCTAACTGAGGCTGCAGTGCATGTGATTTCTCATCCTACAGTCATCCTACAGTAACAACTCCATTCAGTACATTAAGTAGCAGTTGGTTGGTTAGCAGTTGGTTGGTGCCGCAGAAAATCAGTCTGCCTGACCCTCAGCAGGCTGATGATGACTTCCTGGTCCATGCAGTGGACACAACTGAAGCTTACACAGAGTGAGTGTCTGTGTATGTCATAGTTCACGCCCTGAGGGAGCTGCTCAAGTGCAATGACACCAGGACAGAACTTTTCCCCATGATAAAAAAAAGTTTTAAAAAGTCATGTAATTTACTTTCTGATAATTGAGTGTTGTCAAGATCATACATAATTTTAAGCAAGCTTTTTCACCTAAAACCAATTATATTTTCTAATTCCTTGTATCTTTTGGAAATATAAAAAAACATTCGTTTTGAACAAATGTGCTGACTTTGTGGATGGTTATGATCTGATAATGTGGGGAAAATATGGAGAAAAAAATAAGGGGGAGATTTCACACATCAGCTAAAAATTATTTGGGTTGACGCATAAAATAAATCATTGGCTTTCTACGCAACAACATGGTAAGAGCAAAATAAAACAATTGCCATATTACCAATTAAAACAACAAGAATGTGCTCTATGCATAGCCGTGGTAAGAAGGGGTGCTGAGGGTGCTGCAGCACCCCCCTGATTAATCAGATTATTATTATTTTTTTTTTAAATAAAAAATAAATGAGTGCACTGAGCCTTTATTACTCGTGTATGAGTGGACAAAAATAGTTGTCAGCCGCACAGAGACAACACAATTCTCAGCACCCACACCCCTAAACATCTTCCCGAAGCCATGGCTCTATGCACATCTTGCCATGGTTGTTATTGCTGCAAAGCTTTGAAGGATTTTCTATCTATCCCCCACTCCCACATTCCCCAGTTTAGAAGCTCAGAATCTTGAGTCGCTGGTTTTATTAAGAAAGTCTTCCATGTGTTCTGCTGCTACAACTGTATCCCCTTTGTAGAGGAGACTTTTACTGTCAGCAGAGGTAAGTCTGGAATCAAGACGTTTCTTCTTTAGTCAATTTATTTGTCCTGTACACTATTTTTCCAAGGTATTACACCTGTTGAATTATTGCCTTCACGTTGTTGTCTATCGCATGTCTCATCCAGGCACTTCATACCTGAATATTTAAATGTATCCCAACAGTGCCAAATTCAATCTCTGACTTTGTTTCCCTGCCTCTCATAGATCAGCATGACTGCGCGTGTGTCCAAATGGCACTTGGTCCCTTAAGGCAGGGTTTCCCAAACTCGGTCCTGCCCTGTGTCATGACGGCTGGGCTAGCAGCAAGCTTTGCGAGTGTGATTGGTTTCATACACTCTTAGAAAAAAGGTTTCCAAAAGGGTCCATCGGCTGTCCCCATCGGAGAACCCTGTTGGTTCCAGGTAGAACTTTTTGGGGTTTTATGTAGAACCCTCTGTGGAAAGGGTTCTACAGTCGTGGCCAAAGGTTTTGAGAATGACACAAATATTAATTTTCACAAAGTCTGCTGCCTCAGTTTGTATGATGGCAGTTTGCATATACTCCAGAATGTTATGAAGAGCGATCAGATGAATTGCAATTAATTGCAAAGTCCCTCTTTGCCATGTAAATGAACTGAATCCCCCAAAAACATTTCCACTGCATTTCAGCCCTGCCACAAAAGGACCAGCTGACATCATGTCAGTGATTCTCTCGTTAACACAGATGTGAGTGTTGACAAGGACCAGGCTGGAGATCACTCTGTCATGCTGATTGAGTTCGAATAACAGACTGGAAGCTTCAAAAGGAGGGTGGTGCTTACAATCATTGTTCTTCCCCTGTCAACCATGGTTACCTGCAAGGAAACATGTGCCGTCATCATTGCTTTGCACAAAAAGGGCTTCACAGGCAAGGATATTGCTGCCAGTAAGATTGCACCTAAATCAACCATTTATCAGATCATCAAGAGCTTCAAGGAGAGCAGTTCAATTGTTGTGAAGAAGGCTTCAGGGTGCCCAAGAAAGTCCAGCAAGCGCCAGGACCGTCTCCTAAAGTTGATTCAGCTGAGGGATCGGGGCACCACCAGTACAGAGCTTGCTCAGGAATGACAGCAGGTAGGTGTGAGTGCATCTGCACGCACAGTGAGGTGAAGACTTTTGGAGGATGGCCTGGTGTCAAGAAGGGCAGCAAAGAAGCCACTTCTCTCCAGGGTTCTTGGTCACCTCCCCGTCCAAGGCCCTTCAACCCGATTGCTCAGTTTGGCCGGGTCAGACAGGCCACTTCCTGCTTGGAATTTTCTCAGGTTTTTGCCTGCCATATGAGTTCTGTTATACTCACCGACACCATTCAAACAGTTTTAGAAACTTTAGAGTGTTTTCTATCCAAATATACTAATTATATGCATATTCTCATTTCTGGGCAAGAGTAGTAACCTGTTTAAATCGGGTACGTTTTTTATGCTGCCGTGCAAATACTGCCCCCTAGCCCCAACAGGTTAAATAACACCCTCTGTGTTCTGTTAGACAGGTAGGTCTTTATCCACAATATAGCAGGGGGTGTAAAGCCAAAACACATACGTTTTTCCAGCAGCAGACTATGATCGATATTGTCAAAAGCCACACTGAAATCTAACAAAACAGCCCGACAGTCTTTTTATCATCAATTTCTCTTAGCCAATCATCAGTAATTTGTGTAAGTGCTGTGCTTGTTGAATGTCCATGCTGAAAGTTTGTCTATTGTATCTGGTCAAACACCATTTTTTCCAAAAGTTTACTAAGGGTTGGTAAAAGGCTGATTGGTCGGCTATTTGAGCCAGTAAAGGGGGCTTTACTATTATTAGGTAGTGGAATTACTTTTGCTTCCCTCCAAGCCTGGGGGAACACACATTCTAGTTGGCTTAAATTGAGGAGTGGTAATATAGTCTGCTGTCATCCTCAGTAATTTTCCATCCAAGTTATGAGACCCCGGTGGCTTGTCATTGTTGATAGATAACAATAATGTTTTCACCTGTTCCACACGCACTTTACAGAATTCAAAATTACAATGCTTGTCTTTTCATAATTTGGTCAGATATACTTGGATGTGTCGTGTCAGCATTTGTTGCTGGCATGTCATGCCTAAATTTGCTGAACTTGCCAATTTTTGTTTTTTTAAGTAGTTGGCAATATCAGTTGATTTTGTGATGAATGAGTCATCTGATTCAATGAATGAGTTTGCCTTTTTTCCCAAGATTTCATTTAAGATGCTCCAAAGATTTTTACTGTCATTCTTTTTTTAATTTACCTTTGTTTCATAGTGGTTTCTTTTCTTTTTATTCAGTTCAGTCACATAATTTCTCAATTTGCAATACGTTTGCCAATCGGTTGTGCAGCCAGACTTACTTGCCATTCCTTTTGCCTCATCCCTCTCAACCATGCATTTTTCCAATTCCTCATCAGTTTTTACAATCATTTTCTTAATGGGTGCATGCTTATTAGTAACTGGAATGATCAATTTCATAAAATGTGTCAAGTGCAGTGTCTGTTTGCTCCTCATTACACACCACGGACCAACAAAAATTCTTTACATCAACAACATAGGAATTAATACAAAACTTCTAGTATGACCTCTTATACACTATGTTAGGCCCATCTTTTGGAACTTAAATTTTCCTAGATATGTCTACTATATTGTGATCACTACATCCATTGGATCTGTATACTACTTTCAAGTAAATTTCTGCAACATTAGTAAGGATGTGATCAATACATGTTGATGATTTCAGTCCTGTACTGTTTGTAATTACCCTGGTAGGTTGACTGATAACCTGAACCTGTAACGAGTGCGCTGAGAGTTGGGAAGCAAGTTCAGGGAGGGAGTGTTTTAATAAATAAAAGAAACAATGAACACGAAACATAAACAACGCACTGACATGAAAACAGAGTCAATAACACCTGAACAAGAACCAAGGGGAGTGACAGATATAGGGAAGATAATCAAGGAGGTGATGGAGTCCAGGTGAGGGTCATGAGGCGCAGATACACGAGACAATGGTGACAGGTGTGTGGGATAATCAGCAGCCTGATGACCTAGAGGCCAAAGAGGGAGTATACGTGACAGAACCAGGTTGCAGGCACTGGTTACAGTTCTAAGCTTGTTCTTGAGTGAGCAGCTTGATGAAAGTCAATCAATATTTAAATCACCCAGAAAATATACCTCTCTGTTGATGTCAAATCAAAAAATAAAATAAAACTTTGTCACTTGCGACGAATACAACAAGTGTTGACCTTAACGTGAAATGCTTACTTACAAGCCCTTAACCAACAGTACAGTTCAAGAAGAGTTAAGAAAATATTTACCAAATAAACTAAAGTAAAACATATATTTTTTTTAAGTAACACAATAACGTAACAATAACAGGGGATACCGGTACAGAGTCAGTGTGCGCAGATACAGGTTAGTTGAGGTAATTTGTACATGTCGGTAGGGGTAAAGTGACTATGCATAGATCATAAACAGCGAGTAGCAGCAGTGTACAAAACAAATAGAGGGGGGTGGGTCAATCTAATAGTCCAGTGGCCATTTGATTAATTGTTCAGCAGTCTTATGGCTTGGGGGTAGAAACTGTTAAGGAGCCTTTTGGTCCTAGACTTGGCATTCTGGTACCGCTTGCCGTGTGGTAGCAGAGAAAACAATCTATGGCTTGGGGGACTGGAGTATCTGACAATTGTATCGACTTTCCTCTGACACCGCCTATTATATAGGTCCTGGATTGCAGGAAGCTTGGCCCCAGTGATGTCCATCTGGCCTCACGGCTTTGTGAATGTTGACCTGTCTTCCTCACATTGGCTACCGAGAGCATTATCACACAGTCATCCTGAACAGCTGGTACTCTTGTGCATGCTTCAGTGTTGCTTACCTCGAAGCGAGCATAAAAAGCATTTACTCGTCTGGTAGGCTTGCGTCACTGGGCAGCTAGCGTCTGGGTTTCCCTTTGTAGTCCGAAATCATTTTCAAGCCCTGCCACATCTGACAAGCGTCAGAGCTGGTGTAGTAGGATTCAATCCTGTATTTACTCTTTGCTTGTTTGATGGTTTATCTGAGGGCATAGCGGGATTTCTTAAAAGCATCCAGATTTGTGTCCAGCTCCTTGAAAGCGGTAGCTCTAGCCTTCAGCTCGATGTGGATGTTCCTTTTAATCCATGGCTTCTGGTTGGGATATGTACGTACGGTCACTGTGGGGACGATGTCGTCGATGCACTTATTGATGAAGCCGATGACTGAGACGGTATACTCCTCAATGCCATGGGATGAATCCTGGAACATATTCCAGTCTGTGCTAGCAAAACAGTCCTGTAGCGTAGCATCCGCGTCATCTGACCACTTTGTTTTCCCCTGGTTGCACGTGACATGCTGTAAAAATGTGGTAAAACTGATTTAAGTTTGCCTGCATTATAGTCCCCGGCCGCTAAGAGCGCCACTTCTGGGTGAACATTTTCTTGTTTGCTTATGGCCTTATAGAGTTGGTTGAGTGTGGTCTTAGTGCCAGCATCGGTCTGTGGTATAAATTAGATGGATATGAATAATATAGATGAGAACTCTCGGTAGATAGTTTGGTCTACAACTTATCATAAGGTACTCTACCTCGGGTGAGCAATACCTCGAGACTTCTTTAATATTACACATCGTGCACCAGCTGTTATTGACAAAAAGACACACACCCCCACCCCTCGTCTTACCAGACGTAGCTTCTCTAATAATAGCACTTCCTAGATGGATTGTCCTCAGGTTTTCGCCTGCCATATCAGTTCTGTTATACTCACAGACATTATTTTCATTAACAGTTTTGGAAACGTTAGAGTGTTTTCTATCGAAATCTATCCACATCTATGCATATCCTAGCTTCTGGACCTGAGTAGCAGGCAGTTTACTTTGGGCATGCTTTTCATCCAAAATTCCGAATGCTGCCCCCTACCCTAGTGAGGTTAATGAAATTTTACTCAAGTAGAAGACCAATTATGTGTAAAAGAAACTACTCAAGTTAAAATAAAAAGTAGCTAATTTGAAATCAAATCAAACTTTATTGGTCGCATACACACTTTAGCATATGTTACAGCGGGTGTAGCGAAACTCCTAACAATGCAGTGAAAATGTCAAACTAGTACACAAACAATAATGCAAACAAATAATAAATAAAATAATATATAAACTCAGGAAAAAAAGAAACGTCCTCTCACTGCCAACTGCGTTTATCTTCAGCAAACTTAACGTGTAAATATTCGTATGAACATAACAAAATTCAACAACTGAGACATAAACTGAACAAGTTCCACAGGCATGTGACAAACAGAAATTTAATAATGTGTCACTGAATAAAGGGTGGAGGGGTCAAAATAAAAAAATAACAGTCCGTATCTGGTGTGGCCACCAGCTGCACCTCTTAAGTTGCACTTTTAAAATGTTTTGCCTAAAATGACATAGCCAAATCTAACTGCCTGTAGCTCAGGCCCTGATGCAAGGATATGCATATTCTTGGTACCATATAAAACGTAACACTTTGAAGTTTATGGAAATGTGAAAGTAATGTAGTAGAATATAACACAATAGATCTGGTCAAATATAATACAAAGAAAAAAAACGTTCTTTTGTATTTTTTGGTACCATCATCTTTGAAATGCAAGAGAAAGGCCATAATATACTGCTCAAAAAAATAAAGGGAACACTTAAACAACACATCCTAGATCTGAATGAAAGAAATAATCTTATTAAATACTTTTTTCTTTACATAGTTGAATGTGCTGACAACAAAATCACACAAAAATAATCAATGGAAATCCAATTTATCAACCCATGGAGGTCTGGATTTGGAGTCACACTCAAAATTAAAGTGGAAAACCACACTTCAGGCTGATCCAACTTTGATGTAATGTCCTTAAAAAAGTCAAAATGAGGCTCAGTAGTGTGTGTGGCCTCCACGTGCCTGTATGACCTCCCTACAACGCCTGGGCATGCTCCTGATGAGGTGGCGGATGGTCTCCTGAGGGATCTCCTTCCAGACCTGGACTAAAGCATCCGCCAACTCCTGGACAGTCTGTGGTGCATCGTGGCGTTGGTGGATGGAGCGATGCTATGGACTGGCCCGCCCATTCCCCAGACCTGAATCCAATTGAGCACATCTGGGACATCATGTCTCGCCATGATGTCCCAGATGTGCTCAATTGGATTCAGGTCTGGGGAATGGGCGGGCCAGTCCATAGCATCAATGCCTTCCTCTTGCAGGAACTGCTGACACACTCCAGCCACATGAGGTCTAGCATATGGTCTCACAAGGGGTCTGAGGATCTCATCTCGGTACCTAATGGCAGTCAGCACATGGAGGGCTGTGTGGCCTCCCAAAGAAATGCCACCCCACACCATGACTGACCCACCGCCAAACCGGTCATGCTGGAGGATGTTGCAGACAGCAGAACGTTCTCCACGGCATCTCCAGACTCTGTCACGTCTGTCACGTGCTCAGTGTGAACCTGCTTTCATCTGTGAAGAGCACAGGGCGCCAGTGGCGAATTTGCCAATTCTGGTGTTCTCTGGCAAATGCCAAATGTCCTGCACGGTGTTGGGCTGTAAGCACAACCCCCACCTGCGGACGTCGGGCCCTCATACCACCCTCATGGAGTCTGTTTCTGACCGTTTGAGCAGACACATGCACATTTGTGGCCTGCTGGAGGTCATTTTGCAGGGCTCTGGCAGTGCTTCTCCTGCTCCTCCTTGCACAAAGGCGGTGGTAGCGGTCCTGCTGCTGGGTTGTTGCCCTCCTTCGGCCTCCTCCACGTCTCCTGATGTACTGGCCTGTCTCCTAGTAGCGCCTCCATGCTCTGGATACTACGCTGACAGACACAGCAAACCTTCTTGCCACAGCTCGCATTGATGTGCCATCCTGGATGAGCTGCACTACCTGAGCCACTTGTGTGGGTTGTAGACTCCGTCTCATGCTACCACTAGAGTGAAAGCACCGCCAGCATTCAAAAGTGACCAAAAAAATCAGCCAGGAAGCATAGGAACTGAGAAGTGGTGGTCCCCACCTGCAGAACCACTCCTTTATTGGGGGTGTCTTGCTAATTGCCTATAATTTCCACCTGTTGTCTCTTACATTTGCACAACAGCATGTGAAATGTATTGTCAATGTGTTGCTTCCTAAGTGGACAGTTTGATTTCACAGAAGTGTGATTGACTTGGAGTTACATTGTGTTGTTTAAGTGTTCCCTTTATTTTTTTGAGCAGTGTATATTATTCCAGCCCAGGTGCAATTTAGATTTTGGGCACTAGATGGCATCAGTGTATGTGCAAAGTTTTAGACTGATCCAATGAACCATTGCATTTATGTGAGATGTTACCCCACTCTTCCACCAAGGCACCTGCAAGTGGCCCAAGCCCTCACCCTACGACTCAACAGGTCCCAGACGTGCTCAATGGGATTGAGATCCGGGCTCTTCGCTGGCCATGGCAGAACATTGACATTCCTGTCTTGCAGGAAATCACGCACAAAACGAGCAGTATGGCTGGTGGCATTGTCATTCTGGAGGATCATGTCAGGATGAGCCTGCAGGAAGGGTACCACATGAGGGAGGATGATGTCTTCCCTGTAACGCACAGCGTTGAGATTGCCTGCAATGACAAGCTCAGTCCGATGATGCTGTGACACACCGCCCCAGACCATGACGGACCCTCCACCATGACGGATCCTCTTAACGACCGTTCCACAGGTGCATGTTCATTAATTGTTTATGGTTCATTGAAAAAGCATGGGAAACAGTGTTTAAACCCTTTACAATGAAGATCTGTGAAGTCCCCTAAAAAGGGACATTTCCTTTTTTGCTGACTTTATTATTTTTTTTAAGTACTCAGGGTAAAATACTTTTAAAATAAAAACATTGACCTTGATAACATCAACCCCGCTAAGGTTATCTGAATGTTGTTTCACATGATCTTTTCCCTGCATCAAATTGAAAAAGAGAGGAAATAATGTACACTATGTTAATTTGTTTTCTGAGTTGCAAAAAGGCTGTATGTTAAATCTCTATGTTAAACATAATCTAAGGATTTGTGAAAATATCTATTCAACATTTTAAAACATTACGAAACAAATGTATTGTTTAATACAAAAGTAATACAAAAAAGTGCATAAACACAAAAAATGCCAGATTTTAATATACTTCAGATTCCAGAAATAGTCTAATTCTCTTTAGATCCCTGATTCAATCATCCCTTACTTGTTACCTGTTCATAGGACCGACTGACATTCATTCACTCATCCATTCACACTCTCCCTCACTCACTCACTCCCTCAGTCACAAACTCCCTCTTTCATTGTCACCAGGGGTGTCAAGAGTACTGAAATATACTACTAAGTAAAAGCACTGCTACTTTATTGAAATTGTACTCAAGGTAGAAGTAAAATTGAATAATCCGAAAAATACGAGTGCTCAGATAACCTACTTAATTACAGTAACAATTGTAGTTTTAATTAGTTACTTTACACCTTTGCTTCGGACAATAAAGTCAGTCTGCGTGTATGTGTACACAAAGCTACCAATGTGGGGTTAAGGGCAGTTTAAAGAAATAAAGCCAAAAGATGTGTGTGTGTGTGTGTGTGTGTGTGTGTGTGTGTGTGTACTGGTCTGACTGGAAAAACAACTTCTGATTGAGCAGTCGATCCAGGAAAAGGATCTCTGCCAGTGGTCCTTTACTGAACGCTCTTTCATATATTTAATTGTAGTTTTTAATTTTTTTGTGCAAGACAACAACAAAAAACATGCCACCTCGTGGCAGACAAACAACAAACGCATACAATAAAAGACAAAACAACACTAACAATTGACAATAGTACAAAAAAACAGAAATAGTGATATCGTTAGTTTGGGTCCTTTACAACACTGGCAAAGTTGTGATGTGAGCTTGGGCTAGGAAATGTAAATTAAATGGGTGCACACTCACAGACATGGAGAGGTGCCGGATACTGTTCCAGCGGGATCCAGCTCAAATTAAGCACTGCCCATATACACTGAGTGTACAAAACATTAGGAAAACCTTCTTTCCATGACATAGTCTGACCAGCTGAACGCTATGATCCGTTATTGATGTCACTTGTTGAATCCACCTCAGATGAAGGGGAGGAGACAAGGATACATTTTTAAGCATTGAAACAATTGAGACATGGATTGTGTATGTCAAAAGCTTGGACACACCTACTCATTTTTACTTTATTTGTGCTATTTTCCACATTGTAGAATAATAGTGAAGACATCAAAACTATGAAATAAGACATATGTAATCATATAGTAACCAAAAAAGTGTTAAACACTTCAACGTAGCCACCCTTTGCCTTCATGACAGCTTTGCACACTCTTGGCATTCTCTCAACCAGCTTCACCTGGAATGCTTTTCCAACAGTCTTGAAGGAATTTCCACATATGTTGAGCACTTGTGGGCTGCTTTTCTTTCACTCTGTGGTCCAACACATCCTAAACCATCTCAATTGGGTTGATGTTGGGTGATTGTGAAGACCAGGTCATCTGATGCAGCACTCCATCACTCTACTTCTTGGTCAAAAAGCCCTTACATTCCATCCATCCAAGATGGCATAGCAATCAGACATCCTTTGTCCTCGTCTTGTTGTGTCCTGTGTATACAGTGGGGGGAAAAGTATTTGATCCCCTGCTGATTTTGTACGTTTGCCCACTTACAAAGAAATGATCAGTCTATAATTTTAATAGTAGGTTTATTTGAACAGTGAGAGACAGAATAACAACAAAAGAATCCAGAAAAACGCATGTCAAAAATGTTAGAAAATGATTTGCATTTTAATGAGGGAAATAAGTATATGGCCCCTCTGCAAAACATGACTTATTACTTGGTGGCAAAACCCTTGTTGGCAATCACAGAGGTCAGACGTTTCTTGTAGTTGGCCACCAGGTTTGCACACATCTCAGGAGGGATTTTGTCCCACTCCTCTTTGCAGATCTTCTCCAAGTCATTAAGGTATCGAGGCTGACGTTTGGCAACTCGAACCTTCAGCACCCTCCACAGATTTTCTATGGGATTAAGGTCTGGAGACTGGCTAGGCCACTCCAGGACCTTAATGTGCTTCTTCTTGAGCCACTCCTTTGTTGCCTTGGCCACGTGTTTTGGGTCATTGTCATGCTGGAATACCCATCCACGACCCATTTTCAATGCCCTGGCTGAGGGAAGGAGGTTCTCACCCAAGATTTGACGGTACATGGCCCTGTCCATCGTCCCTTTGATGCGGTGAAGTTGTCCTGTCCCCTTAGTAGAAAAACACCCCCAAAGCATAATGTTTCCACCTCCATGTTTGACGGTGGAGATGGTGTTCTTGGGGTCATAGGCAGCATTCCTCCTCCTCCAGACACGGCGAGTTGAGTTGATGTCAAAGAGCTCCATTTTGGTCTCATCTGACCACAACACTTTCACCAGTTGTCCTCTGAGTCATTCAGATGTTCATTGGCAAACTTCAGACGGGCATGTTTATGTATTCTGGAGCCGGGGGACCTTGCGGGCGCTGCAGGATTTCAGTCCTTCACGGCATAGTGTGTTACCAATTGTTTTCTTGGTGACTATGGTCCCAGCTGCCTTGAGATCATTGGCAAGATCCTCCCGGGTAGTTCTGGGCGGATTCCTCACCGTTCTCATGATCATTGCAACTCCACGAGGTGAGATCTTGCATGGAGCCCCAGTCCGAGGGATATTGACAGTTCTTTTGTGTTTCTTCCATTTGCGAATAATCGCACCAAATGTTGTCACCTTCTCACCAAGCTGCTTGGTGATGTTCTTGTAGCCCATTCCAGCCTTGTGTAGGTCTACAATCTTGTCCCTGACATCCTTGGAGAGCTCTTTGGTCTTGGCCATGGTGGAGAGTTTGGAATCTGATTGATTGATTGCTTCTGTGGACAGGTGTCTTTTTTACAGGTAACAAGCTGCGGTTAGGAGCACTCCCTTTAAGAGTGTGCTCCTAATCTCAGCTCGTTACCTGTATAAAAGACACCAGTTCACTGGCTAACGTATTCAGCTAACCATGGTTGGCGGTCATCAGCTATCCTTTAGCTCGAAAAGCTATCGCCAGTTTTTGTACAACGCGACTCAAACCAGAGCATACCGGACCTATTTTCTCTCCATATCCCCGGATTTCTACCGCAAGCTCTGGACATTTACACCTGGATCTTGCATCTAGCTAGCTGCTATCCGAGTGACTATTGGCTAACGTCGGTCCCGGAGCAAACATCAATTATTCCGGAGCTAGCCAGCTGAAGAGTTCCATCAGCCACTCCTGGGCTACAATCACCTATCTGGCCCCGTTTTACTGCCGATGCGGAGCCCCACCGAGCCTTCACGACTGGACTACTGACGTTATCTGCCCGAGGGAGTTATCCAACTGGCCCCTCCGTCGCCACGTAACCTGAACGCCCATCTGCGGCCCGCTAATCGTTAGCTGTCTTATCGGCTGCTATCTGAATAGGTCTAATCGGACAATTTTCTTGGGCCACTATTACTATAAATTATTTTGCCAATTGAATTGGTCCCCTCTACCATACGGAACCCCACTAATCTACCGACGGAAACGCACAAGGTGGCTAAAAACAGACCATCTTTTGCCAACTTGCTACCCATGGCCCGGCTAGCTGTCTGAATCGCCGTGACCCTAACCAACCTCACTACTCACTGGACCCTTATGATCACTCGGCTAAGCATGCCTCTCCGTAATGTCAATATGCCTTGTCCATTGCTGTTTGGCATATTTCACTGTAGAGCCTCTAGCCCTGCTCATTATACCTTATCCAACCGTTCAGTTCCACCACCCACACATGCGATGACATCACCTGGTTTCAATGATGTTTCTAGAGACAATATCTCTCTCATCATCACTCAATGCCTAGGTTTACCTCCACTGTATTCACATCCTACCATACCTTTGTCTGTATATTATACCTTGAAGCTATTTTATCGCCCCCAGAAACCTGCTCCTTTTACTCTCTGTTCCGGACGTTCTAGACGACCAATTCTCATATCTTTTAGCCGTATCCTTATCCTACCCCTACTCTGTTCCTCTGGCGATGTAGAGGTGAATCCAGGCCCTGCAGTGCCTAGCTCCACTCCTATTCCCTAGGTGCTCTCTTTTGATGACATCTGTAACCATAATAGCCTTGGTTTCATGCATGTTAATAAAAAATGTTTACATTTTTTTTTTTTTTTAAGAAAATCAACCCTAAAACCTTGAACACCCATCCTTTAAATTGATACAAATATTTTGAAACAAAATATCCCCAAATCCAAAGACACTTAAAATTGTATTCTGTTTAGGTAGCTAAGGTAAAAGGATATATTCTGTGCTTACAAAATGATGGCTAAACCCTCATCCAAAGTACCATTCATAAAGGTTGTGGACAACATTGTAAAATACTTTGTCTCTTGCCACATATTCACAGGCTAAACAAACTGGTTGAATAAACTCTTCCTGCATTGTCAGGAGGTGGGGCTTGGCATTAAGGTACCTCCTCCAGGTGAAGTAACTTACATACATCTCATCATTCTTGTCCAATTGGAGGAGGAAGTCAGCCAGTGCCTTTGCATTAGTAAAGTCATTTACATGAATGAAAGAATCAGCTGGGATAAACTGTTCATAGTTCTCTCTGGGTGGGCCCATGACTACTGGTATGGTTCCTGCTACAAGTGGTCCGTTCACCTTTTCTGTGATATAGTCTCTGTGGATTGAATTCTCAAATGCAAGGTAGAACTTACAGCTAGCAAGGGTTGAGTAATACTCCTCATACTTCAAACGACTCCCTGTAAAAGCAGAACCATAAACATGTATCTTGATGTGTTTGACCAACTCTTGATAGTACTTTGCTCTGGTTCCTGTCCCAGTTGAAGGATTGTTGTTGCTCACAATCCAACAAACCAATTTATCCTTCTTGGGCAGCACAAACTCACTGTCCTTTTCAGTCTTCACAGTTGTCAATTCATTTCGCACTGTGATGTCAGCATCTCGTCTATAGCTCAAAGTGAGGTTAAAGAGGTTTTCCAGACCTGGTATTCTGGCTGTATTTGTTGGTGATTCCACATGAAACCAGATCCATTTCTGAAAATGAGGACGAGGAGACTGAGGCAGGTTCTTCAGGTCCCAGCTGATGTCTCTGTGAAAAACAACCACTCCCTCTGCTTTGTCATAAAGGGATCTGTCATCTGTCAGAACACAGCTATCGATGTTGAAATGGGTTTTGCAGATTTCAAAATTCCATCTCACACCCAGTGGCCAGAACCAGAGCAACAGAAGCGGCTTTTCCACAGGCTTTTCGGTAGATGACGAAACATCTCCCTTTGCCAAAAATGGCAAATCATCTAATCGAGATGGACATACAGTAGATGTTGGTTGAAAGTAAACCAAAAATAACACCACTGAACACAAAACCCCAAGAGCAGCTATCAGAGTTAGATGATGTGTTCGTTTGGAAGTTGTTGATGACATGTTTGTCCTGTAAGAAAGAAACACACCTACATTTTAGACGTTATAAGTATATAAAAAAGGAACAATGTGAAAATCGACTATGACATCGGTATGAGTTTCTATCTGGTGGGTTAAAAGATTATACAACAGGTGGTTCTAATCCTTAATGCTGATTGGTTCAAACCGCATTTCAGCTGGTGTCTATTCCACAAGTTACCACCGGCTAAATCTATGAAGTTAAAATGCCTCTCTTCCATCTGACTCAAATTCCCTCAATCAGTGTATGGTGAGTCATGCAGTTTTTCTGAAGGTTCCTATCAGTTTTTACTGCACAAACACAGAATAATGACAGTCACTAAGAATAGGAAATCGTAAATGCTATTATTAGCAGTGCTAGCATGTAAAGTGTACTCAAGTTAGTGAACATTATCCTGAGGACAGGTTACACTGCATAAAGGTGTATGGCTGCATTCTCCTAAACAACGCTAAACCTTTGAACAGAGCATGTTATGTTTATAGAACGTCTTTAAATCAAGATGTTTTAAACTCTTAACAGTGAAATCAGGTTTGAGAAAGAAAATAAATAAACCATTCCTTACCATTAAGAGGCCTCTTGTTAGGGTTGCCATCCATGCACTAGGTTTCAATCATACTAGTGACGAGGTGTGGCACAACTGTGTCATCATGCCTTTTCAGGGAAAATGCAAAACAACCTGTCTGACAACTCGAGGTTGAACACTACATTTCATGGAACCTAATCCTCCTCATAATACTTTTTTTAAAATTTAACCTTCACACAACCAGGAAAATACCCTTGAGGTTTAAAACCTGTTTTGCAAGGGGGACCTGGGTAATAACAATTAGTTGTTACCATGTAGCCTTGCCAACTCGAAGCTGGGGAACAATAGTATGTTAAGGGGAGAAGGGAGAAATAATGGAGAGAAAAGGAGGAAACATTTGAGAGAAAATGATAAAAAGGTAAAGGTTGAGGGTTCTTCTTAATGATGTGTTTATTGTTCATTATTTATTACGATAAGCTGAAAAACTATGAAAATGTAATTTCCTTCCTGTATTTGTACCGGAAGATTGAACCTGAATGTACCCAGTTCAAATCTTGCCTCTGCCAGAAATAACATTTCTTAAGTATAGTGTCCAAAAGTGTTATTATTTTTCACATTGGTGAATTTAAGATAAGTTAAAAGAATGATTATGGTGGCATAATCATTAGATATAAGTGTTGTTCTAATGGAGGTTGGTTTCTTACTGTACTATATTCTCATTACTATACTCCGTGCTTCTACATCTGCATTTCTTGCGGTTTAAGACCAGGTTTCTGTATAGCACTTTATGACATCTGCTGATGTAAAAAGGTCTTTATAAATACATTTCAGTGAATTTTGTTAATTTGTTTATGCAATTAATATCTTAAATGATCAGACATCTGTTGAGGTTTCTTTTGGACTACATGACTCAGCAAAAAAAGAAACGTCCTCTCACTGTCAACTGTGTTTATTTTCAGCAAACTTAACATGTGTAAATATTTGTATGAACATAAGATTCAACAACTGAGACAAACTGAACAAGTTCCACAGACATGTGTCCCTGAACAAAGGGGGGAGTCAAATCAAAATCAACAGTATCTGGTGTGGCCACCAGCTGCATTAAGTACTGCAGTGCATCTCCTCATGGACTGTGAGATGTTACATTTCTGCAGGGGGGGATGGCATCCGATCCAACAGGTCCCAGACGTTTGAGATCCAGGCTCTTTGCTGGCCATGACAGAACACTGACAGAACAAGCAGTATGGCTGGTGGCATTGTCATGCTGAAGGGTCATGTCAGGATGAGCATGCAGGAAGGGTACCACATGAGGGAGGAGGATGTCTTCCCTGTAACGCACAGCGTTGAGATTTCCCGCAATTTTTATTTTGACAGATTTGAGGGAGATGTATTTATTTTGGACTGTTCAGATGTGTGTGTGGTACACACATGATTTATTGACAGATTTGTACCTTGTCAGCTCGGGGATTTGAATTTGCAACCTTTCGGTTACTAATCCAACGCTCTAACCACTAGGCTACGCTGCCGCCCAATGACAAGCTCAATCCGATGATGCTGTGACACATCGCCCCAGACCATGACGGACCCTCCACCTCCAAATCGATCCCGCTCCAGAGTAGAGGCCTCGGTGTAATGCTCATTCCTTCGACGATAAACGCGAATCCGACCGTCACCCCTGGTGAGACAAAACCTCGACTCGTCAGTGAAGAGCACTTTTTGCCAGTCCTGTCTAGCGACGGTGGATTTGTGCCCATAGTTATCAGTGATATCTGGTGAGGACCTGCCTTACAACAGGCCTACAAGCCCTCAGTCCAGCCTCTCTCAGCCTATTGCAGACAGCCTGAGCACTGATGGAGGGACTGTGCGTTCCTGGTGTAAAACGGGCAGTTGTTGTTGCCATCCTGTACCAGTCCCGCAGGTGTGATGTTCAGATGTACCGATCCTGTGCAGGTGTTGTTACACGTGGTCTGCCACTGCGAGGTCTGCCACTGTCCGTCCTGTCTCCCTGTAGCGCTGTCTTAGAAGTTTCACAGCACGGACATTACAATTTATTGCCCTGGCCACATCTGCAGTCCTCATGCCTCCTTGCAGCATACCTAAGGCATGTTCACGCAGATGAGCAGGGACCTTGGGCATCTTTCTTTTGGTATTTTTCAGAGTCAGTAGAAAGGCCTTAATTGCCTACCGTCTGTAATCTGTTAGTGTCTTAACAACCGTTCCACAGGTGCATGTTCATTAATTGTTTATGGTTCATTGAACAAGCATGGGAAACAGTGTTTAAACCCTTTACAATGAAGATCTGTGAAGTTATATTTTTACAAATTACCTTTGAAAGACAGGGTCCTGAAAAAGGGATATTTCTTTTTTTGCTGAGTTTATTACCTGATTAGAATTAAATACATCACGTATGACAATTTACTCAGAGCCACATATTTTAGTTAATATATGTGAAGAGTAATTGACCTAGAATCAAAAGTAATTAAAATAATTGATTGAAATATATATTTCTTTATTAATGTCAAATTTGAAACACACAGCCCCTAGTGGCCCAAGGTAATGAGTAGTTATGGCAACTGACATTCTGAGTGAATGACAACAGAATCCAAGCATAGAACATCCATGCAAAGAGGAAAAAACGTAATCTGATAAAGGGCTGGGGCTCGATTCTATTAGATTAACTATGGTCAACACCCACATACCGGTTGTTTTATCGATGTTGGAGGTTGAACTGTGTTAGATCTGTCAAATCCATTGTCACGTGATGCTGTTGATCAGACTGGCAGCTTGAAAATCCAGCTCCAACTGCCGTTGCAGAAATACTATTTGCTAAACAAGTTTAGAGCCTCATTTTATATTTCGAGAGTACCTACAACTCCAACTTTTGATTTGAGTAAACTTAAGCAGTAGAATGTTGACAAGCGACAACTAAATACATGCTTCCTAGTTTCTCCTTCAAACTAGCCAATAAACAACAAGGCAGAGTCTGACAACCACGAGCCTGACGGAAAGGTAGCTGCATACATTTCCAAAATCTAGGATCTCCTGACAAAATGTCTGCTTATCAATAGAGTAAACTAGGAAATCCAGCGTTCTACAGTATCAATGGATGGTAAACTGACTGATCAGTGGCGTCATTAGGTCTGGGCTTCTGGAGCTTCAGCCCCGGATGTTTTTGCTCCAACCCAAAATCTTTTGATGGTAAAATAAAGAAATAAAAACATTGTTATTTTTTTATGTATTTTATAAATTAATTTCACGCTGATATGAGATACCATAACCACACATTTAAAACAAATGTTTAACTGAATATTTATGACAGAAATATACAATGCAATATAGCAGAAACTGCAAGAAGTGCCTGCTGTGATTGGTCGAGATTTCACAAAGCAGTGGACCACATCTCTTGACCCCAACCCTACAGCACCGGTTCGATGTCAATGTAATCACTCAGCAAACCGCTGGTCACTCAGCCACAGTGCGCAGCATAGCACAGAGCAAATATGGATTTTTGGAATGTTTTCCAAGAGGCAAAAAAAGCAAGCACTTTGAGCATGAGCAGGCAGCAGTGAATGAGGTGGAGAGGGCAGAACAGACAGAAAGTCAAAGTAGCAGCAGCAGAGTTGGCCACAGGTTTGTGCAGGGGTGGTGGTAACTAACTAGCCAGTCTCCCTCAGCATAAGGGCTGGCTAATGCTAATAAGCTAGCATAAGCACTCAGCATTCTTAAGCTACTGGGTGTCAGTTATTTAACAGTATATTTAGTGAATGGGCAAGCTAAGGATATTAATATAAGTCATGATATTAGGAAGTGTTTATTTCCCGCGAGTGTATTTGACAGGTTTCGTTTCTGTAGGTAGCTTGGCTGGCGAGCCACATCGATAGCTGCTAGCTGAGACAGAACAGATGAGTGAACGTTTTTCTGACTGAAGCACATCTGACAGTGCCCCACTGTGGAAGGAAGCAGAACTTTACTAGAACTTGATAATTAACCCCGTTTAAAAATGGGGAATGAGGTGGTAGAACTGACTAAATGAAAGGAATCAGAGGTCTAATGTGTGGTTATGGTATGACTCACGAACACGACAGCGTCGGTTGTTAGGCTCTGACATCCACACGTTTTCTAGCAGTCGTCTGAACTCTGTCGCAGACATCCTGACTTCAAAGAGGTCTTCTCACAAAACTGTTGGAGCTACAAACTAATGTCAACAATAACGGAAGAAACTCATGAACACGAAGGTGTCGGTTGATCTGCTCCCCGACGGAAATTGTCTAATTTACGTTGTATAATTTGCTGGTCCCTAACTAGCCCCAGAGATAGCCAATCCAAGGTCAGGTTGCACACCAGCCAGCTGAAGCTAAATGTTGAAACAATTTTGCTAACTCTTCTTACCTGCAAACACACAAACCACACCCCAAAACAAACTCACATTTCAATTCAGTCATGGCCACTTTCATTTCTTAATGAAACAAATCTAAAACAAGGCTAAATCAGGAAGTGCATTAACCCTTTAAAACTCATTAGATGTTGCACCTTGCAGATGAGCCAAGAACAGCAGCAACCAGAGGCAACTGGAAGGAAAGAGGATGATTTAGGTCACGTGTCAACACCAGGCCTGCAGGCAGAATCCGACCCTTGACACATTTCTAGTTGGCCCGTACAATGATTTGGGTTGTCAATTCATTTTGACACGCTTCCATACTGCCGTGAAGAGCTGCACTAAAAGTCACAACAAGAACTGCCAACGTGCTTCAAGCCAAATGACAGCGCATTGCCACACACACCCCTCCTAGACCCACACACAAGCCAGTGCGCTGTATCATATAATCTGTAGTTGCACTGACCGAATCCTCTCCCAAACCAAATGTTAAAACATTGTGAACGGATCAGCTAGCCCGAAGCACCCCAACACAGTCAGGGGGCATAAAATGAAGAGACCAGAGGCAGTGGTTGTGGTTCCCTTTCTTTTGTATAGTCTCCTAAACAGGTCTTCTTTTGCCCAACAAAATAACTCCAGTACAGGGAAGTCCAACATTGAAACACCAGTGTAACAAAACAAATAAACTATGCGGTTGGCCAAAAGGCTGTGGCCAACTTGGAAGGAAAAACAACAAACGGCTACAACTGTGTTAAACTATCGTCTACACATAAGAGTTACAGAAGGACCACTTCTCTCTACCTAAAGCCTGCCTAGGTTAACAGAGAGACAAGGTCACAGAAGCTTTCTCTGAGGTAGGAAAAACCAACATCCTCACAGGTTCCCATCTCTACTCCCAATCCTCCCCCAGCTCCTCTCCTGGCACATCTATATAGAGGAAGACACAAAGCAATTAGTTGGCCCAGCTGTGAACGAATTGGCTTTACACTGAGTACCTATAACCTGAGGAGGGTGCTGTTGTGTTGTCTTCCTCCGGCTGGTCACTGAACTCTCACAACATGTTGTAGGCTAAATGTCCATGCCAAGTTTGGGTTCCAACGGATCATTGCTGTAGCCTACAGAAAATGTCATCTTAGTCATCAAAAAGTTATAATATAACAGATTTGCGCGAGGTTATAAATTACTATTAAAGGACAATAGGACACACAAGACAGTATAAATGAGTCAACAGTTGAGTCCTCTACATTTATGAAAATACAACCTGGTGGACAGTGAATTAATTGCTTTCATGTGTCCCGTTTACAGAGAGCGGTGGAGTACAGACACATGCCACAGTCCTAGCTCGGTTTTTAAAGTTTAACAATAAATAACGACAAAAAAAAAACCTGCAACAAAACACCATGCAAAGGAGAAACGTGTCGGCCTATTACAGTAGCCTAGGCTGGCATCAACTACAATACATTTTAAGTGTTTCTTATTTTGTTTTAATATGTTAAAATGCTATATATGTAAGCGTGCAATGGTATGGTCTCTATTAACCAATCCACATGGTGAGTCCAGATAAATGTTTAGAATTGTTTTGTTTAATTCAACCCATTCACATAAAGTGTATCAGTCTCTTCTATTCTTCCTTTAGTATTATAGAATGTTTCACATAAACAATGTTCATCCACTAGGAGTTGTGGTATAGAATCCAGAGTCTTGATAGTCAACACACCAAAACAAAAGCAACAGTATGGTGCCTCAATAGTCAATGTATACAATCAAACACTGATATACTGTCGATTCAGACTGATAACCCTCAATGGAAATAATAAAGAGCAGTGGACTGATTTCTCCAACCATCAGCATTAAAGGCTCAAAAAGAAACAGTAGTTTCAAAACCACATACTCTACAGTACTCAACAAGGCGTAGCAAGGTATTTCTCACACTCAGTAACCCTCAATAACTAATAGCAAAATAGTTCAACACTAGTTGGTGGAATATCCAAACAGTCACCCAACCCATGACATTGTAGATAATCAACCTCTGATTATCAGATAACTTGAAAGTATTTCACAAATAAAATAGTCAATAAAATGAAGTTGATTTTGTTTCAACACAGTCCCGTTCAACAAAATAAACCAGCGACTCAAGCCTAAACTATCTTCATTGTCAATGTCCTTTCATCTCCCATCATAGAACTCCTTTCTTCCATGAGAGAATCATGTTCTTTCTTTTAGAGTCACTGTGAAACAATCTCAAGTCCACTTCTTTCATATCCGTTACCAAACTAATGATCTTCAGCTTCAATGAGTTATTAATCCACATCTATAGTCAGAGTTAGCGATATGCTCCAGCTCAAAAAACAAAAATGCATGAAATGAAATGTATGCATTCACTACTGTAAGTCGCTCTGGATAAGAGCGTCTGCTAAATGACAAAAAAATATATATATATAAAAAATAATAATGAGTTTCCAGAATAGCTGTATTTACTTTAGCTACACTGTCTGCTACTGTGGCTAATTGTTATTTGTTGCCAACTTCACACCATCTCTGTCCGTTCACACTGCCACTATCCCGTTCTATTAATGACGTTGACTCTAAGTCCAACAGTGACAGTTTTTACTTCCCTTTGCTGTAGTTCAATGTCCGCTTTCCTCCAGCTGCAACTTCCTGCACTATTCAATGTCACGATCCTTGACATTGCTGGTCCCGATCCTGTGCTGCTGCTAACTCGCCTCTCTGTAGCTCTATGGTCCCAGCGCCATTGGCAAGCCAATATTCCTTGCCGCAGCAAAACGTTTGTGGTCTCTCTCACTCCATTTGTAGCGCCAAAGAATGAAAATAGTATTACACAGAAAGTCTCTCATCCGTTCTCAAGTACAGTCTTAGAAAAAAGGGGTCCAAAAGGGTTCCTCAGCTGTCCCCATAGGAGAACCCTTTTTGGTTGAAGGTAGAACTCTTTTGGGTTCCTACACTCTTAGAAACAAAGGTGCTATCAAGAACCTAAAAGGGTTCTTCGGCTGTCCCCGTAGGAGAACCCTTTGAACAACCCTTTTTGGTTCAAGGTAGAACCCTTTTGAGTTCCATGTAGAACCTTTTCCAGAGAGGGATCTATATGACTCCACTGATTTCAGGAAAGTCACATTATTTCTAACTGTATTTATTGTCTTCTTCTTTTGGATCTATAGGCTATACTGTACATTTCTCCTTCATAATGTCAATTGCATTTGCATTACATTGTTATTTAATTCATGAGATTATTGTTATAATAAATTTAGAATAATAAATTTAGAAATCTATATTATTAAATTATTGCACCCACACTACTCACATGCGCCAACGAGCGTCTGCGTTACCAAGGGCTAAAATTGAAGTCAGTTCTATTTGTGACACGGATCGCGCTGCAAGTCCCGCCTCTCCCATCTCCTCATTGGTTTATAGAAGCGGGAGACGTGCCATCTCCTCATTGGTTATGCCCACGTGGGTGACTGAAAGACAAACGAGGTCAGTGGCGGTAATGCACCTAATTTATGAAAGTTGCCAATCGCAATATAAAGTCCAGAGAACAAAAAGCCTGGAAGGAGGAGAGATGACTAGAAACGATCCGTTTGACCGTTTTATGTGTGGATTAATTGTCGGAGTAGAGGACCTTGTGCATTTCAGGTAAAATAACAACTCAATGTTTATATCCCAGGACAAATTAGCTAGCAACAGCAAGATATCTAAATAGGACAAATTAGCTAGCAAGTGCAAGCTAGCTAGCTAAATTGCCATTAATGTTTAATGCTTTTCGACCTGTCCCCAAATTAATGTCATTGGTTCAAAGTTTGTTTTGATATTTTAACCTGCGTGTTGTGATCTCATTTGGTGTGGGGGGACAAAATAAACTTATGCACGATGGCGCACGATGGCGCACGATGGCGCACGATGGCGCACGATGGCGCACGCGCACAGCCGGTTTGGGTTCCGTGTTAGGGCAGCACAATGTTTGTTCATGGAAGTTTTTCCTGTCTTTGTCAGAGAATAAAAGATCAACACCAAGCCTGATCCTTTTGGTTGGCGGATCGCGTCCAACTTAAAGGTGCATACACCACCACCTACTGCTCTAAAATGTGAGGCCAGTCACATCCTACCTACATTAATAAATTATCTTCCTTATTCCTGTTCCTAAAATACATTTAAAAAATCACAACCAACTAACCCTACACCTATATACCACTATTTTATATAAATAAAAGTCACAACCCCATGAACTCTTCTGCAGTAAAATCACATACACCCAGGTACTTCTCTGCAGTTGCCACCTACACTTATTAAAAACCCACTACCCCATTCCATTACTTTGACTCTATCTGCTCCTGCACCATGCCAACGGCCTGGGAGGATGGGACACCACCACTCAACACACCCTGTAACTCTTCTGGAGTCAAATCTCATATACCCAAATACTTCCCTGTGGCTTCCACCACAACATATATTTTCTGTGATTTACTTTCCATTTCTGCGGTACAGTTGATAACCATTGCTATGAATGCTAAGAAGCCAACCTTACTGAAGCATAACTCACTCATTACCCTATCCTTCTGTACTGGCACAGATCTACTGCTCACAGGGATCCTCTCAGCATTCCTCAACCTTGACCCATCCTCCTCCACTTTCTTCACTGCCTCAGCATACAACACCCTCTGCACTACTCTGACTCTGGACACTTTAATCTGCCTCTCTCGCACCGGACACTTCTGATCCCCAGCAACATGAGCACCCCTACAATTGACAGACACAACTTTATCCACTGAAACTACACAATCATCTGTCCCATGCCCTCCTGCACACATCTCATATCTTAGAATCTCCCTCTTTCACCCTGCTGCAACAATAAATCAATAAATAAATAAACAATAAATGTTGCACCTGAAACAGTGGAACAGTGGATTCTGCACAAAAGCTCTGGCAGGATAACTGATATATTCTAACATGACTTTGTCAGATAGACTCTCAATACTCAAAAGGACAATGACTCCTCTGTTTCACCACGCTCACCACCGGGTCTGCGTCTCAGGTCAGGGTGTGACAGTACCCCCCCCCCAAAGGTGCGGACTCCGACCGCAAAACCTGAACCTATAGGGAAGGGTCTGGGTGGGCATTTCTTCACGGTGGCGGCTCTGGAGCGGGACGTAAGACCCCGCTCCACCACTGGCTCAGCCCACTTTGGTGGCGCCTCTAGAGCGGGGTCCCTCGCCGCGGGCCCTGGACTGGAGGGCGACTCTGGCTGCGCCGGAGGACAGGCGGGCGACTCTGGCTGCGCCGGAGGACAGGCGGGCGACTCTGGCTGCGCCGGACTGGCGGGACTTGCAGCAGGCCTGGCTCTGGGCGCAGGCACAGGACTCACCAGGCTGGGGAGACATGCAGGAGGCCTGGCTCTTGGAGCAGGCACAGGACCCACCAGGCTGGGGAGACATGCAGGAGGCCTGGCTCTGGGAGCAGGCACAGGACCCACCAGGCTGGGGAGACATGCAGGAGGCCTGGCTCTGGGCGCAGGCACAGGACGTGCAGGGCTGGGGAGGCGCACAGGAAGCCTGGCGCGTGGGGCTGGCACAGTCTTCACCAGACGGCTAGCACGCACCTCAGGACGAGTACGGAGAGCTGACTCAGGTGACATCAATTCAAGGACACGCTCCGTAGGGCGAATGTCGTGCCTCATGCACCAACACAGCAGCTGTCTCATATCCCTTCCTCCAATCTCCCCATCAACTCCTTCACTGTCTCTGCTTCGCTCCCTTCGCACACCTCCAACTTCACACCGACTGGCTCTGGTTCCATCCTCGGCACCGCCGACCGTCCCGTGTGCCCCCCCCCAAAAAATAATCTTGGGGCTACCTCTCCTCCTCTTGCCGTGCCAGCCGATCCTCCCAGAAACGCCGTTCTGCCTTCGCTGCCTCTATCTCCTCCAGCGGGCGGCGGTATTCTCCAGCCTGTCTCCAGGGTCCCTTTCTGTCCAGTATCTCTTCCCAAGTCCAGGTGTCCTGAACCCTCTGCTCCTCCTTACCACGCTGCTTGGTCCGTTGTAGGTGGGTAGTTCTGTAACGGCCGTCTGAAGGAGTAGAGGACCAAAGTGCAGCGTAGAATTTGTTCATCTTTTATTTTGGATGAAAAGGGCACTTCACAAAGAAAAAACTGATATATCCTAACATGACTTTGTCAGATAGACTCTCAAAACTCAAAAGGACAATGACTCCTCTGTTTCACCACGCTCACCACCGGGTCTGCGTCGCACCAAGCACCAATCACCAGGAATTTTCAACTTCAATTGCTCCACCTCCACATTTAACAATATCCCAGAAATCACTCCTTTCAGTGGTGCCCTGTTCCTAAGAGCAAAGCAAGAAACAGATCTTGACCCAAGTTGGTCAGAAGAAACACAAACAAATATCACAAGTCCAGTACTGGTTACCTTTACTGATTCAACTACACCCAACTCCTTTCTCACCCACCCTGAAACCACAAATGGATGATCCAAAAGGCAAGGGTCCACTTTCTCCAGAGATGTCACTCCTACTGGTCCAGATTCTTCTTTATGATGTCTGACGCCATTCTTCCTCTTTCCCAACCCTTTGTTTCTTCCGCAGTTCCTCCTTTTGTTGCCTTTGCTCTGTGGGCTTTATCATATCACTCTATTCAACATGTGGTTTACATCTGTTCGTTAGTCCCGCTTCTTGGTTCTGTTTAACCTCTATGGGACCGGCGGGACGAATTCGTCCCACCTACGTAACAGCCAGTTGAATCCAGTGGCGCGATTTTTAAAACGTTTGAAATACTATTACTTCAATTTCTCAAACATATGACTATTTTACAGCTATTTAAAGACAAGACTCTCGTTAATCTAACCACACTGTCCGATTTCAAAAAGGCTTTACAACGAAAGCAAAAAATTAGATTATGTCAGGAGAGTGCCCAGCCAGAAATAATCAGACACCCATTTTTCAAGCTAGCATATAATGTCACAAAAACCCAAACCACAGCTAAATGCAGCACTAACCTTTTATGATCTTCATCAGATGACACACCTAGGACATTATGTTATACAATACATGCATGTCTGTTCAATCAAGTTCATATTTATATCAAAAACCAGCTTTTTACATTAGCATGTGACGTTCAGAAAAAGCATACCCCCCGCAAACTTCCGGGGAATTTACTAACAATTTGCTAAATTACTCACGATAAACGTTCACAAAAAGCATAACAATTATTTTAAGAATTATAGATACATTACTCCTCTATGCACTCGATATGTCCGATTTTAAAATAGCTTTTCGGATGAAGCACATTTTGCAATATTCTAAGTACATAGCCCAGCCATCACGGGCTAGCTATTTAGACACCCGGCAAGTTTAGCCTTCACCAAAATCACATTCCCTATAAGAAAAAGGGTCTTACCTTTCCTGTTCTTCGTCAGAATGCACTCCCAGGACTTCTACTTCAATAACAAATGTAGGTTTGGTCCCAAATAATCCATCGTTATATCCAAACAGCGGCGTTTTGTTCGTGCGTTCTAGACACTATCAGAATGCTAAATCACGGTCGTGCGCATGGCGCAGAACGTGACAAAAAAATTCTAAATATTCAATTACCGTACTTCAAAGCATGTCAACCGCTGTTTAAAATCAATTTTTATGCAATTTATCTCGTCGAAAAGCGATAATATTCCGACCGGGAATCTGCAATTAGCTAAACAGCCGAAGGTAAATACTCCACGGGGTCGAATCGCGCATGCGCTTAATTCTATTGTCCTCTGATGCGACACTTGGAAAAGGGGATTCTGTGTTTCAACCTGAGGCTGCCTTTTCATCGTTTAGGTTTTTCCCGGGTTCTGAGAGCCTATTGGAGCCCTAGGAATTGTCACGTTACAGCTAAGATCCTGACTCTTCAATAAACAGAAGCAAGAACAACAACACCTTGTCAGACAGGGTACTTCCTGCATGAAACTTTCTCAGGTTTTTGCCTGCCATAGGAGTTCTGTTATACTCACAGACACCATTCAAACAGTTTTAGAAACTTTAGGGTGTTTTCTATCCAAACCTGAACAATAATATGCATATTCTAGCTTCTGAGTTGGTGTAGGAGGCAGTTAAAAATGGGCACATATTTTTTCCAAAATTCTCAATGCTGCCCCCTAGCCCGTAGAGGTTAATGATTGACTGGTTCAGCAAAGAGACAATGATCTTAACCAATTAAATTTTCCTAACATATACTGTAGATATATTCCTCTTTTTTGACAGTGTGCAGGTCTCCATCTCTTTTATTAAAATGCTATATAAATGGACAATATAAAGCGCTATATTTTTTCTAATAAAACAATGGCCAGTTTGGGTCACAGTTGTATGCAATTATTTTGTTTTAAACAAACATAATAGGCTATGTGTAACGGCCGTCTGAAGGAGTAGAGGATCAAGGTGCAGCGTGGAATTTGTTCATCTTTTATTTTGGATGAAAAAGGCACTTCACAAAGAAAAAACAAACGACAGCCCAACAGTCCTGTCAGGTATCCTAACACACTAAACAGAAATTAACTACCCACAAACCCCAAAGGAAAACAGGCTGCCTAAGTATGACTCCCAATCAGCGACAACGATGTACAGCTGTCCCTGATTGAGAGCCATACCAGGCCAAAACAAAGAAATACAAAGCATAGAAAAAGGGACATAGAATGCCCACCCAAATCACACCCTGACCAACCTAAATAGAGACATAAAAAAGGCTCTCTCAGGTCAGGGCGTGACACTATTTATGGCGTGCAAATTCTTGGTGTTTTTTTTTCAATATGGCCCATGCACTGATTGAGTGATTTAGGTGACCCAGACACAGGACCAATACAAGTTAAGCTACCACAGTATCCCCTTGACCATTTTATCACAAAGGGACACACCAGACAATAAACAGAGACCGGAACAGAAGAATAGGATATGATGGAGAGAGACACCAGAAGAACAGAACAAGCCATAACAGAAGAGGTTAGACATAGGAGACAGTAACAAACAAGAACCTGAGATGGCAACAGACAAGACACAGACAGTAACAGACAAGACACAGACAGTAACATACAAGACACAGACAAGACACAGAGAAAGTGACAGAATAGGGCAGATGGAGAGAGAACAGAGGTGGATTGAGCACACAGTAGAGAGAGAGAGAGAGAGAGAGAGAGAGAGATGTATGTTATGGAAGTTTGGCGATACACTGTAGTAGAGGTCTTCAAGGGCCCATTTTTGGTCCCATCATCAAATATGATTAAGTAGTACCTGCCTTAGACTGCATCAAACCGGGAGAAGCTAGTTAAGCTAGCTAATGTTAGCCAGCTAGGCTAACTGAGGCTGCAGTGCATGTGATTTCTCATCCTACAGTCATCCTACAGTAACAACTCCATTCAGTACATTAAGTAGCAGTTGGTTGGTTAGCAGTTGGTTGGTGCCGCAGAAAATCAGTCTGCCTGACCCTCAGCAGGCTGATGATGACTTCCTGGTCCATGCAGTGGACACAACTGAAGCTTACACAGAGTGAGTGTCTGTGTATGTCATAGTTCACGCCCTGAGGGAGCTGCTCAAGTGCAATGACACCAGGACAGAACTTTTCCCCATGATAAAAAAAAGTTTTAAAAAGTCATGTCATTTACTTTCTGATAATTGAGTGTTGTCAAGATCAAACATAATTTTAAGCAAGCTTTTTCACCTAAAACCAATTATATTTTCTTATTCCTTGTAGCTTTTGGAAATATAAAAAAACGTACATTTTGAACTTGACAACAAATGTGCTGACTTTGTGGATGGTTATGATCTGATAATGTGGGGAAAATATGGAGAAAAAAATAAGGGGGAGATTTCACACATCAGCTAAAAATAATTTGGGTTGACGCATAAAATAAATCATTGGCTTTCTACGCAACAACATGGTAAGAGCAAAATAAAACAATTGCCATATTACCACTTAAAACAAAAAGAATGTGCTCTATGCATAGCCGTGGTAAGAAGGGGTGCTGAGGGTGCTGCAGCACCCCCCTGATTAATCAGATTATTATTATTTTTTTTTTAAATAAAAAATAAATGAGTGCACTGAGCCTTTATTACTCGTGTATGAGTGGACAAAAATAGTTGTCAGCCGCACAGAGACAACACAATTCTCAGCACCCACACCCCTAAACATCTTCCCGAAGCCATGGCTCTATGCACATCTTGCCATGGTTGTTATTGCTGCAAAGCTTTGAAGGATTTTCTATCTATCCCCCACTCCCACATTCCCCAGTTTAGAAGCTCAGAATCTTGCGTCGCTGGTTTTATTAAGAAAGTCTTCCATGTGTTCTGCTGCTACAACTGTATCCCCTTTGTAGAGGAGACTTTTACTGTCAGCAGAGGTAAGTCTGGAGTCAAGACGTTTCTTCTTTAGTCAAATTATTTGTCCTCTGTACACTATTTTTCCAAGGTATTACACCTGTTGAATTATTGCCTTCACGTTGTTGTCTATCTCATGTCTCATCCAGGCACTTCATACCTGAATATTTAAATGTATCCCAACAGTGCCAAATTCAATCTCTGACTTTGTTTCCCTGCCTCTCATAGATCAGCATGACTGCGCGTGTGTCCAAATGGCACTTGGTCCCTTAAGGCAGGGTTTCCCAAACTCGGTCCTGCCCTGTGTCATGACGGCTGGGCTAGCAGCAAGCTTTGCGAGTGTGATTGGTTTCATACACTCTTAGAAAAAAGGTTTCCAAAAGGGTCCATCAGCTGTCCCCATCGGAGAACCCTGTTGGTTCCAGGTAGAACTTTTTGGGGTTTTATGTAGAACCCTCTGTGGAAAGGGTTCTACAGTCGTGGCCAAATGTTTTGAGAATGACACAAATATTAATTTTCACAAAGTCTGCTGCCTCAGTTTGTATGATGGCAATTTGCATATACTCCAGAATGTTATGAAGAGTGATCAGATGAATTGCAATTAATTGCAAAGTCCCTCTTTGCCATGTAAATGAACTGAATCCCCAAAAAACATTTCCACTGCATTTCAGCCCTGCCACAAAAGGACCAGCTGACATCATGTCAGTGATTCTCTCGTTAACACAGGTGTGAGTGTTGACGAGGACAAGGCTGTAGATCACTCTGTCATGCTGATTGAGTTCAAATAACAGACTGGAAGCTTCAAAAGGAGGGTGGTGCTTGCAATCATTGTTCTTCCCCTGTCAACCATGGTTACCTGCAAGGAAACATGTGCCGTCATCATTGCTTTGCACAAAAAGGGCTTCACAGGCAAGGATATTGCTGCCAGTAAGATTGCACCTAAATCAACCATTTATCAGATCATCAAGAACTTCAAGGAGAGCGGTTCAATTGCTGTGAAGAAGGCTTCCGGGTGCCCAAGAAAGTCCAGCAAGTGCCAGGACCGTCTCCTAAAGTTGATTCAGCTGAGGGATCGGGGCACCACTAGTACAGAGCTTGCTCACGAATGACAGCAGGCAGATGTGAGTGCATCTGCACGCACAGTGAGGTGAAGACTTTTGGAGGATGGCCTGGTGTCAAGAAGGGCAGCAAAGAAGCCACTTCTCTCCAGGAAAAACATCAGGGACAGACTGATATTCTGCAAAAGGTACAGGGATTGGACTGCTGAGGACTGGGGTAAAGTCATTTCCTCTGATGAATCCCCTTGAATCCGATTGTTTGGGGCATCTGGAAAAAAAGCTTGTCCGGAGAAGACAAGGTGAGCGCTACCATCAGTCCTGTGTCATGCCAACAGTAAAGCATCCTGAGACCATTCATGTGTGGGGTTGCTTCTCAGCCAAGGGAGTGGGCTCACTCACAATTTTGCCTAAGAGCACAGTCATGAATAAAGAATTGTACCAACACATCCTCCAAGAGCAACTTCTCCCAACCACCCAGGAACAGTTTGGTGACGAACAATGCCTTTTCCAGCATGATGGAGCACCTTGCCATAAGGCAAAAGTGATAACTAAGTGGCTCGGGGAACAAAACATTGATATTTTGGGTCCATGGCCAGGAAACTCCCCAGACCTTAATCCCATTGAGAACTTATTGTCAATCCTCAAGAGGTGGACAAACAAAAACCCACAAATTCTGACAAACTCCAAGCATTGATTATGCATGAATGGGCTGCCATCAGTCAGGATGTGGCCCAGAAGTTAATTGACAGCATGCCAGGGCGGATTGCAGAGGTCTTGAAAAAGAAGGGTCAACACTGCAAATATTGACTCTTTGCATCAACTTCATGTAATTGTCAATAAAAGCCTTTGACACTTATGTGTCAAAGATTAGAGGATTGTAATTATACTTCAGTATTCCATAGTAACATCTGACAAAAATATCTAGAGACACTGAGGCAGCAGACTTTGAGAAAATTAATATTTGTGCCATTCTCAAAACCTTTGGCCACGACTGTATATGGAACCCAAAAGGGTTCTACCTAGAACCAAAAGGGTTCTACCTGGAACCAAAAAGGGCTCTTCAAAGGGTTATTCTATGGGGACAGCCAAAGAACCCTTTTAGGTTCTAGATAGCACCTTTTTTTCTAAGAGTGTAGGCAAACCAAGCCTCCAACTTTGTCGGGCTCACCAGACCCTGCAGGGCCTGGGCTTCACACTGTGTCTCCTGCTCTCTAATCAAGGCCTTCGCACATATATTTCTGGCCTTTCTAGCCTTTGATCCAGCAAAAGAGGAGCGCCTGCTTAAGCTTTACAAGCCTCCACTAATCATCATACTCCTCACTGCTGTCCAGGGGGTCATTTGCACCCTCTGGCCAATCTTTGAATCTCCCAAGGTAGGCCACACAACATCCCCACAGAGCATGCAAATCCAGCTCCAGTGTGATGTGTGCCTCCAACACGGCTGGAGAGTACACCTCCAGGAGGGTAGCTCTCCAGGAACAGGGTTGGAGAGTACAACTCCAGGAGGGTAGCTCTCCAGAAACAGGGCTGGAGAGTACACTTCCAGGAGGCTAGCTTTCCAGGTACAGGGCTGGAGAGAGTACACCTCCAGGAGGGTAGCTCTCCAGGAACAGGGTTGGAAAGCCCTGGGCTATATTATATTTAGCATGCTAATGTAGCTTGTGGGTGGGTGGGTTTCATCCCCAACTACTATACATCTTCAGGAGTGAACAGAGCGCCACCACCCAGAAAGGCCTCTGCTATTCTAGTCTCCAGCTACGGCATCATCTTCTGACACTTCCTCCCCAGGGGCTATGAGGTAGATCTACCATGCACCGGGTCGGAGGGAGGGAAGATTAGAGGATTTTCAGGAGGTTGCGTATGTTTTCCACTAAGTCTGCAGGACATGAGTTGGGTAATACCTCCAGGGACTTTGGAGTCACTCAGCACTAAGATCAGAGGGCCATTCCCCCCTCATAGCTCCACCTCAACTCTAGACAGCCCTTGGTGAGGGCCATTGGGCCCACTCAGCCAGAGGTGAGAGGTCAGAGGTGTTCTTTCTGTTGCACCTACTTTAAAAGGATAACATCTTATAAAGGCTTCATAAAGTGAGCATTCAAATACAATAGTGATAGCTACCAATAAACCTTTTTATAATCAGCATTATACTGTATATTCATTTTGATTGTAAGTAGAGGGTGGGGTTGCCTTTTGTTTAGGGGGGCCATGGATAATGTTTGTATTGCTTCTTTGAATTTTCTCTGTTTCTCTTTTGAAAAGAGTTAAGAAATGTCTTCGTAAGATGACTGACCTGTGCCAGTACATTAACTCTTATGAAAAAATAACACATCAGGATTCCCCCTTATATGAACATCTGTATTGTAAACAGCTAACCGGGTATCTGTCAAATCAAAATAATTATTCAATAAAGTCATGGTTATTTTCCTTAATTTTGGAGACCTACTTGCTTCATTCTATGGTGTAATTCGCATAGTAACAAAGTCACACTTCTACCTGATTGAGCCTCAAATACAAAAGAAAAACAAGTATGCTATTATATAATGGACACCTCCACCTGTATCAAAAACATTCATCTCTGCCTCTCTGTCCTTAGACTCCATTAATACATCAGGCTAATTGTATTGGTTGGCCAGGCTTGTGGTGCAACCAAAGCTTTACACACTGAATGGTTGGCCAAAGCACAGATCAGGATGAAAAAAAGCTGAGAATAGCCATACAGCATAGCTTACACAAGCGCCAGTCACTGCTGTCGAAACAGGGAGAGACGTGCTAAATACAAATCGTGCTAACCTAAACTCCAAATTATAACAGCACACTGACTGCATGTCCTGATGGGAGCACATACTGTAGTTCCCAGAAGACAACATAAAGACAATAAATAGGTAGTTATCTACATACAAGTCATTATACTTAGAAGAACAATGCTATTTCAGATGCAGTTACTTGTTACGGGTTGATGGAGCCATGCTAAGAGGCTAAGGAAATAAAACAAATCTAATCAACATAAATCATGGAAACTCCCATAACAAGGAAGTGATGGAAAAGATAAATGAAACTATATAACGCAAGTTACAACAACAGGCCTGGCACAGGCTAAGCTTGATCTGCTCTCCTAACAGAGAGGTACAGACAGGTCATTTCTCTAAGTCTGTGTGGTACACCTGACTGACCGGGGTTGGCAGGGATTACAGTGGGAGACTAACTGCTTGGAGACAGTTGTCTATGAGCTCAGACTGGGCACTTAGTTTGATTACCCTCGCCTCTTAGGGTTGCAAAGCTACCGGTAATTTACCAATGTCACCGGATTCTTTGGTCATTTTTGTTGATTAACAGAAAATCTATGACAATCTATGTTCACTTTGGTAATTTATACTTGAATAACGAAATATAAAAAATATTGATATACACTGTGTATACCAACCCCCCCCTCTTTGGCCCTCAGAACAATCTCAATTTGTCTTGGCATGGACTCTACAAGGTATTCGAAAGCGTTCCACAGGGATGCTGGCCCATGTAGATTCCAATGCTTCCCACAGTTGTGTCAAGTTGGCTGGATGTCCTTTGGGTGGTGGACCATTCTTGTTATAAAAGTGAAACTGTTGAGTGTGAAAAAAGCAGCTGCAGCCGGTGTCACAAACCGGTGCGCCTGGCACCTACTACCATACCCCGTTCAAAGGCACTTGCATTTTTTGTCTTGCCCATTCACCCTCTTAATGGAACACATACACAATCCATGTCTCAGTTGTCTCAAGGCTTAAAAATCCTTCTTTAACCTGTCTCCTCCCCTTCATCTATGCTGATTGTAGTGGATTTAACAAGTGACATCAATACGGGATCATAGCTTTCACCTGGATTCACCTGGTCAGTCTACAGTGCATTCGTAAAAGTATTCAGACCCCTTGACTTTTTCCACATTTTGTTACATTACAGCCTTATTGTCTCACCCTGATCTGTTTCACCTGTCTTTGTCTCCACCCCCCACCAAGTGTCGCCCATCTTCCCCATTATCCCCTGTGTATTTAGACCTGTGTTCTCTGTTTGTGTTGCCAGTTCGTCTTGTTTGTTCAAGCCAATCAACGTTTTGTGTCTCAACTCTTGCTTTTTCCAGTTTCTCTTTTCTCGCCCTACTGGTTTTGACCCTTGCCTGTCCTGACACTGAGGCCGCCTGCCTGACCACTCTGCCTGCCCCTGACCCTGAGCCTGCCTGCCAACCTGTACCTTCGCCCCCCTCTGGATTACCAACCTCTGCCTTACCCTGACCCTCAGCCTGCCGCCCAGTACTGTTGCCCCACCTCTGGTTTACTGACCCCTGCCTGCCTTGACCTGTCTATTGCCTGCCCCTGTTGGATTATTAAACTATTGTTAATTCGACATGGTCTGCATCTGGGTCTTACCTTCATACTTGATAGTACGAACTGGCCATGACTGACCCAGCAGACCCAGACCAGCTGCGCAACGCCATCTCCACCCAAGCAGCCTCCACTGATATTGCTTCATGGGCTGATGGAGGGGGTCCAGACGTTGGCTGAGCGCCATGACCGGGCGTTGGACATGCTGCTGGAAAAATGATGCGTCATCTGGGGGGCAGCCTGCCACGGTGGTAACCCCACCGCCCCTCAGCAACTCGGCGCCGCCCCACCAGCCACTCCACCTTCTCGGGAGCCCCGGTTACCTCCTCCAAAACGCTTTAATGGAGAACTGAGCACCTGTCGGGCGTTTTTAGCTCAGTGTGCCCTCATTTTCTAGCTTCAGCCCTCCTCCTTCCCATTGGATCGCTCCAAAATAGCCTACCTCATCACGCTGATGTCTGGAAGGACTCTCACCTGGGCTACCGCCGTATGGGAACAGCAGCCGGCCGTATGCGTGAGCCTGGAGGGGTTCGGGGGAAAGGTGAGGAAGGTCTTTGATGCCTCGTTCTCTGGGAGAGAAGCTGCCCGGACGCCCACACTGTGGCCGACTATGCGGTGGATTTCCGTACGTTGGCAGCGGAGAGTGCGTGGAACCCGGATGCACTGTTCGACATGTACCTGCACAGCGTCTAGGAGGAGGTTAAGGATGAGCTTGCGGCTTGGGAGTTACCCACAGATTTTGACTCCCTCATCGCTTTGACCATCCACATTGATGGGCGATTGCGGGAACGACGGATGGAGAGGAAATTCGATTTCACTCGCACGTCCAGGGATTCCACCTCGCCTCCGAGTCATCCCAGAAGTCCCCGACGGTCCCGTGGCCGAGAGCACCCGAGATTTCACGACCTTCCTCGAGAGTCACCTGGGAGGGCCGAGGCACTTTTTCCATAGCCCATGCAACTAGGCAGATCTGGGCTGTCGCCAGCGGAATGGCAACACTGGATCAGCACAAAGAGCTGTCTGTATTGGGGGACTTTTGGTCATTTTGTGTCCTCGTGCCCGGTAAAAGACCAGTCTCACCGGTAGGAGCAAGTACTCTGGTGGGCCATATGGGGAACTTCTCTGCTTCCCTTACTCGCACCCCTTTTCATGTCATTCTGCTGTGGGAAATTCCTTTTACCTCATGGTTTGGTTTTTGCTTTTTTATTTTTCTTGTTTTCGCTTTGTCATTATGGGGTATTGTGTGTAGATTGATGAGTAACATTTGTTATTTAATCCATTTTAGAATAAGGTTTTATCGTAACAAAATGGGGAAAAGGTTACTTACCGAATGCACTGTATGTCATGGAAAGAGCAGGTGTTCTTAATGTTTTGTATACTTAGTGTATAGTATTAATTTGTTATATCTGTGTCTATATTGTCCAGGAGTTTCTAGAAGATAGACCATATGGTTCAAGAGAAAATAGCATAACTAATGAAAAAAGAATCTAATCAACAATTACATTATTTTCAATTAACTCTGTAACTCTTACAACTATTGACTTTTTCCACAACTGCCACCAGTTTAACATCAAAACATTGACAATGAATACATGTTGACATAATAATAAATAAGTGTGAAAAATAATGGAAATTATATTTCATGCTGAAACCCTCATACTAAACACCAATGGTATTCACTAAGTTGATGGTTTATATTTAAGATGTATTTTTACAGCTGTCATTCTATTTTAAAGTCATCTTATTGAATTATTTCATATATTTGACATAATAAGGCCACACAGAGGGCCAGACAGAATTAGACACCTGGACATAGACACCTGGACATAGACACCTGGACATAGACACCTGGACATAGACACCTGGAAGTACCCAAAAGGGCCACTAGATGTCTTGAGATAGATTACATAAAATCCATGAAAGATAGCAAAATGCTGGTAGTTTACTGGTAAACTTATAAAGCTTCCAGTAATATACCCACCCTTTTCAACCCTAGCACTGTCATACGTCCAAATGTATCACCTGATCAAATGCCCTGTCATATGCACAAATGTATGGCCTGATCGAATGCCTTGGTATATACCCAAATGTATGGCCTGATCGAATGCCCTGGCATATGCCCAAAGGCCTTGATATGCCCAGTGTATGAAATAGAGTATGTCAAAACATATATGATCCAAGCACGTTTTTTTGTATGCTTTGTTATCATTATATTAGGCACTGAGAAAATACAGTATGCCCAACTAAGCAGAATGAAACTCTGTTATGGTTCATTTACTTCAGTCTGTGTAGAGTGTCATTGTAATCACAATGATATGCCCAATGTAAGACAGAGACCTTGGTATGCCCCATGTATGACAGAGGTCTTGATATGCCCAATGCATGACAGAGGCCTTGATATGCCCAATGTATGACAGAGGCCTTGATATGCCCAATGTATGACAGAGGTCTTGATATGCCCAATATATGACAGAGGCCTTGATATGCCCAATATATGACAGAGGTCTTGATATGCCCAATGCATGACAGAGGCCTTAATATGCCCAATGAATGACAGAGGCCTTGATATGCCCAATGTATGACAGAGGTCTTGATATGCCCAATGTATGACAGAGGCCTTGATATGCCCAATGTATGACAGAGGCCTTGATATGCCCAATGTATGACAGAGGCCTTGATATGCCCAATGTATGACAGAGGTCTTGATATGCCCAATGTATGACAGAGGCCTTGATATGCCCAATGTATGACAGAGGCCTTGATATGCCCAATGTATGACAGAGGTCTTGATATGCCCAATGTATGACAGAGGTCTTGATATGCCCAATGTATGACAGAGGTCTTGATATGCCCAATGTATGACAGAGGCCTTGATATGCCCAATGTATGACAGAGGCCTTGATATGCCCAATGTATGACAGAGGTCTTGATATGCCCAATGTATGACAGAGGTCTTGATATGCCCAATGTATGACAGAGGTCTTGATATGCCCAATGTATGACAGAGGTCTTGATATGCCCAATGTATGACAGAGGTCTTGATATGCCCAATGTATGACAGAGGTCTTGATATGCCCAATGTATGACAGAGGTCTTGATATGCCCAATGTATGACAGAGGCCTTGATATGCCCAGTGTGACAGAGGCCTTGATATGCCCAGTGTGACAGAGGCCTCTGTCATACACCTTGATATGCCCAATGTATGACAGAGGTCTTGATATGCCCAATGTATGACAGAGGCCTTGATATGTCCAATGTATGACATACAGTATGTCGAAACATATATGATCCAAGCAGGTTTTTTTATGCTTTGTTATCAGTATATTAGGCACTGATAAAATACAGTATGCTCAACTAAGCAGAATGATAGCTGTTGTGGTTCATTAACTTCAGTCTGTGTAGTGTGTCATTGTAATCTCAATAATGCGTATTCTCAATGATATGCATCTGTCTGAGAAACTTTAACATACTATATTTATAAACATACTGTTATACACCTGTATGTTATGCCTGCTGTCTGCTGATCATAGACTTATACATGTCATCTTAAACTCTGAAAACGTATTGCAATTCAGTATAGACACTTGGCTTGATCCGTTGGTTTGATGTATTATCAAAATTAACTTAGAACTTTTAGATTACTTTATAGCAGTTCTATTCAATCAGTTTTTCAATTCAGTAAATCAAAATGTAAGTAACATAACATAGATGTCTACATAGAGAAACCTATGACAAGGTAAACTTTACAGGACTCCAGGAGGAACGCATGGTATATGGATAATAAATGGATAATTGGGAAACAAAAGCAAAGTTACTGAACTAGGGAACACAGGTAGCTTCCTGTATTTGATATTACCTACATCTTGCCTGTAAACAATCCTTAGACAAGGCTAAAAAAGACACCTGACGATGTGGGCCCTGATTACCTTGATGAGCTTAAAGTCTTATGTGTCTGTGTGTGTGCGTGTGTGTGTGTGTGTGTGTGTGTGTGTGTGTGTGTGTGTGTGTGTGTGTGTGTGTGTGTGTGTGTGTGTGTGTGTGTGTGCGCATAATTCACTTAATTTGACCATCTGTGCATGCTAAAGGAGAGAGAAGAAAAGTCCTCCAATCCTATGTGATCCTTTCAGCTACTCAGTCTCTCTGGCTCTGTTACTTGGGTAGGACCTCATAGCTTCCAGAAGCCTCATCTACGAACCCCGTAGGAAAGTCGGTATGATCCATCTATTCAAGAACCCAGTAAAGAAGATTGATTTAGAGGATAAATTGTTGCCGAGTTTTCGTAAGATATGCACCCTGCTGAACACCCAAGTTTTCAAAGGTAATCAGACAGAAGCACCGATGGATGAGCAGGTCTACCCACACTTACTAGGCTAAATATTTGGTTTTGTATCTCTTTATTGAAATCACATCACAAACGGACATTTTTAATCTAAAGTCTTTTTCAACGTCTGGACATAAAAAATGGGTTGTTCCCCATCCAAAGATCATCTCTTCCCAGGGATCCCAGATGGGGTACACAAGGCTCTGCTGCCAGTACCACCAGAGGTGGGTAACATCAAGCCTGTTGAGGGAGAAAACCAAGATATTGACAATACGGATATTGATGAAGAGGTGGAGGAACTCCCACTATCAGCTGAAGAGGATAATCCTATGGCTGCCCTGGGAAAAGTGGCGGACATGGCCCCCATCACAGCCGTTGTGTCAAACCTAGGGGCCGTCTCTCAAATAGAGGTCAAAATGACATCACAGGTGAGAGACACACACAGTGAGAAGTTACCGGAAAAGCAGGCAAAAAAGGTCAAGAAGAGAAGGAAGAATAAGGGCGTCAAACGGGGCTGCCGAAAAGAAAAGGAGATAAACACCTCAATCATCCAGGGGAAGGTGGACCTTCCCATGCACATGGTGAGAGCTCACCAGGCCGCCTACGAATACCTGAACCCCAACATCTCCAAGTGTGAGACCCTGCTGGGGCTGCTGAACCAGGCCGCCCAGACCCAGCTCTCCCTGCAGCCCATGATGACAGCCATTGTGATGCGCTTCGAGGAGGTCAACCAGGCCCTGGAGGAGATGGCTGAGGAAGGGGAGCTGATGCTGAAGGAGCATGGCAACCACATGGCCTGGCCCTCTGAGATAAGGGACCCAGCTCCCACCCCCTCCAAGCCCAATTCTGACCCATCAGAAACCCCCCCAGATCTGCTGCAGCTGCTGCTCCAGCATTCAACTGAAAAGATGAAGCTGGTGGGGAGCTCGATCCAAGGCCTGGGAGACACCGCTCTGGAAGAGGCGGCGGACTTCTTCGCCTCGTTATCTAGACTACTGGGAGAGAGGCTGCAGTCCAAGCGGGCAGTAGAGGATCGTCTGACCCAGGTGCTGGCGCGCGTGGAGGCAGCTGCCAAGTGCAACCTTGATGACTTGTCCCTGCACAGCGAGGACAGCGGCATCGGGGGAGAGAACGAGTCACTGATGGGATCAGAGCGCCACTGTCGTCAATGGGGGTGTTCTGGGTCCGGTGGCAGTGCACGCCCCACACCCCCAAGCCATTCACCTGACCAGGTATGCCTTAACGAAGGTGAGGAGGGGGAAGAAAATGAGGAAGAGGATGATGATGATGAAGATGAGGAGGATGAAGAGGAAGAGAGGTCAGGGAGGGTGCGGTCCAACTCATCCCCGCCAGACCCCATACAGAACACCAAGCACAGCAAAGGGCAGCCACCCAAACGGCCTCAGACAGCTGCCCCCTTGGGCAGGCCAGTGAGACCACCACGGTCAATGTCCATAGACTCTCTACATGTTCAGGAGCTGCAACAGAAAGACCTGGACCGACGGACGGGAAACAACTCTCTGAGAAGATACTCTTCAGGGGGGCAGAGGGTTGCCAGATATGGACTCAAAGGGTCCACAAAGGCAAACCAAGCACCAAATTCACTACCAGCAATAGCACCACAACCTCCTGGCCGCAACTCCGTCAAAAGACTCATAAACACATTCAGTGGTGGGGTGGACGGCAGACCAGGCCAAAGTCTCCCTAGTGCACACCTTAGGGGGTCTAGGAGCAGTGGAACTCCCCTCTTACCCGACATTGGAAGTGGAGAGGACATTGTTAGTGGTAACAACAATAAGAACATCTGGGCAGCGGAAGGCGGGGAGGGCCTGGATGATGACAACCTGCCCCCCCCTCCCCCTGAAGTCCTGATGGACAATTCCTATGAGAGCAATGAGGAAAACCCGGATGATGATGAAGGGGAAGAGGAGGACACCGACAGTAGGGGCCACCCTGTGCCACGCCAAAGGAGCACCGCCTCTCAGCGCCTGAGGGCCTCATTGCAGAACATGACGGTGCTGCCCAACCGTGGAAGTGTCGGACCAATCAGACAGGATCCCTTGAAGAGGTGTGGACAGCAGCCAGCATCTGAAGGTGACCAAGAGAGTGAGCAGGCCGCCTCTCTCTACCATAAGGCCCGCAAGATCATCCACCTGCGCAACGCAGCTGAATCCGCTGCAAACAGACCTGACCAGGGGGTTCGAGGACCCCTTAGAGCTGGGGTGAGTCTCCGGCAAGGAAGCAGCAACCCCTATGAGGGGGAGTATTACCCCACCAGCATGCCACCGACCGTCCCACCAGTCTCCAGAGTTCGCCTTCCACCCTCTTGTCCCTCTACACACCACAGACTACCAAACCCCCCTGCTTTCGCACAGCCTAATCCACCCTCACGTCCATCCTCTCCCCGGGTCTTGGGATGGAGTAGGGAGGACAATGGTGAAGACATGTCACCCTCAGTGTCCTTCAACGATGCCCGATCTGTGTTCTGTCAAAATAGCCAATCCAACTCCCAGAGCTGGACCCCCCACTATAGCTCTACGTTCCCCAGGCCCTATGGTGAGCCCTCCCGGGGAAGGCTGTCCACACGCGGGTCCCAGACTGTCAGTCGGCGCAGCCAGTCTGACCAGAGACCCAGCCTGACAACACAACAACAGGATTTGTCCAACCCAGGCACACCACGGGGCCGGACACGAGGAAGTGAGCCAAATATGTCCAAAAGCAGTGAGAGGTGATTGTTTCCCTTTACTCCCTTTGTCTAGCGACCAGTTTAGTGGATATTAGACCAAAGGCTTCCAAATTAATGTAAATGCAGAATTATGATCATATGTTAGAAAGTGGCCAAACAAAAAATGGCAGTGAATAGAAAAACAAACGGTAGAAATTCAACTTGATAATATCTCAATGAACTACAGTATCTATGATCAAATCAAACTTTATTTATATAGCACATTTCTTAAAAGGTGAGAGATAAAAACACAAGACGTTTTCTAAATTAGGAGACAAATACAATAACAACAACTGTGAAACTATGAGCTTGTTTGTTTTGCTTGGCTTCTTCCGAAGGTCAATACTTTTGACTCCAAGTAGATGGTATCTGATTCCATCAGCTGTCACTCAGTGGGTGGGTGTATGTACTGTAGCAAGGCTTAAGCCACGCCCACCAGTAGTCTGTGAAGCTAACAGACCAAGCTATCACCCATAGACAATGATAGAGGCATCTAGCGGCCAAAAGGCCGTGTTTGCATGGCCAGCGCCATTGAGGGCTTCCACCATTTTAATGCCAACTGGGTGGGACTTCCAACTTCATTGGCTGATCCATCATGGTGACCCTGTTGGAGTCAGGCCCAACTGGGTCATCAGGAGAGATCAGCTTATTGTGAAGAAGAAAATGTACTATTTCAAAATGGAGATAGCCTCAATGGCGCTGCCCATGCTGTCACAGACACTATAATGGCACAGATACAGAGATTAGTCCTCTATCTATCTCTATGCTATCACCTTCAGTTTAAAACATCATCCTAAAACAGAACATGAATCCACAGTTGGTAGATTAATTTCAGCAACAATTTAGAATTACCATTCAGGAATTTAAATGCTCAATATTCAAATGAAAAGACACCTACACACTTTATTTAGGATTTTATATAAGTATTTTTTTTTTAAGTAAAGTAATCTCAAACTGTTAAAGTAATAAACAACTTGTCAAAAGAGCATAGCGCAAACAAATATTTATTCTACATTTCTCAACTAAAAATAATCACAACAACCTAGCTAGAAGTGTTTACTTGATATAAGAGCCATTCCGTAATATTAAACATACAATTGAAGTCGGAAGATTACATGCACCTTAGCCAAATACATTTAAACTCAGTTTTTCACAATTCCTGACATTTAATCCTAGTAAAAAAATCCCTGTCTTAGGTCAGTTAGGATCACCACTTTATTTTAAGAATGTGAAATGTCCGAATAATAGTAGAGAGAATTATTTATTTCAGCTTTCATTTCTTTCATCACATTCCCAGTGGGTCAGAAGTTTACATAAACTCAATTAGTATTTGGTAGAATTGTCTTTAAATTGTTTAACTTGGGTCAAACGTTTCGGGCAGCCTTTCACAAGCTTCCCACAATAATTTGGGTGAATTTTGGCCCATTCCTCCTGGTGGAACTGAGTCAGGTTTGTAGTCTTCCTTGCTTGCACACACTTTTCCAGTTCTGCCCACAAATGTTCTATAGGATTGAGGTCAGGGCTTTGTGATGGCCACTTCAATACCTTGACTTTGTTGTCCTCAAGCCATTTTGCCACAACTTTGGAAGTATGCTTGGGGTCATTGTCCATTTGGAAGAACCATTTGCGACCAAACTTTAACTTCCTGAATGATGTCTTAGGATGTTGCGTCAATATATCCACATAATTTTCCATCCTCATGACGCCATCTATTTTGTGAAGTGCACCAGTCCCTCCAGCAGCAAAGCACCCCCACAACATGATGCTGCCACCCCCGTGCTTCACGGTTGGGATGATGTTCTTTGGTTGCAAGCCTCTCCCTTTTTTCTCCAAACACAACGATAGTCATTATGGCCAAACAGTTCTATTTTTGTTTCATCAGACCAGAGAACATTTCTCCAAAAAGTACGACATTTGTCCCCATGTGCAGTTAAAAACCGTAGTCTGGCTTTTTTTATGGCGGTTTTGGAGCAGTGGCTTCTTCCTTGCCGAGTGGCCTTTCAGGTTATGTCGATATTGGACTCGTTTTACTGTGGATATAGATACTTTTGTACCTGTTTCCTCCAGCATCTTCACAAGGTCCTTTGCTGTTGTTCAGGGATTGACTTGCACTTTTCACACCAAAGTATGTTCATCTCTAGGAGACAGTACACTTCTCCTACCTGAGCGGTATGACGGCTGCGTGGTCCCATGGTGTTTATACTTGCGTACTGTTGTTTGTACAGATGAACGTGGTATTTTCAGGCGTTTGGAAATTGCTCCCAAGGATGAACCAGACTTGTGGAGGTCTACAATTATTTCTCTGAGGTCTTGGCTGATTTTCTTTTGATTTTCCCATGATGTCAAGCAAAGAGGCACTGCGTTTGAAGGTAGGCCTTGAAATACATCCACAGGTACACCTCCAATTGACGCAAATGATGTCAATTAGAAGCTTCTAAATCCATGACATCATTTTCTGGAATTTTCCAAGCTGTTTAAAGGCACAGTCAACTTAGTGTATGTAAACTTCTGACCCTCTGCAATTGTGATACAGTGAATTATATATGAAATAATCTGTCTGTAAACAATTGTTGGAAGAATTTACTTGTGTCATGCACAAAGTACATGTCCTAATTGACCTACCAAAACTATAGTTTGTTAACAAGAAATTTATGGAGTGGTTGAAAACCGAGTTTTAATGACTCCAACCTAAGTGTATGTAAACTTCCGACTTCAACTGTATGTACACTTTAGTAGCTATAACCATTTTGATGAACAGATGTGACCTGAGATTTAATTTAGAGGCAAAACAAAATAAGTAGAACAACAAATACGTGACACAGCTTACACATTTGGCAGCCTGCGCAATTTTCAAGCTTCTTTCAATTCCTACAGACGCCTGAGGATTCTTCATAGGTGTGGTAACTGGTGTTTTCAATGGCAACTAGAGCGAAACAAGTCCAGTGGCATTTTGATGGATCAGTTTTCCAGGTAGTGGGTGTGATCATCTGATTGTTTCAGATATATCAACTTTGTCTACGTGGGTTAATAATCGTCATGTCACAGTAATTTCCAAAGTCTGCATAACAAACGTGAGCTTAACAAGTTAGTCATTGGTCAAGTATTGGGGAACACAATCTTCAAAGCAGAGTGCAGATTATCGAGATTGGATGTTAACCTAGAAGTTGAGAGCGTTGAGCCAGTAACCAAAAGGTCGCTGGTTCGAACCTCCGACCTGACCAGGTGATAAAAAAATGTTCTTAAATCAAATTCGGTCGATGTGCCCTTGAACAAGGCACTAAATCCTAATTGTTCATTTAAGTCGCTCTGGATAATAGTGTCTGCTAATTGACTTAGATGTAAAAAAATATATATAAACACAGTAGGCCAGAGGGAGAGATAGTATAACAGGAATGTGGACACTTCTTACTGTAAAGAACTGAAGTGACACTTCTCAGCATATGATGAGGTGCTATAAGTTTAGCCTAATGTTACAGCAGACGATCAACATCAACAATGTACTTTATTGGTACATTTACCCTTCTTGAGTGTGAGTAATTAAACATGGGGGGACTGAGGACTGCAAATTGCAAGAACATGTTGTCTGTTAGGTCATTAGCATAAACTTGAGCACAACAGCAACTTTAAATTCTTTATTTGAACCCAATACCCTGTTATCAGTGTTTCCATCACCATCACTCACTTACCCTACGTACTGCCTCCAGATTTACCCTGAGACAAACCACCTGTTTGGCCAAATCCTGGGTAGATTAGCTCTCCTTCCCCACTGCATCTCCCAGCTACCTGATCCGCTACCCCATAATCCACGACTACATCCACAACTAAAGCCTCTCTTTTTCCTGTTGTCTTATAGGATGGTCAATGGTCTTGTGACGGAAGGGGACAACCAATCAGATCCAAGTGCTGTTGATACAGATTTGGATCCTGAGCAGTAGTGCATGGCAGTCTGCCAGGGCAGAATCTACCGAGCGAATTAGAGGGTGAGGACTGAGCATAGAAAGGGATTATGGATTAGGAAAACTCTTAAGGCTAAGACTTCCCTTCTAATGAGAAGAGAAGGGGCTTATTCTAAGAAAGTGTGTTAGGTAATTTACCATGCTTCTCCCTCAGATTGCTTGACTGCAATGGAGAAAAGGTTGAACTACAGTGTACATGTTTTGGTCTATCTATTATGTCCTCTGATATGATGTTTTGTAATACAGTAATTACTGAAAACAAAAATCTATTTTGGGATATGTTGATTTATTGAAGAATAATAATGAGTGTACGTTGCGATCTGTCAGTACATTTGTGGAAATTAAAATCAATGTAATATACTGTATTGACTATGACTCATTATAGTATATTGGTGAATAGGTAAAATGATTTGTTTCTTGTCCATGTCATACTGTTTTTGAATTAGCATTTTGTGTTTGAACTGTTGGTATTTGTGTTATACAGTAACTACAGTGTTTGTTTACAAATGTTGTTTTATTATTATTTCGTAGTTTCACCTTTGTATTTTGTTTATTTACGTTTTTTCTACCTGTTCCCAATAAAAAAATAATTTCAAAAACTGCCAACAGAGGAGAGAGGTGTAACTTGAACACATTAAGTCACCCAGCTATAAATAGCTCCCCGAATCGTCTCACAATACAGTTCTCTGTGAGCATTAAAATAATGATAGTTTATATTCTGTGTTATTATGTTAGGCCTATACATTTTCTTGGGGGGACCTGACAAACGAGCATGTAATACAAGGGAAATAGTCAACTGCTCATTTGCAAAAAACATTTGCATAGTTACTGATTCCCACACCCTTGCTGTGCATAAAGGATAAACTCGTCAGTTTGAGTCAGCTATGAGATAATAAACCTGTTGTCCCACTGGTCCATTTTTTATAGAACTGCACCCAGAAACGTGAAATACTGTAGCAAATTGCAGATTGTAGCAGATTGTATTCTCATACAAAGTCAAGCTAGTCTGCACCAGAACATGAATTTGTCTGACTGTCTACAGTAATGATTTACAGAAAGAATGCAAGAGAGAGGGGATGTGAGAGAAAGAGAAGTAAAAAGGTCAGACATCAGGAAATTACAGTCACATTGACAGTACATACAGTGCAATCAGGAAGTATTCAGACCCCTTGACTTTTTTCACATTTTGTTACGTTACAGCCTTATTCTAAATTGGATTAAATATTTTTTTCCCCTCATTAATCTACATACAAGACCCCATAATGGCAAAGTTAAAACTGTTTTTTAGGAATGTTTGCAAATTTAAATAAAAAAACGGAAATATCACATTTACATAAGTATTCAGACCCTTTACTCAGTACTTTGTTGAAGCATCTTTGGCAGCGATTACAGCCTTGAGTCTTCTTGGGTGTGATGCTACAAGCTTGGCACACCTGTATCTGGGGAGTTTCCCGCATTCTTCTCTGCAGATCCTCTCAAGCTCTGTCAGGTTGGATGGGGAGCGTCGCTGGACAGCTATTTTCAGGTCTCTCCAGAGATGTTCGATCGGGTTCAAGTCTGGACTCTGACTGGGCCACTCAAGGACATTCAGAGACTTGTCCCGAAGCAACTTATGCATTGTCTTGGCTGTGTGCTTAGGGTCGTTGTCCTGTTGGAAGGTGAACCTTTGCCCCAGTGTGAGGTCCTGAGCGCTCTGGAGCAGGTTTTCATAAAGGATCTCTGTACTTTGCTCTGTTCATATTTCCCTCGATCCTGACTAGTCTCCCAGTCCTTGTCACTGAAAAACATCCGCACAGCTACCACCACCATGCTTCACCGTAGGGATGGTGCCAGTTTTCCTCCAGACGTGACACTTGGCATTCAGGCCAAAGAGTTCAATCTTGGTTTCATCAGACCAGAGAATCTTGTTTCTCATGGTTTGAGAGTACTTTAGGTGCCTTTTGGCAAACTCGAAGCAGGCTGTCATGTGCCTTTTACTGAGGAGTGGCTTCCGTCTGGCCACCCTACAATAGAGGCCTGATTGGTGGAGTGCTGCAGAGATGGGTGTCCTTCTGGAAGGTTCCCCATCTCCACAGAGAAACTCTGGAGCTCTGTCAGAGTGACCATCAGGTTATTGGCTGACTAAGGCCCTTCTCCCCAGATTGTTCAGTTTGGCCAGGCGGCCGGCTCTAGGAAGAGTCTTGGTGGTTCCAAACTTCTTCCATTTAAAAATGATGGAAGCCAATGTGTCCTTGGGGACCTTCAATGCTGCAGACATTTTTTGGTACCCTTCCTCTGATCTGTGCCTCGACACAATCCTGTCTCAGAGCTCTATGGACAATTCCGTCGACCTTATGGCTTGGTTTTTGCTCTGACATGCACTGTCAACTGTGGGACCTTATATAGACAGGTGTGTGCCTTTCCAAATCATGTCCAGTCAGTTGAATTTACCACAGGTGGACTCCAATCAAGTTGTAGAAACATCTCAAGGATGATCTATGGAAACAGGATGCACCTGAGCTCTATTTCGAGTCTCATAGCAAAGGGGCTGAATACTTATTTAAATAAGGTATTTCTGTTTTACATTTTTATATATTTGCACAATTTCTAAATACCCTATAATAAAGCGAAAACAGGGTGTTTGTGGATTGATTAGGATTTTTTTTTATTTAATCAATTTTAGAATAAGACTGTAACGTAACAAAATGTGGAAAAAGTCAAGGGGTCTGAATACTTTCCAAATGCACTGTATAAAGTATGAAACCAATTAGACTTTCTGCCAGTTGTAGCCTCCATTGCAATGCACACTTACTTGACACGCATTCGTTTTACACAACTGGTGCTTTCGTTTCATTTTTGTGAACCCCTCCTACCTGCCAACTTTAGGGAGTGTCATGATTCGCTGTGAACTGTCTCGACTTGCCAGTCGGCTTTAGGAGCGCCTTTCCCAAGCTACTCAAACAGCCTGTGAATTCCCCTGCTGTCAATTGGGTCTTTCAACACAAAATGACAGACAAAGGACTCACAGATGAGGCTGCGTCCGCAGCGTGCAAAGAAGGGGATCCTATCACCCAGGTGAGTGTCACACGGATGGAGCGCAAATTAAATAGAATATGTAAGCTAGCATGAAATGTATCACTTATTCACAGTAGGCCTATTTTACTTGCTTGACAGTCTGTCTCAGCAAACATGTTGTTGAGCAAGAGTCCCCCTCAGCTATGTTAGTTGTAGGCTACATAGCCAAGCCCTGTGCTCCTTTAGCAAATACCATAGGAAAGTATTTACTAGTAGTCCTAGTTCCACGCCTTAGAATGCCATTATTTATACAGAGTAATGTGTTGCCTCTAGTTTGAGTTCTAACTTATCTTCTAGAGTTGTAAACTGAGAACATAGCTGAGGAGGCCAGGGTCAAAACATATTTTGCAATTGCCCTCTTTTTCTCTCCAATTCAATTTCAATTCAATTTCAATTTAAGAGCTTTATTGGCATGGGAAACGTATGTTTGCATTGCCAAAGCAAGTGAAATAGATAATAAACAAAAGCGAAATAAACAATAAAAAATGAACAGTAAACATTACTTACAAAAGTTCCAAAAGAATAAACACATTTCAAATGTCATATTATGTACTGTATATATAGTGTTGTAATGATGTGCAAATAGTTCAAGTACAAAATGGAAATATAGGTTGTATTTACAATGGTGTTTGTTCTTCACTGGTTGCCCTTTTTTGTGGCAACAGGTCACACATCTTGCTGCTGTGATGGCACACTGTGGCATTTCACCCAATAGATATGGGAGTTTATCAAAATTGGATTTGTTTTCGAATCCTTTGTAGGTCTGTGTAATCTGAGGGAAATGTGTGTCTCTAATATACATTTGGCAGGAAGTTAGAAAGTGCAACTCAGTTTCCACCTCATTTTGTGGGCAGTGTGCACATAGCCTGTCTTCTCTTGAGAGTCAGGTCTGCCTATGGCGGCCTTTCTCAATAGCAAGGCTATGCTCACTGAGTCTGTACATAGTCAAATATTTCCTTAATTGTGGGTCAGTCACAGTGGTCAGGTATTCTGCCACTGTGTACTCTCTGTTTAGGGCCAAATAGCATTCTAGTTTGCTCAGTTTTTTTGTTAATTCTTTCCAATGTGTCAAGGAATTATCTTTTTGTTTTCTCATGATTTGGTTGGGTCTAATTGTGTTGTGCTCTCTCTCTCCCCCCTCTCTCTCTCTACCCCCTCTCTCGCTCACTCTGTCTCTCCCCATCACTCGCACTCTCTCTCTCCCCCTGTCCCTATCTCTCTCTCCCCACCTGTCTCCCCCTGTCCCTCTCTTTCCACCAGTCCCACCATTTCTCTTTCTCTCTTACTCACTCTGTCTCTCTCTGTCTCCCAATCTCTCCCCGTCATTCTCTGTCTCTCTCTCCCCCTGTCCCTCTCCCTCTCTCCACACTTGTCTCCCCCTGTCCCTCTCTCTCCCCCCCCGTCTCTTTCCCCCCTCTGTCTCTCCCCATCACACACACACTCTCTCTCTCCCTGTCCCTCTCTCTCTCTCCCCACCTGTCTCCCCCTGTCCTCTCTCTCCACCTGTCCCCCGTTTCTCTCTCTCCCCCTCTCTCTCGCTCACTCTGTCTCTGTTTCCCCGTCTCTCCCCGTCACTCTCTCTGTCTCTCTCTGTCTCCCTGTCTCTCCCCGTCACTCTCTCTCTCTCCCCCTGTCCCTCTCCCTCTCTCCCCACCTGTCTCCCCCCTCTCTCTCTCTCTATGTCTGTGTGTGTTTCCCCCTGTCTCTCCCCAGGACTACATGATGCAGCAAACCATGCTGAGGGTAAAAGACCCTCTCAAGTCTTTAGACTTCTACACCCGCATCATGGGCATGACGTGAGTCCCATACTGCTCTCTCACACACACACACGAAGGGGTTTCAGGCCTAGTACCCTACCCCTCTAGATGTCTCACTCTGTGGAATGAGGAAGACCTAACTGAATTTGTCTAAAAGAAAGTTTCATTTTCATTGCAATACCTTTTCCATTTGTAGTAAATGGTTTCTGTTGCTAAACGTTTTGCAAGAGAATCGGCATAATGAATAGACCCCAATTGTGATTCCTATTTGCCTCAGGTTGCTGCAGAAGATAGACTTCCCATCAATGCTCTTCACACTCTACTTCCTGGGTTATGAGGAAAAGAAGGAGATCCCTACAAATGTAAAGGAGAGGACAGCATGGACTTTCTCTCGAAGAGCCACCATCGAACTCACACAGTAGGCACCCCACTTAAAACCTCAGCACACACAAGCACATAGATTCCAGATCTGCTAGTCGAGCTATGAAGTGCCCTGTAAACATGGAATATAATATAAGATTATCCGGTAACATCTAACCAGGGGTCTCCAACAGGTCAATTAATTGATCCTGTAACATCCAACCAGGGGGTCTCCAACAGGTCGATTAAATTATCCTGTAACATCCAACCAGGGGGTCTCCAACAGATCGATTAAATGATCCTGTAACATCTAACCAGGGGGTCTCCAACAGGTCGATTAAATTATCCTGTAACATCCAACCAGGGGTCTCCAACAGGTCAATTAAATGATCCTGTAACATCCAACCAGGGGGTCTCCAACATGTCGATTAAATTATCCTGTAACATCCAACCAGGGGTCTCCAACAGGTCGATTAAATTATCCTGTAACATCCAACCAGGGGGTCTCCAACAGGTCGATTAAATTATCCTGTAACATCCAACCAGGGGGTCTCCAACAGGTCGATTAAATTATCCTGTAACATCTAACCAGGGGGTCTCCAACAGGTCGATTAAATTATCCTGTAACATCTAACCAGGGGTCTCCAACAGGTCAATTAAATTATCCTGTAACATCTAACCAGGGGTCTCCAACAGGTCAATTAAATGATCCTGTAACATCCAACCAGGGGGTCTCCAACAGGTCGATTAAATGATCCTGTAACATCCAACCAGGGGGTCTCCAACAGGTCAATTAAATGATCCTGTAACATCCAACCAGGGGGTCTCCAACAGGTCGACTAAATTATCCTGTAACATCCAACCAGGGGTCTCCAACATGTCGATTAAATGATCCTGTAACATCTAACCAGGGGTCTCCAACAGGTCGATGAGATGATCCTGTAACATCTAACCAGGGGTCTCCAACAGGTCGATGAGATGATCCTGTAACATCTAACCAGGGGTCTCCAACAGGTCGATGAGATGATCCTGTAACATCTAACCCAGGGGTCTCCAACAGGTCGATGAGATGATCCTGTAACATCTAACCAGGGGTCTCCAACAGGTCGATGAGATGATCCTGTAACATCTAACCCAGGGGTCTCCAACAGGTCGATGAGATGATCATATAACATCTAACCCAGGGGTCTCCAACAGGTCAATGAGATGATCCTGTAACATCTAACCCAGGGGTCTCCAACAGGTCGCCGAAATGATCCTGTAACATCTAACCAGGGGGTCTCCAACAGGTCGATGAGATGATCCTGTAACATCTAACCCAGGGGTCTCCAACAGGTCGATGAGATGATCCTGTAACATCTAACCCAGGGGTCTCCAACAGGTCGATGGCAAGCTATAAGTAGTTTGTGTGCTGTCAACGAGTAGCTCGCAAGTTGATACTGAGAAATAATCAGTAGCCTAATATTACATGATTAAATCAAATAAATAATTGTTCTAATCAAACCACAGGTTCTAGGCCCATTTATAGGGAACAGTCGAAGGCAGATAGCTTAGCACCCCGTATTATCGGCATATATTGCCTTCAACAGTGTTATCTTGTGATCAAGCCATCAATGTTTTGTGATTATTGGTGTTGTAAAAATGTCAGCCAACGGGTTATCAATTAGTAGTATTTCCACTGAAATGTCAAACATGCTATCAGCTTTTTGATAAGTGGCTTATCAAAAAACATAAGTTCCGTATTATTGGCATACGGTCCCGTTATTGGCCACCTTACTATTTGGTTCAATTACAAGATATATCCGTTAAAATGTTGTTCAAAAATGAGACACCAACCTCGTATCCAAAGTGTTTACTAGATAGTTGGCTAGCCTTCCTGTAAAAAAAAAAAGGACTTACCTGTCAACTTTTCATTGCGTAGCCCGGTGCACCCTCCTGTGGACTCTTAAAAAAAAAGCTTATTCACCAACATATTCAGTGTTGTAACCAAATAATGTCTCATCATTTGTTTTACAGATGAATCTTATGTTTTGAGAAAGTAGATAACAGTTTAATATTAAAATATAAATGAGTATGAATAATTTGCATAAAATAAAACTTTCATTTCAGTCATGTGCATTGACAAACAATTAAAACAATGTTGGAGTTTGTGTTGCAGAGATGCACTTGGATAGTAAAGGAAGATGTGTTGAATAAATATATATTTTTGACATGTACAAATAAATAATTTTATATGAAAACAAGCCAAACAATTAAATCTCGATCTCCATCCCTATCTTGTCACAAAAATTTGAATAGAATAGAAAATTATCCAACCAGAATGAAAATGTTTTTTTTTTTTTTTGGTAGATACAGTACTGCCCCAGAGAATTTTCACCCTCTGGTGCAAGCAATGTGGGTGGTCCACTGCGACAACCATGGGTCAACCGGCCTCTCAGCCTGTCCGCCAGGGTCTGCCGAGGTACGCCATGCACCTTGGTAGATAAGAGAATAAAACTGTTACTAGTAGATGAAATTTGCATGCACGTGGTAATCTCCTAAAAACAAAAGATGCCTAACCTTGGCAGCCTGGCGGATAGCCATCCCTGCCCCGCAGTCCTCCACTGCATGGAACATGTCCACCTCACTCACTGTTTCCTCTTGACTTTGTTCATGCTGTGGTGGTAAATACATGTAGCTAAATAACTTGGCATACTATACACATTACAGAAAATTAAATCAATCTGAACATGTATAAACATTTACATTTCAAAGTTAAGGCAATTGAAAGGTGATTCACGTTTTCACAATAACTGAAAGTGTACCCACCTTTTTTTATTTGATGTTATCTGTAATGAAAATTGTCCCAATTAGTTTAATATTGATGCATACATTATAACACTTCACTAAATACTGCCTCTGTGTAACGTTAGCTGTTGTAAGATGAAACATAGCCTACAGTGATAGGTGTCAAAAAGTTCATGGTTCAAAGTTCAAAATGAATTTTTGCAGATTGTACAAAACGCCCCCGTCAGAGGACTCTAATTTTCATACGGTAAAGCTTGACAACTTTTAGTTGTTTTCGTGATATGTATTATCTAAAGCTTAAAATGTCTTTCCTTTTTGCTTACTTAGCAGTTCTATCGACATTTAGCAACCAAGCTAGCAACAACATTAGCAAATCCGTTAGCTATATTTCAGAGGTAAAAAATTGGATATTAATAAATGACGTGTTGTCTGTCGCGCATTCGAATTTTACGATATACAGCGTGTCCCACAAAATGTGTATACATATTACTTTTTTGAAAACTCTAAAAACCTAACTTACATAAATTGCAATAAAAATGGGTGGTCAGTTAGCTAGAAAGGTGTCGTTCATTTAAATGTTGAGCTCAAGTTTATTTAGTCCTCCAACCGCTAGAGAGTGTCCGATGTTGGGGGGAAATTAGCTATAACAAATGAAAAAGTATAGAAGTTTGCTCGTTTGAAACAGGATTAACGTTACTGTCAAATACATTACTTCTACTGGACAGATAGTAGTGATGGGCATTCCGGCTCTTTCGGCTCAGCTCACCAAAAAGAGCCGTCTCTTTTGGTTCCCAGACTGCTCTTTAAAAAAACATCTGTTTTGTATTTTTTCAAGTCAAACAGTTTGCGATAGTTTGACTATGATTGGTGTTAAAACAATTCTAATTAAATTATTAAATGAAATCATACTCTAATTTAACCACAATGTATTTAAAAATGCATTGGTTTGTTATGAAAAAGAATGCTATTAAACATTTGCATTTAAAGTATAACTTTTATATAAACAAAGTGCATATAAATGTAACAATTCAAAACGAATACAAACAGAATAACATAATAATAGAATATTGCCCCATATCAAAGAAAAATAAATAACAATGTGCAAAACTGCAGTATCCCACTTAAAACGTTAAACTGGTCCCTCTTTTCTCTCTTCTTTATTGCCATGTTATAACCAGCAGCACACAGCAATGCTGACCATATTTTGCTTTTATGATAGATTTGCATTCAGAAATGCAAGCTGCCTCACTTTCGAGGGGCTGATGCGGTTTCTTCTCTCAGTAATCTTTTGTCCCGTTCTTCGAGAAGAGGGAACGGATGTGACCACTATGCAGAGTCTCCCTGTCATGGCTTTAGTAAGCCGTGGGTATACAGAGGCCTTGTTCTTCCACCAGGGGCTCCTCCAAATAGGATCGGACCTCCATTATGGCGTCTGCTGAGGGATTCCATTGTGCTGCATCTCCAGTTGCTCTCTCGTCAAACAGCATCCAAACAGCAGACATTTGTGGCTCTACTGCTGGTGCTTCTGCTCCATCTGATCCCTCTTCTTCCTGTTGCCCTGGTGCCTGAGCCAGCTGACTGCTGGGGCTGTCCCTCCCTGCTGCTGAGGTTATTCTTTGAAGAGCCTCATCAATACCTCTGGCATCACTGAAGGCTAACTTCTTAAACCTGGGGTCAAGTGCAGCGTTTCTGATAGCACGTAATTATATTCCATTCTGTGGAACTTTCTGTCCATTGATGAACATAAAGTGTCCATCAACTCTGTCACATGTCCTGTGGTTACATTTGCTTCTCTCTGGCGGCTGGCTGTAATTCGCTGCAGACCCTTACACAGGAGTATCATTTTTGAGGCTGTCACATAGCTGAAAAAAGAGAACAGTAACTTATTAGTTCAGGTTCATGTTTTGTCTACTGATACTACATTCTCATCTACTACTCATATTTTTTATTTAACCTTTATTTAACTAGGCAAGTCAGTTAATTAAGAACACATTCTTATTTTCAATGACGGACTAGGAACAGTGGGTTAACTGCCTGTTCAGGGGCAGAATGACAGATTTGTACCTTGTCAGCTCGTGGATTTGAACTTGCAACCTTTCGGTTACTAGTCCAACACTCTAACTACTAGGCTACCCGGCTCCCCATATACATATATAATACTGGATTAAATAATGATGTAGTAATAACTGCTTACTGTACCTGATCTCTGATCTCCACAGTGACCTGCTCAAAGGGTTCCAGGACTCTGCACACCTCTTCCTCCACCTCCCATTCCTCTTGGGTCAGAGCATCAACAGGTGCATTGACAATGGCCAGGGTAGAGATGATGGCATCCTTTGACTCAGGAAACCGCTTCAACATATAAAATGTTGAATTCCACCTTGTAGTGCAGTCTTGTTTAGGCCTCAGCTCAGGCATCCCCATCTGGCGTTGTGTAGACTTTAGTTTTTTAGCACCTACTGTGCTCAGGTGGAAGTATTCCACAGCTGCTTTCACTTTGTCCTCAGTGGGCTTCATCACCTTCAGAGCATCTGTTACAATGAGGTTGATTGTGTGGGCAAGACATGGATGATGGGTCCGTTTTAAAATGTTCATGGCTTTGGTTATGTTAGCTGCATTGTCGCTAACACAACAGACCACTTTTCCGTCTACTTGCCATTCTCTGGCCACTCTCAACAGTTCCTCTGCCAAGTTCTCTGAGGTGTCTGTCGCTGAACTCAAAGCAGTCCAGAAGACAGCTAGACATCGAAAAATATTGAATGAAGTGACATGTAACCGACATGTAAGAAGTGGTTACCCTTGATGTCCAGCAGTCAGTGGTAAGGCAAACTGCAGTAGCTTTTTGGACTCTTTCCCGCACTGAAGCCTGTGGGCTCTCGTACAGATGTGGAATAAGTACTTTTGAAAGGGTTTTCCTGCTTGGAATTGTGTACATTGGATTTAGACTATTGCTATAATTTCTAAAACCTCTGTCCTCCACGATCGAAAATGTCTGGAAATCGGTGGCAATCATTTTAGCCAATGCAATATCAATTTGGCCTTGTTTTGCTACAGACATAGACTTTGGCATAAACTGGTCCATAGAAGACTGCGTTGCTGTGGGTCGTGGAGTTGGCCTACTTAACTGAGTGGAGACTTGCTCCACCACTATCACTAGCAGGCCCGCTAGTTTCTCGAAGCTCACAGTTGGGTGCACAGTTCACATATGCCGGTGTTGTCACACCCTGATCAGTTTCACCTGTCTTCGTTATTGTCTCCACCCCCTCCAGGTGTTGCTTGTTTTCCCCAGTGTATTTATTCCTGTGTTTCCTGTCTCTCTGTGCCAGTTCGTCTTGTATGTTTCCAAGTCAATCAGCGTGGTTTTCCCGTAATCCTTTTGCTATTCTCTTTTTGATAGTCCTCTCGGTTTTGACACCTGCCTGACTCTGGACTTCTTTCCCGCATGCCTGATCATCCTGCCTGGCCTAACCTTGATTCTGCTTGCCCTTCGGTACCTTTTGGACTCTGAACTGGTTTTGACCCTTTTGCCTGTCCACGACCATTCTCTTGCCTTCCCCTATTGGATTAATAAATATTGTAAGACTCCAACCATCTGCCTGCTGTGTCTGCATCTGGGTCTCGCCTTGTGTCATGATAGGTGTAGGTTGGTTCATTGGTTGACACTGCGTGTCTGATTGACAGGAACAACAGGTGAGGCTGTTAGTCTGAGCAGACAGTCAAAACAAATGTGTGTGCACCTGAGCATTTAGGCCTATTTTATATATATTTTTTGTTCTTTTAATTAGTTAATTCTATTCATTTAAATATTTAGATTTTTCATATCTTAATTTTTTTATATTTTTATAAATAGATTAGACTCTTCTGATATGCGAGCCGGCTCCCAATGTTCACCTTCAAGAGCCGGCTTGACAATGAAAGTAAGACCTCAAAGTGAGGAATTTTTGTATGACGACCAAATTGGTAAACAAAAATTGTAATTGCTAATTTGCTACCTGAGGCCTATTTGATCAAACACAAGTTTTGTGATGGATTGGTTGTTTCGAATGTACTGATATAAGTGGACACGTAGCATTTCGGCAACAATACTACTTTATATCGGAGTTGTACCTGTTGTTCATACAAATATTTGTAATGTTTTTATTTAACCAGGCAAGTCAGATAAGAACAAATTTATATTTACAATGCTGGCCTCCTGGGGAACAGTGGGTTAACTGGCTTCTTCAGGGGCAGAACAACAGATTTTTTTTACCTTGTCAGCTCAGGGATTCGATCGAGCAAACTTTTGGTTACTGACCCAACGCTCTAACCACTAGGCTACCTTCTGGGGTGAATGATGGCCCTGGCTAGAATGGTCCCACCCCATCTCGCCTCCTCCAGCCTGCTACCTATCTTTTTGGACATGTATTTCCATTGTTAGAGCGGTCACTCAACTATCTTATAATAGAACATTTTTGACAAAGCTCTCATCTGAGCAGGTTTAAGAAGGGGTGCTTCATGTGATTCATGTTTTTTTGTATTGCATAAATTCTTCAAAATTCACAAAAAAATGACATTAGCTGATGAAGATTATCTCATAGAACAAAACGTATAAGATCTCCACAGACCTTATTTTCGGCATTTATCCAAAAACCTTACAAAAATTCCATTAATTTTCCTCATAGACTTTATCCAACGAACCACGGCGGAGTTGGTGTCTAGAAAAGACGCCATCAATATTTCTCTCTATACCTGTTTAATGTTCTTCACTAATTACTTTCTCCTCGGAAACAGTGACCGAAACTATGGTTCCTTCCCTGTCACAATACCATGATGGTGAAGATGATATACTGTATTTCTCACTTGACTTTTCTCTCTTCTCACTTCTCTTTTCTCTGTTCTCTATAAGCAACTGGGGCTCTGAGTCAGATGAAAAATTATCTCTTCACAACGGAAACTCTGAACCGAGGGGTTTTGGTGAGAAAATTATATGATCTTTTTAATTCAACATTTGAATGTGGTACAGCAATTGTGTTTTTCAACCATGAGACAATTCCACATTATTTAAATTGTCCCACTCCACTTTCTCTATCATGCAGGGCACATCGGCATTGCTGTACCTGATGTTTATGCAGCCTGCAAAGTATTTGAAGAACAAGGAGTAACATTTGTTAAGAAACCGGATGATGGTATATTTTTCCCTCTTCTTTTCCCTCTCTCACATTATTTTGTTTGTTTAGGGTCTCTGTGAGAAAAAAAATGTGTGTATAGAGTACATTACAGTTGACTAGTCATCTGTATCAGGCTGTTTCAATTGTATTTTCTCAATTTGTAAATGGAACATTCTTTTTTTCCACACAGGTAAAATGAAGGGAGTGGCCTTCATACAGGATCCTGATGGATACTGGATTGAGATTTTGAGCCCAAACAACATGTTCTCCTTAACATCATAGGGAGGCAAACTGGGCCAGCACAAACTGACTGGGTTCGGAAAAAGAATGTGATATAAAAAATAAGTGAAACTGAATAAGGTAACAAAGGGGGTTATGTGAGGAAATTAAGAAGTGAAGATGGAGTGTTTGCTTACGATTGGGATCACATGCATGTTCCCGCGGTACTATGGACACTCAAGACAAAGGATGGGATAGCCGTAATATAAAGAGACAACACTGTTGGAGCTAGGAACACAAGCATTTCGCAACACCCGCAATAACATCTGGTAAAAATGTGTATGTGACCAATAGAATTTGATTTGAGATGTTTGGATGGGACAAACTGACAATGAAAATGACCAGGGTAAATAACTGCTCCTAATGTGGTCTGACTGAGATTGATATTATCCCAGCCTGGTCAACATATTTGCAATAAACAAATGTGGATCATCCTCGTATTTTCAATTCCTCTGTCTTTCTATTCAAATTGTAAAGGTTTAGCCAACTGACCACTCAGCCTATTTATTTGGCTGAACATTAGAATTTGGAGCAGTAATCCCCTTGAACTTACACAACAAACAGATAACCAAGGTTGTCTCGTCAGCACCATTTCCACAGTAAAATATGAGTGACTGTAGAAAATAAGGCTTGCAGAAAACCATATATACAAATACAGTGGGGGAAAAAAGTATTTGATCCCCTGCTGATTTTGTACGTTTTCCCACTGACAAAGAAAGGATCAGTCTATAATTTTAATGGTAGGTTTATTTGAACAGTGAGAGACAGAATAACAACAAAAATATCCAGAAAAATGCATGTCAGAAATGTTATAAATTGATTTGCATTTTAATGAGGGAAATAAGTATTTGACCCCCTCAATCAGAAAGATTTCTGGCTCCCAGGTGTCTTTTATACAGGTAACGAACGGGCTGAGATTAGGAGCACACTGTTAAAGTGAGTGCTCCTAACCGCAGCTGGTTACCTGTAAAAAAGACACCTGTCCACAGAAGCAATCAATCAATCAGATTCCAAACTCTCCACCATGGCCAAGACCAAAGAGCTCTCCAAGGATGTCAGGGACAAGATTGTAGACCTACACAAGGCTGGAATGGGCTACAAGACCATCACCAAGCAGCTTGGTGAGAAGGTGACAACATTTGGTGCGATTATTCGCAAATGGAAGAAACACAAAAGAACTGTCAATATCCCTCGGCCTGGGGCTCCATGCAAGATCTCACCTCGTGGAGTTGCAATGATCATGAGAACGGTGAGGAATCAGCCCAGAACTACCCGGGAGGATCTTGCCAATGATCTCAAGGCAGCTGGGACCATAGTCACCAAAAAAACAATTGGTAACACACTATGCCGTGAAGGACTGAAATCCTGCAGCGTCCGCAAGGCCCCCCGGCTCCAGAATACATAAACATGCCCGTCTGAAGTTTGCCAATGAACATCTGAATGACTCAGAGGACAACTGGTGAAAGTGTTGTGGTCAGATGAGACCAAAATGGAGCTCTTTGACATCAACTCAACTCGCCGTGTTTGGAGGAGGAGGAATGCTGCCTATGACCCCAAGAACACCATCTCCACCGTCAAACATGGAGGTGGAAACATTATGCTTTGGGGGTGTTTTTCTGCTAAGGGGACAGGACAACTTCACCGCATCAAAGGGACGATGGACGGGGCCATGTACCGTCAAATCTTGGGTGAGAACCTCCTTCCCTCAGCCAGGGCATTGAAAATGGGTCGTGGATGGGTATTCCAGCATGACAATGACCCAAAACACGCGGCCAAGGCAACAAAGGAGTGGCTCAAGAAGAAGCACATTAAGGTTCTGGAGTGGCCTAGCCAGTCTCCAGACCTTAATCCTTAAATCTGTGGAGGGTGCTGAAGGTTCGAGTTGCCAAACGTCAGCCTCAACCTTAATGACTTGGAGAAGATCTGCAAAGAGGAGTGGGACAAAATCCCTCCTGAGATGTGTGCAAACCTGGTGGCCAACTACAAGAAACGTCTGACCTCTGTGATTGCCAACAAGGGTTTTGCCACCAAGTACTAAGTCATGTTTTGCAGAGGGGCCAAATACTTATTTCCCTCATTAAAATGCAAATCGTTTTCTAACATTTTTGACATGCGTTTTTCTGGATTCTTTTGTTGTTATTCTGTCTCTCACTGTTCAAATAAACCTACTATTAAAATTATAGACTGATCATTTCTTTGTAAGTGGGCAAACGTACAAAATCAGCAGGGGATCAAATACTTTTCCCCCCACTGTATACACACACACACACACACTTCCGTTCCAAAGTTTGGGGTCACTTAGAAATGTCCTTGTTTTTGAAAGAAAATAAAAAATGTGTCCATTAAAATAACATCAAATTGATCAGAAATACAGTGTAGACATTGTTAATGTTGTAAATGACTATTGTAGCTGGAAACTGCAGATTTTTTATGGAATATCTACATAGGCATACAGGTCTCCATTATCAGCAACCATCACTCCTGTGTACCAGTGAATTGGTGACTCCGTGATGCTGGCCTTCTAGGCAGAGTTGCAAAGAAAAAGCCATATCTCAGACTGGCCAATAAAAAGAAAAGATTAAGATGGGCAAAAGAACACAGACACTGGACAGAGGAACTCTGCCTAGAAGGCCAACATCCCGGAGTCGCCTCTTCACTGTTGACGTTGAGATTGGTGTTTTGCGGGTACTATTTAATGAAGCTGCCAGTTGAGGACTTGTGAGGCGTCTGTTTCTCAAACTAGACACTAATGTACTTGACCTCTTGCTCAGTTGTGCACCGGGGCCTCCTGCTCCTCTTTCTATTCTGGTTAGAGCCAGTTTGCACTGTTCTATGAAGGGAGGAGTATACAGCGTTGTTCAAGATCTTCAGTTTCTTGGCAATTTCTCACATGGAATAGCCTTCATTTCTCAGAACAAGAATAGACTGACAAGTTTCAGAAGAAAGTTATTTATTTCTGGCCATTTTGAGCCTGTAATCGAACCCACAAATGCTGATGCTCCAGATACTCAACTAGTCTAAAGAAGGCCAGTTTTATTTCGTCTTTAATCAGAACAACAGTTTTCAGCTGCGCTAACATAATTGCAAAAAGGGTTTTCTAATGATCAATTAGCCTTTTAAAATGATAAACTTGGATTAGCTAAAACAACGTGCCATTGGAACACAGGAGTGATGGTTGCTGATAATGGGCCTCTGTATGTCTATGTAGATATTCCATAAAAAATCTGCCATTTCCAGCGACAATAGTCATTTACAACATTAACAATGTCTACACTGTATTTCGGATCAATTTGATGTGATTTTAATGGACAAAAAATTTGCTTTACTTTCAAAAACAAGTGACCTCAAACTTTGTAACGGTAGTGTATATATTTTTATTGTTGTACTTTTACCAGTTTTTCTCCCTAATTTTGTGATACCCAATTGGTAGTTACAGTATTGTCCCATCGCTGGTCGAGAGCTATGCGTACTCCGAAACATGACCCTGCCAAGCCGCACTGCTGTTCTTGTATAGATTTACAAGAATTTGGACTCGTGGTACAGTTTTTATACTATTGTATTGTTGGATTATAATACATTTGAATATTGTTGATAATTTTTGCAAGTGTCAGATTCACCACCTGCATGTACACAGCTTGTCCTCCTCCTATACACAAGGGGCGCTGTTTCTTTGAACATTACCGTTTTTCCAACCCAAACAACATCCGGGTTGTGAGCCAATCCATTTGTGTTTGTGATGGTGGAATTTTTCAGTCCGATTGCAAATTATTAAATTTTTCACGCAAACTTGCCATTAATTCCCACGATTTTGATTGAATAAAGGGGACAAGAACTTCAAGAAGTAGTTCTCGTGGAAGGGAGAACGAAAGGGGATAGCTAGCTACGCTTCTTGTGCTGGTATGTCACACGGGTGAAAGTGAAACCCAAGCGTTTGTGTCTGACTGCGTCATACAACTATCTGACACGCTGGCTCGTCTCACATTTTTGATTGATTCGCTAGATTATTGGTTTATGTATTGTTATAAACCGTGTGGTTCGAGCCCTGAATGCGTATTGGCTGATAGCCGTGGTATATCAGACCTTATACATTTATTTTTATTTAACTGAGTCAGTTGAGAACAAATTCTTATTTTCATTGACGGCCTAGGAACAGTGGGTTAACTGCCTTGTTCAGGGGCAGAACGACAGATTTGTACCTTGACAGCTCGGGGATTCAATCTTGCAATCTTTCGGTTACTAGTCCAACGCTCTGACCTCTAGGCTACCTGCCGCCCCAATTGGTACCAATGAACAGACAAACATACTATTTACTGGTATAATTACGTTGGTAACCAGTTTATAATAGCTATAAGGCCCCTCGGGGGTTTGTGGTGGAAATATGGCCAATGTCCAACGGTAAGGGCTGTATACAGGCACTCCGAGATGCGTCGTGGGTAAGAACAGCCCTTAGCCGTAGCATATAGGCCATATACCTTATTGCTTAATTATCTAGCTACCTATTAAATGGACAATATCATTGTTGCATTACACAGCAGATAACGTTACACAGCTCGTTATGTCCACAGGTATAAAACCAAGGTTAGCCACCTGCAGTTATGGAACGTTTGCTCACAAGTATGATTCAATTGGCTGATGACCCAGATGGAATCATGTGATCCTTCCTTAACCCATAGAAAATCCCAGGCCACCAGTTGACTACTGGTGCTACCCATGCTAAAACTGTCTTTTGGTCACTCGAGGCCTCTACCATTATCTATGGGAGGGTTTGAATTTGTCCAATAGAAACTATTTGCGTTTTCCAAATTTTGGAGTAAACTGTTTCTGATGCAAAATGTTTTGCAAGGTTGTCAAACTATGTTTTCTTCTCATGTGTCAGATGTTAGTGAGACGCCTCCAGTCAAATCACAATGAGTAACAACAGCCATCCTTTGCGTCCACTGGCCTCGGTGTCAGAGATTGACCACATCCACCTGCTGTCAGAGCAGCTGGGCGCCTTGGTTCCAGGTGAAGAGTACAGTGATGTCACCTTCATTGTGGAGGAGAAACGCTTCCCGGCCCATAGGGTCATTTTGGCAGCACGATGTCACTACTTCAGGTACACATATTTGAATGCTTTTTGTCTTGTTCTTCTTTGCAATGCATGAGGTCCTTGGCTTCCCATGAAATGTCAGATGACTGGCTCTGTCGGCAGTTGGCAATTAAATATGAACCTTAAAGTTATTTTAGGTAATAGTGTTCAATGAAGACTAGGTAAGTCTTTTCCCCAGAGCTCTGCTGTATGGAGGGATGAAGGAGTCTCAGCCGCAGGCGGAGGTGACACTGGAGGAGACCCGAGCTGAGGCGTTCTCCATGCTCCTCCACTACCTTTACACGGGCCGGGCTAGCCTCAGCTCAGCCCGCGAGGAGGTGCTGCTGGACTTCCTGGGTCTGGCCCACCGCTACGGCCTCCAGCCACTAGAGGACTCCACCTCAGAGTTCCTGCGCACCATCCTGCACACCCACAACGTGTGTTTGGTGTTTGATGTGGCCAGCCTGTACTCTCTGGGTGCGCTCAGTGAAGCATGCTGCGCCTACATGGACCGGCACGCCCCGGAGGTCCTGGCCTCGGACGGCTTCCTCACATTGTCCAAGGTGAGTAGGAGTAGGCAGGTTCACGTTCATTTAAAAACTAATAGAAGATCATGGATCGAAACAGGAACGGGACTACCTGGACTTGTCCAATAAGAAATGCTATAAAAAAAAATCAGTTGCAAAATGTTTAAAAACGATTTTCATTGTGTGCCCCAAAGAACAAAACCCAGATGACTGAATCAAAAGAAGTAGTCTTAACTGAATCTGCTTCTATCCTCTCTGTGCAGACTGCTCTGCTGACTGTGGTACGGAGGGACTCATTTGCAGCGAGCGAGAAGGAGATCTTCCAGGCGCTGTGTCGCTGGTGCCGGCAGAACGGCGAAGGTGGCGCCACGCAGGAAGTCATGTCGGCCGTGCGGCTGCCACTCATGAGTCTGATGGAGATGCTAAACGTGGTGCGTCCCTCGGGACTTCTCAGCCCAGATGACCTGCTGGACGCCATCAAGACTCGCTCAGAGAGCCGCGACATGGACCTCAACTATCGCGGCATCCTCAGTGGGTCTCAGTCTCTGCTGGTCCTGTTCTAGTAGTCAGCAACTAATAGTTTTATTTGTGTGTGTGTGTGTGTGTGTGTGTGTGTGAGAGAGAGAGAGAGATACATACAGTTGAAGTCGGAAGTTTACATAGACTTAGGTTGGAGTCATTAAAACTTGTTTTTCAACCACTCCACAAATTTCTTGTTAACAAACTATAGTTTTGGCAAGTCGGTTAGGACATCTACTTTGTGCATGACATAAGTCATTTTTCCTACAATTGTTTACATACAGATTATTTCACTTATAATTCACTGTATCACAATTCCAGTGGGTCAGAAGTTTACATACACTAAGTTGACTATGCCTTTAAACAGCTTGGAAAATTCCAGAAAATTATGTCATGGCTTTAGAAGCTTCTGATAGGCTAATTGACATCATTTGAGTCAATTGGAGGTGTACCTGTGGATGTATTTCAAGGCCTACCTTCAAACCCAGTGCCTATTTGCTTGACATCATGGGAAAATCAAAAGAAATCAGCCAAGACCTCAGAAAAATAATTGTAGACCACAAGTCTGGTTCATCCTTGGGAGCAATTTCCAAATGCCTGAAGGTACTACGTTCATCTGTACAAACAATAGTACACAAGTATAAACACCATGGGACCACGCAGCCGTCAAACTGCTCAGGAAGGAGACTCGTTCTGTCTCCTAGAGATGAATGTACTTTGGTGCGAAAAGTGCAAATCAATCCCAGAACAACAGCAAAGGCCCTTGTGAAGATGCTGGAGGAAACGGGTACAAAAGTATCTATATCCACAGTAAAACGAGTCCTATATCGCCATAACCTGAAAGGCCACTCAGCAAGGAAGAAGCCACTGGTCCAAAACCGCCATAAAAAGCCAGACTACGATTTGCAAGCTGCACATGGGGACAAGATCATACTTTTTGGAGAAATGTTCTCTTGTCTGATGAAACAAAAATAGAACTGTTTGGCCATAATGACCATCGTTATGTTAGGAGGGAAAAAGGGGGATGCTTGCAAGCCGAAGAACACCATCCCAACCGTGAAGCACGGGGGTGGCAGCATCATGTTGTGGCGGTGCTTTGCTGCAGGAGGGACTTGTGCACTTCACAAAATAGATGGCGGCATGAGGATGGAAAATGATGTGGATATATTGAAGCAACATCTCAAGACATCAGTCAGGAAGTTAAAGTTTGGTCGCAAATGGGTCTTCCAAATGGACAATGACGCCAAGCATACTTCCAGAGTTGTGGCAAAATGGCTTAAGGACAACAAAGTCAAGGTATTGAAGTGGCCATCACAAAGCCCTGACCTCAATCCCATAGAAAATTTGTGGGCAGAACTGAAAAAGCGTGTGTGAGCAAGGAGGCCTACAAACCTGACTCAGTTACACCAGCTCTGTCAGAAGGAATGGGCCAAAATTCACCCAACTTATTGTGGGAAGCTTGTGGAAGGCTGCCCAAAACGTTTGACCCAAGTTAAACAATTTAAAGGCAATGCTACCAAATACTAATTGAGTGTATGTAAACTTCTGACCCACTGGGAATGTGGTGAAAGGATTAAAAGCTGAAATAAATCATTCTCTCTACTTTTATTTTTGACATTTCACATTCTTAAAATAGAGTGGTGATCCTAACTGACCTAAGACAGGGAATTTTTACTAGGATTAAATTTCAGGAATTGTGAAAAACGGAGTTTAAATGTATTTGGCTAAGGTGTATGTAAACTTCTGACTTTAACTCTATATACTCAATGTGATGCCTTTGTGTTACAGTCCCAGAGGAGAATATTGCCACTATGAAGTACGGGGCCCAGGTGGTGAAGGGAGAGCTGAAGTCAGCGCTGCTGGACGGAGACACCCAGAACTACGACCTGGACCACGGCTTCTCAAGACACCCCATAGAGGAGGACGGCTGCGCTGGCCTCCAGATTAAGCTGGGCCAGGCCTACATTCTCAACCATATCCGCATCCTGCTCTGGGACAGAGACAGCCGGTGAGGGAGACATCCAGTGTGTTTTAGGGGATCAGTTTGAGCAAAGCACAATCGCTTATCTTTATGACAGAGAAGTTATTTGGGATGTGAGGTGACTTACAGATGAGTGATTTTGATCAGTTTTACTGCCTTGTAATCAAACACGCACATTCCTTTCTCTCTGAAGGTTTCGCTCAACTGATGAGCAATGCTTTCATAGTGTTTTATATATTGAAGTAATGTTCATATCACATTACTGTCATAAAGATAGAGATACTCTTCAACATTGCTTTGGGGCAATTCCACGTTAACAGAGTGATGAACGGTAGACCACCAGGCTGTAGCAGGACCAGGAGAGCAGTAGACATCTAGGCTGTAGCAGGACCAGGAGAGCAGTAGACATCTAGGCTGTAGCAGGACCAGGAGAGCAGAAGACATCTAGGCTGTAGCAGGACCAGGAGAGCAGAAGACATCTAGGCTGTAGCAGGACCAGGAGAGCAGTAGACATCTAGGCTGTAGCAGGACCAGGAGAGCAGTAGACATCTAGGCTGTAGCAGGACCAGGAGAGCAGTAGACCACCAGGCTGTAGCAGGACCAGGAGAGCAGTAGACATCTAGGCTGTAGCAGGACCAGGAGAGCAGTAGACATCTAGGCTGTAGCAGGACCAGGAGAGCAGAAGACATCTAGGCTGTAGCAGGACCAGGAGAGCAGAAGACATCTAGGCTGTAGCAGGACCAGGAGAGCAGAAGACATCTAGGCTGTAGCAGGACCAGGAGAGCAGTAGACATCTAGGCTGTAGCAGGACCAGGAGAGCAGTAGACATCTAGGCTGTAGCAGGACCAGGAGAGCAGTAGACATCCAGGCTGTAGCAGGACCAGGAGAGCAGTAGACATCTAGGCTGTAGCAGGACCAGGAGAGCAGTAGACATCTAGGCTGTAGCAGGACCAGGAGAGCAGTAGACATCTAGGCTGTAGCAGGACCAGGAGAGCAGTAGACATCTAGGCTGTAGCAGGACTAGGACCAGGAGAACACACCACTAGGCTCAGAGAGCCGCGACATGGACCTCAACTACCGCGGCATCCTCAGTGGGTCTCAGTCTCTGCTGGTCCTGTTCTAGTAGTCAGCAACTAATAGTTGTATTTGTCAGTGGGAGTGTGTGCATTCTGTTTGCGTCTGAATTCCGTGTGTGCACGTGTCTCTTTGTATTCTGTGCGTGTGTGTGAGAGAGAGATCACATTACTTTCATAAAGATAGAGATACTCTTCAACATTGCTTTGGGGCAATTCCACGCTAACAGTGTGATGCTGTATGTCAAACAGAAAAAGTTTGAAAATGTATGCGCTCACTACTGTAAGTCGTTTTGGAAAAGAGCATCTGCTAAATGACTGAGATGTAAAACATAAACAAAAACCAATGATTGCAAAGTTAAACAAATCATACAACTATTGGCATAATGACTACTTTTAACAATTTCCACAGAATGTTACAAAAACACATCGACTTGAACAGTGCAGATGCAAAGTTTGGTAACAGAATGATGGTTGGTGCTTTTTGTGCCGTCATTCTGTTACCAAACTTTGCATCTGCACTGTTTGGTGAAAAATCTGAGTCCTAGTATCACTCTGTTACTGTGGAATTGCCCTTTGGTCACTGCGATATGTATGGCCCATCACCCTCTCTCTGTATTTGAGCAGGTCTTATTCTTACTATATTGAAGTGTCCATGGATGAGCTGGATTGGATGCGTGTTGTAGACCATTCCAAGTATCTGTGTCGCTCTTGGCAGAACCTCTTCTTTACACCACGTGTGGCCAGGTACATTTTTACCTATGATTTTCTTATGGTTGGCACCAATTTTCACTTTTGGTTCCACAACATAGGCGTGATTGTGTCCTTGTGTCCCAGGTACGTGCGCATTGTAGGGACGCATAACACTGTCAACAAGGTCTTCCATCTAGTGAGTTTGGAGTGTATGTTCACACACCGCTCATTCACTCTGGAAAAAGGTCTTCTCGGTAAGGCAAGAATATCAACCAGTATACCAGTGTTATACAGTGCCTTCAGAAAGTATTCAGACCCCTTCACTTTTTGTACATTTTGTTACGTTACAGCCTTATTCTAAAATGGATTAAATAAATAAAAATCCTCAGCAATCTACACACAATACCCCATAATGACAAAGCAAAAAAAGGCTTTTACTTTTTTTTTGCATATTTATAAACAAAAAACAGATCCCTTATTTATTTAAGGATTCAGACCCTTTGCTATAAGACTAGAGATAGAGCTCAGGTGCATCCTGTTTCCATTGATCATCCTTGATGTGTCTTCAACTTGATTGGAGTCCACCTGTGGTAAATTAAATTGATTGGACATCATTTGGAAAGGCACACACCTGTATATATATATAAGGTCCCACAGTTTACAGTGCATGTCAGAACAAAAACCAAGCCATGAGGTCGACGGAATTGTCCGTAGAGCTCCGAGACAGGATTGTCGAGGCACAGATCTGGGGAAGGGTACCAAAACATTTCTGCAGCATTGAAGGTCCCCAAGGACACAGTGGCCTCCATCATTCTTAAATGGAAGAAGTTTGGAACCACCAAGACTCTTCCTAGAGTTAGCCGCCTGGCCAAACTGAGTAATCGGGGGAGAAGGGCCTTGGTCCGGGAGGTGACCAAGGACCCGATGGACACTCTGACAGAGCTCCAGAGTTTCTCTGTGGAGATGGTATAACCTTCCAGAAGGACAACCATCTCTGCAGCACTCCACCAATCAGGCCTTTATGGTAGAGTGGCCAGATGGAAGCCACTCCTCAGTGAAAGGCACAAGATCGCCCGCTTGGATGTTTTTCAGCGGCATTGACTGGAAGACTAGTCAGGATCGAGGCAAAGATGAACGGAGCAAAGTAGAGAGATCCTTTATGAAAACCTGCTCCAGAGCGCTCAGGACGTCAGACTGGGGCGAAGGTTCACCTTCCAACAGGGCAACAACCCTAAGTACACAGCCAAGACAACGCAGGAGTGGCTTCGGGGACAAGTCTCAATGTCCTTGAGGGGCCCAGCCAGAGCCCGGACTCCCCATCCAACCTGACAGAGCCTCAGAGGATTTGCAGAGAAGAATGGAAGAAACTCCCCAAATACAGGTGTGCCAAGCTTGTAGCGTCATACCCAAGAAGACTCGCTGCGGTAATCTCTGCCAGAGGTGCTTCAACAAAGTACTGAGTAAAGTGTCTGAATATTCTTTTTGATTTTTTTTTTATATAAATTTGCTAAAATTTCTAACATTGTTTTTGCTTTGTCATTATGGGGTATTGTGTGTAGACCGAGGGGAAAAAACGAATGAATAAGACTAACGTAACCAAGTGTGAAAGTCAAGGGGTCTGAATACTTAATACAGCGCTGTATATGACTTATAAAATATAGTGATCAACATTTTAGACTACATTTATACATATTTCAATTGCTCTGATTTAACAAATAAATATTTCAAAACTCCTCTCGCCCAATTCTCTCTTTCTCTCCCATCACTTTCATGTCTGCAGTCCCCAATGACAATGTGGCTACCATCGCGGCCTGTTCCAGTGTCATCGAGGGGGTGAGTCGGAGCAGAAACGCCCTGCTCAACGGGGACACCCGCAACTACGACTGGGACTCTGGCTACACCTGTCACCAGCTGGGCTCTGGGGCCATCGTCATCCAACTGGCTCAGCCTTACTCTATAGGCTCCTTAAGGTGTGTGTGTGTGTGTGTACGTACACGTGTTTTCATTGTTGTGTTTTCATTGTTGCTGAGTTTTTGTATCTGTCTGCACAGTTGATACATTTTTTTGTTATTTTCTTCCATCTGGACAGACTACTACTGTGGGACTGTGATGAGCGATCCTACAGTTACTACATTGAGGTCTCCACCAATCAGCAGGAGTGGACAAAGGTGGTGGACCGCACCAAGGTGCCATGTCGGTAAGACTCCGTCTCCCTTTCCCATACTCTTCAGATGATCTTTGTACAAATCTGTCCATTTGAGATCTTTTGTCTTGTTTTTCTTCAACAGGTCGTGGCAGACGCTCAAATTCGACAAGCAGCCTGCCTCTTTTATCCGCATCGTAGGAACTCACAACTCCGCAAACGAGGTGAGAGGATTGCAAATATGCTGTCATTTTTGTGTTTATAGCCTTTCCTCATTCTCCGTTTGGCTTTGTTTTTCAGGTGTTCCATTGTGTCCACTTTGAGTGTCCGGCACAGTCTGATGTGGAGGTGAAAGAGAGCAGTCCTGGGCAGGAGTCCAGTTCCACGTCCCAGACCCCCAGACCTGTTCGGCCCTCCCGTACCCACAGTCTGCTCCCCTCCCTGCCCTCTTCATCCTCCACCTCCTCACAACCCCACCTCTGAGAGAAAAGGAGAAACCCTCAAGGCCACCATTTTGCACAACCTTTATCTATCATACAGGATGCACTACTAAAATGCTGCTAAGCATACTATCCATTTTGATAAAAGATTGGCTTCTATTGCAATGATGAACATGTTTTTAGGGCGCTCATACGGTCCTCCCTGTCTGAAATGATAGGCAATGTTGGGAAAAAGGCTATGGAGTAAATTTGTCCATGCATTTTCCGTGAAGATATTGACAAAATATGCAGCCAGTTTAAGGGTTCTCAATTACAACTTTTCAAAACCTATGGGCCAGGTGCTATCCAGACAGGGGAGGTGTAAGCAGTACTGCTTGTCCAAAGATTAACCAATGGAATACAGCAGTGATGTTGGCAATAATATCACCTTAATGTTTTTCTTCTCATTTAAAAAAATGAACAATCACAATTGGAACAAGTTTTTACTTGAATGTCAAAAAAATTCATTTTGACATTTGTCATAATTTCTATGCTTTTGAAGTAGTTTATTTGCACTTGTTGGTTAACCAGAATTATCATGTTCACCTATAGTTTTTATTTGCCGAATTCATTCGCTTCACACCCCCTTGGGCTAAAAGACTATTACTGTCTTGGCTTACAGTAGTATGGCTGAGCAGCACTTCAATGTCTTGGTTCAAATTGTTTGTTAAATTCCTAAGCGATATTTATGGTTTATTTGCAGAGTCTAACTATATTTGTCACTTTATTGTTCCCCATATTTACTGTAAGAAAGTGTTCTAGGTCTACTAACACACAAACTGTACAGTGCTGGTAATAGCTATTTCCATGAATGGATTTGTTTTTGTCATTTTATTATCCTGACCTTTTGAGGAACATTTCAATTGCTGCTTGTGTTTACCTCTCACTTGTCAATGATTTTGTTTGTGTGGTTTGATTTGTTAAAGTTTTATTTTGGCTCAACAATTTATCAATGCTATGCTTCATATCCTCCCTCACCTTTTCCCTCTATCGTTTCCTGGCTCTTAATATTGCTCTTTCCTCTTCCTTTTTTCTTGTATCTCCTTTGCTATTTTGGTAGCTTTCGTGTAGATTTGACCAATCTTTTTGATATTTTCACATTGCTGCTATTGCACGACGGATGAACATTGACTTAAAGTAAATTACTGTTAGTAGAAAGCAGATTACCTTTCTCATATCTATATTTTCCATTCTCTTTCCTGAATAGTTTTGATTGCATTTTGTTGTATTTTCTTAGTATAATAATGTCATTGCTGGTGGTTGCTTGTGTGTTATTCTATATCACTGCCATTACCATACAGTGGTATTTCTTTTCAGAAGAGGTCTCTTTTGTAGATGTTGATAGAGATTCAGCAGAAAGGTCTCAATGTTTCACTGTTCAAATAATGGTGATTGATTTGTAAAGTCAAAAAAGTTTGCACTAGTCTTGTGGGCACCAAGAAAGTTTTTTTTTCTCCAAATACTGCATATGGCAAATGTTAGTGGCTCAAATGTATGGAAATGGCATTATGTCCTACAACTTATTTTGTAGTACTTAGCGTCAGCAACCCTCAAACTTGAAAGACCAAATGTTTTTAACATTGCTGATTAATACAGGTGTTGAATGCAGGCTTGGTCATCCATCCTCATGACACCCTACCAGCTGGCAATCAAGCTTTTAAACAATGCTGTATTAAACTTGTCATCATGACTCATGTATGTATGTCTTTGTATTTTGACATGTTTTACACGATATTAATATTATCAGAAAGCTGTCCAACTCTCTCGAGGGAGGAGTTAGACCAGTGTTTCTCAAACCTCTCCTCGGGGACCCCAAGAGGTTTCACAATTTAGTTGCAGACCTGAACTAGCTCACCTGATTGACCTAGTCAAGAGCTTGATGATTAGTTTGCAAATTGAATCAGGTGTGCTAGCTGTGGAATAGATCCAACGCATGGAAAGGCTGGGGTCCCCAAGGAGAGGGTTGACAACCACTGAGTTAGACTACAACTGGGAGGGAATCAATGATTTATATCAGGGATGGGCAATTCCAGTTCTCTGGGGCTTGATTGGTGTCACACATTTTCTCCAGCCTTATTGCTAACACACCTGATTAAACTAAGTATGTTCTAAACTGAAGACCATGATTAGTTGATTATTGGAGTCCGGTGTGTTACCTGGGGTAAACGTGTCACCAATCAGGCCCAGAGGGCTAGTTTCACATCCCTTATTTATATATACACACATCATTGGAGGGAATAGATTCCAACACTTTCTCTGAAGAATGCATTTCAAGCACTGCAAGTACAACTTTCACAATATTTTTTTATATATATACTTCGAATAATATCTGTTGTGTAATTACTACTCTGACGTGGAATGGATTTTGTGATCCTCCTGCTTCAAAGCTGATCGATGTTTTGGGTTGTCCCAAACAGACCAAGGGGGTTGGGGCATATTAAATATCGCACTTTGTAATACTTATTGTTCAATTTAAACCGTGAAATAAATTGTTTTATATTACATGTGTTTAAAATGCATAAATCTAAATAGTTGCTTGTGTGTCGGCGAGCATACATTCGTTATCTCACCCACATCCCCCCTTTTATTTTCGACCATAATGCCTCTCGTCCCAGTTGGTTCCTATATAGTTCATTGACCTCGTTACGCAGGAATCTGAAACACTTGGAATTGGGTTCAATGCACGCCATTTTGATTCTATTGATAGGGCACAGTGAACGTTTTATTCTAAATGTGAGCCATAATGAGGGTCAGGTACCCGTAGTTTCCTGATCTGATTACTTTGTACATGTCGGCCCGCTGTATAATACGTATCGTCTTTGAGGCCAGACTGCCCCCACAGGCTAGATAAATAGGGTGGTCCCACGGAGAGGGACGCAGCACACGGTGTACTGTAGTGGAATGATAACGAGGTAACTGCTTATACGCTGTGTCGAATACGTGTGATAATATTGAGATTGTTGGAAATATTTATTGTAATGTTGTATTTGTGTGGTTCATGTTACAGGTTGGATAAAGCACTGACACCCCCTCTGGCTATTCGTAGTAGCCGAGCTCCAGCTGATTGCGTTGAGTCCGGTGTGGACACTTGAATGCTCAATTAATCCAAACTGAGCAGTTTATGACTATTCGGATCCCTGTGGCCGCTCGTGTCGGCAAAGCCATCCACCTTCTTTGTCCAAATTGACCGAGGACTATTTATAGAAGCGGATATCATATATTTGAGTTGGCTGAAGATCCTTGACAAAGACAAGGCCCCTGTCTCCTCCCCAGCCTTGCGTACCATCATTTTATTGAAGACATGGGGGATACTGGTAGTGAGCGCAGCAAACCTTTACCAACTCGGTGTCCCTGTGGATTTTGGGGGTAAGATGTCGCACATCATGTATTATTTGTTGTGGGGATGGTAATTAATGTCGCCTAGACTAAATCCATTGTTGTTCTGTTGGGCAGACCGGGTGGGGGTTGGGGATAAGTTGCTAGCCGAGCTAGCTACACAACTGATCTGAATGTTTTTATATATCCCCTCTGTCCGTGAGTGTAGTTATATCAAAGCGTGAAATCTCCAGAGCATGATTTTACATGTTTTACCAATGTTTTCTGGTTAGACTCTGTGGTCTAGGCTATTATTCGGTCTAGTTCGGCTAGCTATGTCTCCTTAAATGGAAATGTAGCCAGTCATATAGCTGTGATATCCTAACTGAAGATGAAACGTTGGACACTTTATCCAATGTTCTCCCGACTGTCATTATAGTGTAACCACAATCATCGAGTTACAGCACGTTCCTCCCTCACATTCCAGTCTCCTTTGTGAAATAGAGGGACCAGGCAAAGATTATAGCCTGTGCTAGAAATAAAAAATGGTTGTTTTGTTTGAACTGGGCAGTTAATCCTGTACGGGCAATGATGGGGAATTTTATTACCAAACTGTGGCCATCTTTTTCGGCCCATGCACTTTACTAGTCACACTGAGGCTCTTCAGGGCAGGTAGCCTAGTGGTCTGCTGTTTTTCAGCGGAAAAGGAAGCTAGGTTGGAAATGGTTGTATCCCTGAACCGGAACATCCGGTTGTTGGCAACTTTGCTTAGGCTACATGTGAGTAATTCAGTTTGCTCACATCTGTCAACGTCAGGTGACGCAATCGGCAGCCTGTTTACTGCTCCTGCAGTCCACACCCGGTTTGAGGTGTCTGAAGCTTGTCAGTTTTCCCCTCTGAAGGCCTCTCAGGCGTTCTTTCCTTGTAGCCCTTGTGTGTTAAACCTATATCTCTTTTTAGAGTATGCCTGCTTACAGCCAGAGCCATGAACACATCCTGTTCAGTTTGGGTATTGCTGTTGACTAGGGCTGTCTGTCATGGCAGGCTATGCCTCATTAAACATTGGGAGGGGTGTCTATCTCAACACTGCAGGATATAGGCTTAGCATTTGGCTAGTTTCAAGAAATCCGGGATGAATTTGCAGCGCCTTTCTGTTTTTGGTCAGTTCTTACCTGGTGCATATAATTGTGACTGAGTGCGAAGGACAGTCTTTTGATAGTGACAGGCCCATAGATTTCTATGGGCACTGTCCATTGGACAGACCATTCTAGACTGATATTGTGTTTTGATCAACATGTTAGCTCAGCGGAAGCTCTTAGGAAGACGAGGCATTCGGTTATAATGCGTAAACTGAAAGTAGGTAGGCAGACAAGTCTTCAATGTAGTGAATTGATTCAAGGATTAAGCTAGCATGGGGCTGGTCAGAACTCACTTCTATGATGGAGGCTTTTCTAGGTATAGGCCTAGACACTGTACCGCTGAATGACACGTGATGTACGTGGGGAAATTGCTGTTAAGGTCATGGTAGGATGAGGCCTAAATGTATCCCAAGTCAATTGGAACACTGCATTGGTCACGTTCCCTCCAAAGGGCACAATTGGCTGAATACCTTAGAGTTCCAGCCTCTCCCATATTGACAGTGATCACAGAGCCCTAAACAGAAACGTCCCAGCATTGTGAGTGTCAGAGACGTCCAGAATGAGAACAACCATTAGCCAACCTCTGGAAACATGATGTCAATGAGGGAGGGATTCAAAGGAAAGCCTGAGAAAATGCTGCATGTTTAGTGGGAGATGTTGTATTTTTTGTTGAGTTGAACATGTTTTTGATGTTACATGGAAGGGTTTGGTTTGTTTGTATGTGTCATGGAGTTTAGTCTGCCATGTGTTGAGTTGGCCTATTCTACATGATTAGGATTGTGAGAGGAGAGAACCTGTCTGCTTTGATGTTTGGTTTTCTATATAGGCCTAGATTTTGTCTAGCCTATTTCTGACCAAAACATATTGTAATGTATACAGTATTGCAAAAATGTGATTGATCCACAATGATCTTGTGTAGTTGTTGGGCCTATCCATGTTGACTTGACAAGCCTACTCCAGTCAGTAATTACCCCTCACTGGTGGATGGTCAGTTGTCCTAAAAGTCAAAGCCTGTCAGGATGGCCACTAAAATCTGCTTAGCCTGGACTGATTAGCTTCATAACCAATGAGATCAAAGGGATATTGGTCTACCTGTCACTCATTTGTTGCTGTAAAAAAGATCCACTTTATTACTACCTTGTGCTCCTTCCCTTTTGAACGGTTTGTGACGCCCTTTACATTCCCCTCCCCCATAGCCTTTGTTTCCCCCTTCTCTTCTTCCCTGCCATGACTTTCTGTCATCTGTCACCCCTGCCATCAGCTTGTTTTCACTGACTCTGTAGCTATGGCAACCTCGTAGGTCCATCAGACTGTCTGGGTACAAAAAAATGGGTCATGTTTGAGTGTCCTGAGAGGAATTGAAATAGTCATGCATGTTTTTATTTGTTTAGCTGCAAATAAGAGGGGCAGATTGCGTTGACAAATTGTTTAGTGGGCTTGGTACCATCTTTCTGTGACTGATTTTTATTTTTTATCTCTCCCCAGGTCCAGTAAAACCATGAACCTCTGCTCAAAATGTTTTGCTGGTAAGCCTTCCCATATGTGTGGACAATGGGTTTCTGTTATGTGGCAGAGCTCTGTGTGTACCTGAGACATCAGGAGGGGGTGTGCAGATTTCTGCCTCGTGTGATGTCTCTGCTGTTTTTAACACTTTCGATTAGCCAACTTAGTTCGTTAGACATATTTTGTAGAAGTATGGTATAAAAATCCCTGTGAAATATTCCATAGGCATGCTGTAAAAAAATATTAGGTTTTTGGCCCTTTCTGGATTCTGAAAAAAGCCTATTTCCAGGTGGACTTCTTACTGGCATAATGGCGATCTCTCAAGAATGAGTAAGATGGGTGTCAGGGAAAATATTCACCCAGGTCTGATATCATGCATGCCTGTATGTCAGGGTGTTGACTCTCAAGCCTGCTGTGGTAAATGATTACAGCTCTAAAATTGAGATTGTGACTGAAGTTTTGTGACTGGCTTCTGTAGTCCTTTTTGGGAGGCGTGGAAGAGAAAGTATGCTGGAACTCTGGCAGTGTCCATGGAAACGAGTGAGCTCGGTGAAGACGGTACCTAAGGGGGCAGCATTGCTTAGAATAGATTTGATACACAAGAGCACAGCGACAGCAGAAATGAGTTCTGTGGAGGATTAAGATATGACCCAGCTGCTTTTTGAGCTTGTGCTGCCCTCATGGTATGGGGAGTAGATGGATAGACTCTGGTAGCCTAAAATACGGCCATTCTGAGCCATTCCATCTGAGTTTGATTGGCTTCTTGGGGGTGGTGATGCATGCCCCCACACGAGTATGTTTGTGTGGGCCAAATCAAATGTCACGTGCCGAATACAACAGGTGTAGACCTTACTGTGAAATGCTTACTTACAAGCCTTTAACCAACAATGCAGTTCAAGAAATGGAGCTAAGAAAATATTTACTGAAGTAAAACAATTTAATAAAATCTAAAAGTTAACACATTAACATTACTTAACAATTACGAGGCTATATACAAGGGGTACAGGTTAGTTGAGGTAATTTTTCAAGTGACTGCATAGACAATAAACGAGTAGCAGTAGTGTGTAAAACGAGGGGGGGGGGGGGGGTCAATGTAAATAGTCCAGGTGGCCATTTGATTAATTGTTCAGCAGTCTTATGGCTTGGGGGTAGAAGCTGTCAAAGAGCCTTTTGGTCCTAGACTTGGCACTCTGGTACCGCTTACCGTGCGGTAGCAGAGAGCAGTCTGACTTGGGTGACTGTCTTTGACAATTACTTTGGGCCTTCCTCTTACACTGCCTAGTGTATAGATAGCCGAGCAGTTGCCATACCAGGCGGCGACGCAACCGTCGCTCTCGATGGTGCAGCTGTAGACCCATGCCAAATCTTTTCAGTCTCCTGGGGGGGGGGGGGGGGGTGAAAGGTGTTGTGCCCTCTTCACGACTGTCTTGGTGTGTTTGGACCATGATAGTTTGTTGGTGACGTGGACACCAAGGAACTTTATGCTCTCAAACCCGTTCCACTTAATCCCCGTCAATGTTAATGGGGGCCTGTTTGGCCCTCCTTTTCCTATAGTCCACGATCAGCTCCTTTGTCTTGCTCACATTGAGGGAGAGGTTGTTGTCCTGGCACCACAATGCCAGGTCTCTGACCTCCCTATAAGCTGTCTCATCGTTGTCGGTAATCAGGCCTACCACTGTTGTCGTCAGCAAACTTGATGGTGTTGGAGTCGTGCTTGGCCATGCAGTCGTGGGTGAATGGGGAGTACAGGAGGGGACTAAGCACACACCCCTGAGGGGCCCCAGTATTGAGGATCAGCATGACAGGTGTTGCCTACCCTCACCACCTGGGGGTGGCCTGTCAGGAAGTCCAGGATCCAGTTGCAGAGGGAGGTGTTTAGTCCCAGGATTCTTAGCTTAGTGATGCACTTCGTGGGCACTATGGTGTTGACCGCTGAGCTGTAGTCAATGAATAGCATTCTCACATAGGTGTTCCTTTTGTCCAGGTGGGAAAGGGCAGTGTGGAGTGCGATTGTGTCATCTGTATGCAAATTGGAGTGGGTCTAGGGTTTCCGGCATGATGGTGTTGATGTATTGAAGCAGCTGGTCTGTCAAGAGCCGACGTATGTGGTGCTTGGGGCACTAATAAGCATTATTTCATCTGTCTTTCAGATATCGAGAAGAAGCAGACAGATGAGGACTGTGCCCCAAAACCCAGCCCGAGCACTGGGAGTACCCAATCGGCTGTCTTCAATAGCGAGATGAGTAGCAGCAGCAAAAGTAGCCAATCCCTATTGTCGTCGCCACTTACTAGCTCCGAGCAGCCATCTGCATCAACCGAAGACCCTGTCCCCATGTTATCCAATACACAGGACGGTAAGATGAGGGGTCCACAACTTAGTTTTGAGATGTTGCACTTTCTGAAACCTTTGAATGAATTACTATAGCCGAGTTCATTTTCAGTCATTCAATCTGACCTGGGTTCAAATACTATTTATGGTATTTCAATTACTTTCACATAGATTTTGAAGAAAGTATTTTAATATTTTTTTATTTGAAAATACAAGTAGTGGAATATTTGGAAATGTATTAGGAAATACTTAAGTGTATTTATAAATACTCAAATTTGAACCTGGGTCTGTTTGGTCCTAGGGATATTTGGAAACAATTATTTGGAGAAAGTTTTGAGTAGTGTTCATGAACTTATTTAAATACTTAAATTGAGTTAAGACTGACACACACACCCACCCTTCAAACCCCCAATGCCCTTTTTGAAATCTCTCTTTCAAAGTCACTGAGATCTCTTCTAGCCATGCTAGCCAAGATAATGGTCAACTGACCATTTTTATGCATGATACCACCCTGCATCCCACTGCTGGCTTGCCTCTGAAGCTGTGCAGGGTTGGTCCTGGTAAGTCCCTGGCTGGAAGACCAGATGCTGCTGGAAGTGGTGTTGAGGACCAGTAAAAGGCACTCTTTCCTCTGGTGTACGTGTGTGTATATATACATTTAAGAATCCCATTGCCCCAGAGCAGTGATTGGGGACATTACCCTGTGTAGGGTGCTGTGTTTCGGATGGGACGTTGTAGTCACTAAAGATCAAATTGTATTTGTCACATGCGTCGGATACAACAGGTGTAGACCTTACCGTGAAATTCTTACTGACAAGCCCTTAACCAACAATGCAGTTCCAAAAAATATTGACGAAATAAATCAAATCTAAAAGTAACATGATTACACAACAATAACAAGGCTTTATACAGGGGGGTACCGGTACCGAGTCAATGTGCGGGGGTACAGGTTAGTCAGGCTATATACAGGGGGTACCGGTACCAAGTCAATGTGTGGGGGTACATGTTAGTTGAGGTACTTTGTACATGTAGGTAGGGGTAAAGTGACTATGCATAGATAATAAACAGCGAGTAGCAGCAGTGTAAAAACAAAGGGGCGTTGGGGGGGTGTCAATGTAAATAGTCCGGGTGGCCATTTGATTCATTGTTCAGCAGGCTTGTGGGTAGAAGTTGTTAAGGAGCCTTTTGGACCTAGACCTGGTGCTCCGGTACCGCTTGCGGTGCAGTAGCAGAGAACAGTCTGACTTGGATGATTGGAGTCTTTGGCAATTACTTTGGACCTTCCTCTGACTCCGCCTAGTATATAGGTTCTGGATGGCAGGAAGCTTGGCCACAGTGATATACCGATCCGTTCGTACTTCCCTCTGTAGCGCCCTACGGTCGATGCCGAGCAGTTTCCCTCCTTTTCCTGTAGACCATGATCAGCTTCTTTGTCTTGTTCGCATTGAGGGAGAGGTTGTTGTCCTGGCAGTGTCTCTGACCTCCTCCCTATAGGCTCTCGTCGGTGATCAGGCCTACCACTGTTGGGTCGTCAGCAAACTTAATGATGGTGTTGGAGTTGTGCTTGGCCATGCAGTCGTGGGTGAACGGAGTACAGGAGGGGACTAAGCACGTACCCCTGGGGGACCCCAGTGTTGAGGATCAGCGTGGCAGATGTTGCCTACCCTTAATGCCTAGGGGCGGCCTGTCAGGAAGTCCAGGATCCAATGGCAGAGGAAGGTGTTTAGTCTCAGGGTCCTTAGCTTAGTGATTACCTTTGAGGGCACTATGGTGTTGAATGCTGAGCTGTAGTCAATGAATAGCATTCTCACATAGGTGTTCCTTTTGTCCAGGTGGGAAAGGGCAGTGTTGAGTGCAATTGAGATTGCGTGATCTGTTGGAGCGGTATGTGATTTGGAGTGGGTCTAGGGTAGAGGTCGACCGATTTATTGGAGGACCAAAAAAAGCCGATGCCGATTTATTATTTATTTTTTCCTGTTTTTTTATGACGGTTACAACAATACTGAATGAACACTTCTTATTTTAACTTAATATAATACATCAATAAAATCAATTTTGCCTCAAATAAATAATGAAACCTGTTCAATTTGGTTTAAATAATGCAAAAACAAAGTGTTGGAGAAGAAAGTAAAAGTGCAATATGTGCCATGTAAGAAAGCTAATGTTTAAGTGCCTTGCTCAGAACATGGGAACATATGAAAGCTAGTGGTTCCTTTTAACATGAGTCTTCAATATTCCCAGGTAAGAAGTTTTAGGTTGTAGTTATTATATTATTATAGGACCATTTCGCTCTACGATTTGTATTTCATATACCTTTGACTATTGGATGTTCTTATAGGCACTTTAGTATTGCCAGTGTAACAGTATAGCTTCCATCCCTCTCATCGCTCCTACCTTGGCTCAAACCAGGAACACATCGACAACAGCCACTCTCGAAGCAGCGTTACCCATGCAGAGGAAGGGAAAAAACTACTCCAAGTCTCAGAGCGAGTGATGTTTGAAATGCTATTAGCGTGCACCCGGCTAACTAGCTAGCCATTTCACATCGGTTACACCAGCCTAATCTTGGGAGTTGATAGGCTTGAAGGGGTGGGTATAATTTGTGGAACGTTCCAACAGGAATCTGTTCCAAAAAACGTAAAGTAAAAGGTTGCCAACAACGCATACAAAGTAGCAATGCATACAAACCTAGCTAACTAGCTGCCGAATAGGCATCAACTCACCACGTAGCTTATTCTTAATGTTTGTCCATAGGCAAACAGACATGTGAGGACAGACATTTTTCGGAATAAACGTGATGAGTGAAAAACGCAATGACACAGACCACTCCCTACCCGGTATCTTATTCTGCCGCTATACAACTTTGTGTATGCGTTGTTTTTTTGGAAACCTTGTTATTTACGAAGTTTTTGGAATAGATTCCTGTTGGAACGTAACACAAATTAAACCACCCAGGTTGAAGTCATAAACAGCGCAATGCTTGAAGCACAGCGAAGGGCTGTTTGAATGAATGCTTACGAATGCTTACTTTTTTTCTTTCAGTGACATACGGAACCGTTCCGTATTTAACGGGTGACTAAGTCTAAATATTCCTGTTAGGCATTGATGTTTATGGTTAGGTACATTGGTGCAACGACAGTACTTTTTTGGCAAATGCGCTTGTTAAATCAACACCCGTTTGTCGAAGTAGGCTGTGATTCAATTAAAATTAACAGGCACCGCATCGATCATATGCAACGCAGGACACGTTAGATAACTACACATAGTTGATGATATTACTAGTTTAACTAGTGATTATGTTAAGATTTATAAAAAAACTATCAGTCTAATGCTAGCTAGCAACTTACCTTTGCTTCTTGCTGCCCTCGAGTTACAGGTAGTTAGCCTGTTAATCCTTGTGGAGTGCAATGTAAGGCAGGTGGTTAGAGCGTTGGACTGGTAACCGAAGGTTGCAAAAACGAATCCCCCCCTGAACAAGGCAGTTAACCCCCGTTTCTAGGCCGTCATTGTAAATAAGAATGTGTTCTTAATCTGACTTGCCTAGTTAAATAAAGGTGTAAAAAAAAAAAAAAAAAAAAAAAAGTTATGAAAACTTGAAATTGGCCCTAATTAAATCGGTCATTCCGATTTAAATCAGCCAACCTCTAGTATTGACACTTTGCCTGCTTGATGGTTCTTCTGAGGGCATAGCGGGATTTCTTATAAGCATCCGGATTAGTGTCCCACTCCTTGAAAGCGGCAGCTCAAGCCTTTAGCTCATTGCAGATGTTGCCTGTAATCCATGACTTCTGCTTGGAATATGTACGTACTAGAGGTCGACCGATTTAATCGGAATGGCAGATTTTATTTACTTTAAAAAAAAAAAAAGTTTTTTTAATTAGGGCCGATTTCAAGTTTTCATAACTAACAAATCGATAATCGGCATTTTTGGACGCCGATTGCACTCCACGAGGAGACTGCATGGCAGGCTGACTACCTGTTATGCGAGTGCAGCAAGAAGCCAGGGTAAGTTGCTAGCTAGCATTAAACTTATCTTATTAAAAAAAAAAAATCTTAACATAATCACTAGTTAACTACACATGGTTGATGCTATTACTAGTTTATCTAACGTGTCCTGCGTTGCATATAATCGATGCGGTGCCTGTTATTTTATCATTGAATCACAGCCTATTTCGCCAAACAGGTGTTGATTTAACAAGTGCATTCGCAAAAAAACCACTGTCGTTGCACCAATGTACCTAACCGTAAACATCAGTGCCTTTCTTTAAAATCAATATACAAGTATATATTTTTAAACCTGCATATTTAGTTAATATTGCCTGCTAAAATGAATTTCTTTTAACTAGGGAAATTGTCACTTCTCTTGCGTTCCGTGCAAGCAGAATCAGGGTATATGCAGCAGTTTGGGCAGCCTGGCTCGTTGCGAACTATGTGAAGACCATTTCTTCCTAACAAAGACCATACATAATTATGACATAACATTGAAGGTTGTGCAATGTAACAGCAATATTTAGATTTAGGGATGCCACCCGTTAGATAACATATACGGAAAGGTTCCGTATTTCACTGAAAGAATAAACGTTTTGTTTTCGAAATGATAGTTTCCGGATTTTACCATATTAATGACCTAAGGCTCGTATTTCTGTGTTTATTATAACTAAGTCCATGATTTGATATTTGACAGAGCAGTGGTAGGCAGCAGAAGGCTCGTAAGCATTCATTCAAAAGGCACTTTTGTGCATTTGCCAGCAGCTCTTCGCTGTGCTTCAAGCATTGAGCTGTTTATGACTTCAAGCCTATCAATTCCCGAGATTAGGCTGGTGTAACTGATGTGAAATGGCTAGCTAGTTAGCGGGGTGCGCGCTAATAGCGTTGCATTCGCTCTGAGACCTTGAAGTAGTTGTTCCCCTTGCTCTGCAAGGGCCGCGGCTTTTGTGGAGCGATGGGTAACGATGCTTCGGGTGGCTGTTGTCGACGTGTTCCTGGTTCGAGCCCAGGTAGGGACAAGGAGAGGGACGGAAGCTATACTGTTACACTGGCAATACTATAGTGCCTGTAAGAACATCCAATAGTCAAAGGTATATAAATACAAATGGTATAGAGAAATAGTCCTATAATAACTAAAACCTAAAACTTCTTACCTGGGAATATTGAAGACTCATGTTAAAAGGAATCACCAGCTTTCATATGTTCTCATGTTCTGAGCAAGGAACTTAAACGTTAGCTTTTTTACATGGCACATATTGCACTTTTACCTTCAACACTTTATTTTTGCATTATTTAAACCAAATTGAACATGTTTCATTATTTATTTGAGGCTAAATTGATTTTATTGATGTATTATATTAAGTTAAAGTAAGTGTTAATTCAGTATTGTTGTAATTGTCATTATTACAATTAAATAAAAATCGTCCGATTTAAATCGGTATCGGCTTTTTCGGGTCCTCGCATCGGCGCTGAAAAATCATAATCGTAGACCTCTAGTACGTACGGTCACTGGGGGGGGGACATCGTCGATGCACTTTATTGATGAAGCCGGTGACAGGTGGTATACTCCTCAATGGGCTCCCGAGTGGTGCAGCGGTTTAAGGCACTGCATCTCAGTGCTGGAGGCATTCACTACAGACCCTGGTTCGATTCCAGGCTTTATCGCAACCGGTTGTGATTGGGAGTTCCATAGGGCGGCGCACAATTGGCCCAGTGTTAGGGTTTGGCTGGGGTAGGCTGACATTTGTAAATAAGAATTTGTTCTTAACTGACTTGCCTAGTTAAATGAAATGAATGCCATTAGATGAATCCCGGAACATGGCACTTATCGTAAGAGTGTTAACCCGGGTGTCCTGGCTAAATTCCCAATCTAGCCCTCATACCATCATAGCCACCGAATCATCCCCAGCTTCCAGTTGACTCCTTCGCCCCCCTCTCCACGGTAGCTATTCCCCAGGTTGTTGCTGTAAATTAAAATGTGTTGTCAACTTACCTGGTAAAATAAAAAACAATTATGGGATGCTAATTGCGTAATTAACTCAGGAACCACACCTGTGTGGAAGCACCTGCTTTCAATGTACAAAACATTAGGAACACCCTCCTAATATTGAGTTTTCCCTCAGAACAACCTCAATTTATTGGGCATGGACTACAAGGTGTCTAAAGAGTTCCACTGGGATGCTGGCCCATGTTGACTCCAATGCTTCCCACAGTTAAGTTGGCTGGATGTCCTTTGGTCCACCACCTAATCTTGATACACATTAGAAACTGTTAAGGGTGGAAAAACCCAGCAGCTTTGCAGTTCTTGACACAAACCAGTGCACCTGGCACATACCATACCCAGTTCAAAAAGGCACTTAAATACACTGCTCAAAAAAATAAAGGGAACACTAAAATAACACATCCTAGATCTGAATGAAATAATCTTATTAAATACTTTTTTCTTTACATAGTTGAATGTGCTGACAAAATCACACAAATAATCAATGGAAATCCAATTTATCAACCCATGGAGGTCTGGATTTGGAGTCACACTCAAAATTAAAGTGGAAAACCACACTACAGGCTGATCCAACTTTGATGTAATGTCCTTAAAACAAGTCAAAATGAGGCTCAGTAGTGTGTGTGTGGCCTCCACGTGCCTGTATGACCTCCCTACAACGCCTGGGCATGCTCCTGATGAGGTGGTGGATGGTCTCCTGAGGGATCTCCTCCCAGACCTGGACTAAAGCATCCGCCAACTCCTGGACAGTCTGTGGTGCAACGTGGCGTTGGTGGATGGAGCGAGACATGATGTCCCAGATGTGCTCAATTGGATTCAGGTCTGGGGAACGGGCGGGCCAGTCCATTGCATCAATGCCTTCCTCTTGCAGGAACTGCTGACACACTCCAGCCACATGAGGTCTAGCATTGTCTTGCATTAGGAGGAACCCAGGGCCAACCGCACCAGCATATGGTCTCACAAGGGGTCTGAGGATCTCATCTCGGTACCTAATGGCAGTCAGGCTACCTCTGGCGAGCACATGGAGGGCTGTGCGGCCCCCCCAAAGAAATGCCACCCCACACCATGACTGACCCACCGCCAAACCGGTCATGCTGGAGGATGTTGCTGGCAGCAGAACGTTCTCCACGGCGTCTCCAGACTCTGTCAAGTCTGTCACATGTGCTCAGTGTGAACCTGCTTTCATCGGTGAAGAGCACAGGGCGCCAGTGGCGAATTTGCCAATCTTGGTGTTCTCTGGCAAATGCCAAACGTCCTGCACGGTGTTGGGCTGTAAGCACAACCCCCACCTGTGGACGTCGGGCCCTCATACCACCCTCATGGAGTCTGTTTCTGACCGTTTGAGCAGACACATGCACATTTGTGGCCTGCTGGAGGTAATTTTGCAGGGCTCTGGCAGTGCTCCTCCTTGCACAAAGGCGGAGGTAGCGGTCCTGCTGCTGGGTTGTTGCCCTCCTACGGCCTCCTCCACGTCTCCTGATGTACTGGCCTGTCTCCTGGTAGCGCCTCCATGCTCTGGACACTACGCTGACAGACACAGCAAACCTTCTTGCCACAGCTCGCATTGATGTGCCATCCTGGATGAGCTGCACTACCTGAGCCACTTGTGTGGGTTGTAGACTCCGTCTCAGCTACCACTAGAGTGAAAGCACCGCCAGCATTCAAAAGTGACCAAAACATCAGCCAGGAAGCATAGGAACTGAGAAGTGGTCTGTGGTTACCACCTGCAGAACCACTCCTTTATTGGGGGTGTCTTGCTAATTGCCTATAATTTCCACCTGTTGTCTATTCCATTTGCACAACAGCATGTGAAATTTATTGTCAATCAGTGTTGCTTCCTAAGTGGACAGTTTGATTTCACAGAAGTGTGATTGACTTGGAGTTACATTGTGTTGTTTAAGTGTTCCCTTTATTTTTTTGAGCAGTATATTTTGTCTTGTCCGTTCACCCTCTGAATGGCACACATACAATCCATGTCTCGGCTTAAAAATCTTCGGTCTCCTCCCCTTCATCTACATTGCTTGACGTAGACTTAACATATGACCTCAATAAGGGATCATAGCTTTCACCCGGTGTCTGTCATGGAAAGAGCAGGTGTTCTTAATGTTTTGTACACTCAGTGTATATACTATGTATTTCATGATCTGTGTTGGCAGAGGTCTGTAAGGTTGGACTGACAGCTTGCTTCTATTTCTGCCTCTGGAGGAGTGGTTCTGTGTGTGTATGTGTGTCTCACTCTGCTGGCAATGCATGCACTCAGCCTGGCCTAGATAGGACGCATAGTGGGGCAACATGGTTGCACTGACAATCTGTTAAGATCTGCTTGCTTCTCCCAGGATTTCATTTAAGGTCCCCAGTTTTAAACCAATTGCAGTATCTTGTTTTTTTTACCTTCATGTTAATGTAAGGGTATGTTGATATAAACTATATAACTATGTTGATATAACTATATAAGACTTGGCATGTCAGGATTTTTATATGGATTTTGAAGTTACTTGAGCTTATCTTATTACATTGCCACAAGGTCTTAAATTCAAGATTGTTTTGTCTCCAAAGCTGTATCTAATTCCCTGCTTCTTGGTCTAGGTGACACACATCTGGGCTCTTGATCAATGAGGAATGTTTCCTGTCTTACACTTCCTTTTCTTCTCTCTCTCCACAGAACTATTATCATGCACAGAAACAGCCCAAGGCACCCTCTGTACGCCCAAAAAACGTCCTTGCGAATCAGGTACAGCCTTGCTCCCTGTGTTTGTGCAATACTGTACGTTGGACTCTGTGTAACCTGTTCTTTCAGCTTCAGGGCCGGAGAGCGAGGCGTCACCAGAGAAACGGGCACGGGGGGACTCTGAGGAGGGGGAGGTGGTTAGCGAGGAGCCTAGCCCAGGGCCCAAGCAGAAAAACCGCCGGCGCTGCTATCGCTGCCAAACCAAACTGGAGCTGGTACAGCAGGAACTGGGCTCCTGTCGCTGCGGTAAGTACTGCATGGGAATGACACAAACACATCTGCCCTTGGTTTTCTTGTCTCCTAACTGCGACTTCAGTCATTTTAACACTCTCTCTTGTTCTCCTTCTGTCTTTCTGCCTCGTTCTTCCTCTCCTAGGCTACGTGTTCTGCATGCTGCACCGTCTACCTGAGCAGCACGACTGCCTGTTCGACCACCTGGGGCGTGGGCGTGAGGAGGCCGTCCTCAAGATGGTGAAGCTGGACCGCAAGGTGGGCCGCTCGTGCCAGCGCATTGGAGAAGAGTGCTCCTGAGTTGCCCCTGTTGACCGCCCGTCTCCACACGAAGCACTTCAAGAGAGGGGGAAAGGAGCAAGGGAGGGAGTGGGGAGAAGGGGAAAGTGAGCGGGGGGGAGAAGGGAGAGCGAGCATGGTTGAAATAGACTCACAATTTGCCCCACCATTCTGGATCTGAGTATTGTTGATCCACTCCTGTTAGTCTTGGCAGTTTGGACTCTGACTTGGACACTGTCACCACAGCAACCTCTGGAGCCACACTGTCACTATCGCATGTTCATTTTCACAGCCTTAACTTGCCCAGTCTTCAGATTCAACAAGGACCCTGTAAAGAAAGAACGGTCAGATTATTATTTTTTTAGCACACAGCAGCGCCACCATAGCGCAACACTCTTTTCCCTCTGCTTCACCGATCACAAGACTGTCTGCAACAGTACTTTCTATATGAAACTGACCTCTCTCTCCTTACCGGCTCCTTGGTTGTCTTTGTCAGCAGGTTTTCACTATGTCAATGGTCTGTAAGGAACGGAACATAGACCTGTCTGTCCCTAGACCACTCCTCAGGTTGTAGGAGGGTGGGATATCGACCTTTAACTCCCCCACCTTATTTTCTCTCTTCCTTGCCCAATGGCTCTGCATGGCATTGGATTGGCTTTTATGTGTTGAGTAAGGACATTGTCCCCCAGGTCCTGGGTCAGTTGTTGTGTGGCCGTGTTTGTTCCTATGAGTCTCTGCCAGAGTGGTTTGAATCCAAACCAGACCACTAACCTTTGTACTGCAGCCAGCCTCCTCCGCTCCTCTGTTGGATCAGAGTCTGAACAAATGGACTGGAGACACAAGCAGAAGCTCTTCTCTGCCTGCTGCCCTTTGAATGAGTGAAGCTGTTCCTGCTCTCTTTGTTTTGTAATACACCCTGCACTCTCTACTCCCTCTTCTGTACATACAAAATCCCTGACTTCTTGGACTATTGAACCATGGCTCTGTTCATATGGCCATACTAGAATACCACTTAGAATGCATGCCTGATACATTGGTTCATTCTAAGTAGTATACTGCTAGTCTGTTCCATATCGTTCTCTTACTACCCTAGTCACACTACTTGACTGTGCTGGTCCCAATGCTCATCTCATTCTTCACTCACTTACTCCCCCTCTCCTCTGCTTCCTTCGAATCTCACTGGTCCCCTTCTGGTGCCAGGAATGATTTGAAGGATGGATGGAGGGAGTGATGTGTAGTGGTCAACAACAACAAAAAAGGAGCGTACCGTCGTGGCTGGTTTTATTTTGATATTTTGCGACCTGTTCTCTCGAGTGCTAATGGAAGAAATTAATATCTTTCTGTATCTTAAAAGAAATTGTATTTAACCATATGGTTTTGATTTACTTACACACTAGCATAGCGCTGCATATTTAGTTAAATGTATAAAATAACTTTTTGTTTTCTCTTATTGTATTTGGCCTTTTTGCTGAGGATGATTAAACTGGATTAGAGGAGCGGGTAGTCTGTGATCTTTAAAGTTGAATTATAATGGGAAAATAAGGGTAAACTTTGAGTCCATCAAACAACGTGAAGTGAAAACCTGATTCTGTCAATGTCCGTAATGGGGGAAAAAAGCTCTAAAATTGACACTTTTTACATATACAACTTGTGTGAAAGGTAGACATACTTTAGACTGACAAACGAACAATAAATATCATACGATTGCGTCTGTGCCCGTACCCTTCTGCTTTGTGTTTCTAACTTCATCTAGCCCTTGTTTTGAGGATTGCCCGAAACCTTTCCCTGTATTAATGTCCTCTATTGAGCAGAGAAGTGGGGCAAGAAAAGGTGAAGTTGGACACCTGCTCGCCGAACATCTCATTCCAAAATCATGGACATTAGTTTCCCAATTAACGTTTGCTACTACATCTTAGGTACTCAACAGTGCCCAAACCCCATCTTGCTTAATGAAACATTGCAATTAAAATCACGTGCTCCCTGCTCAAAATGAGATGCACATCAAATGAATTTAACTGAATGTCAGTGTGATCTGTCACTATTTCAGTGTAAAGACTAAGATTTTGTTACTCTGTACTCAAAGGAACACAAGTGCAAGTTATATATTTCAACATGACTCAATACATGTCAACAGCATACTGTACGCACACACAGTAAATATTTTGCATACATAAAGGAAGAAGCCTATTTGCACTACTGTATGGAATAGATAAAGAACCTGTCAAACAAATACTCCATTGTGAAAACAATCTGTCATTTCTGTTGTTATGGTCCGGCCACAGATATTCAACATCACAGCCGATATTCTCCTTGGTCGGGGGGGAGAAATATCTTCTGGCAAGACTCATCCACCCCTGACAGGACTCTGCTGGAATGTCACCACAGGCGGCTTCCATTGCCTAGAGAAGGGCCATATGTTCATGGGGTTTGCGATCATACCACCACCATGCTGAAAACAATGCAATGGGGTTGAGAAATAGAGAATTGTAAACCTGGTATGGTCATGAAACCAGTTGCGAGCCTGATGGAAACTCACATTGTCCCAAATTCGAACATTTGCTGCTCAGGATCACCTGACAGTCTGCTCTGTCTGAAAAAGATTAATGTAAAGTGTTCAGGAAATTAGAGATGGGCAGTGTTGTATGGTCCAAGGGTGTCATGGCGGTGGAGGACTCCATGGTGGCTCAAAACTGCGCATATGGTATAATTTCCCCCGTGCTGACCAATGATGTTCCTTCCTCTCCTACTAGTCTTTGCTAAATGAATCTGAATATGAGTTCCTGGGGGATGGGACTTGCATCCAACTTCATGATTCTCTGAAATGACCAGTAAATAATGTATAGTAAAGTTCAGTGGCAACATCATTGAGTCTGTTTCAAGAGTGTAATACTAGTACATTACTTGTATTCGTACCGTTTTATCCTTCACTCTTTGGGAATTCCTTTCAAATGGGACTCTGTAGATTTGCTTCATCCGGAGATGGTGTTTCTTAAGAATGTGGGCTATGGTTGATATGGTCACTCTGATGTTATGCAAGAGAGCAGGGTTTTCAATCATCCGTTGCTGGATTTCCCACATTCTTATGGCATTATTTTCAACTACCATTTGAACAATGGCAGCCTTCTATTCATTTTAAATGTGTTCTACCACCACGTGGTGGTTGTCTTTCAGTTCTACAAAAAAATTGCATATATTACAGGATACAAGATTAACATGTTAAAGTAGTATAGCTCCTAATTTCATAAATACAGTAATACATTCAACATTTACATACTGTAAGGGGAAACCGTATTATAATCTACTTTCTTTACTGTGCTTTTTGTTGTACTACTGTCAAGTAGTAGAGGTCCAATGTCTGCAGTACATACAGTTGAAGTCAAAAGTTTACATACACTTAGGTTGGAATCGTTATTCAACCACAACACAAATTTTTTGTTAAACTATAGTTTTGGCAAGTCGGTTAGGACATCTACTTTGTGCATGACACAAGTAATTTTTCCAACAATTGTTTACAGATTATTTCACTTATTCACTATCACAATTCCAGTGGGTCAGAAGTTTACATACACTTGTAAAGTTGACTATGCCTTTTTAAACAGCTTGGAAAATTCCACAAACTGGTGTCATGGCTTTAGAAGCTTCTGATGGGCTAATTGACATTGAGTCAATTGCAGGTGTACCTGTGGATGTATTTCAAGGCCTACCTTCAAACTCAGTGCCTCTTTGCTTGACATTCGAAAATCAAAAGAAATCAGCCAAGACCTCAAAAAAAATTCTAGAGCTCCAGACGTCTGGTTCATCCTTGGGAGCAATTTCCAAACGCCTGAAGGTACCACGTTCATCTGTACAAACAATAGTACGCAAGTATAAACACCATGGGACCACGCAGCCATCATACCTCTCAGGAAGGAGACGCGTTCGGTCTCTTAGAGATGAACGTACTTTGGTGCAAAAAGTGCAAATCAATCCCAGAACAACAGCAAAGGACCTTGTGAAGATGCTGGAGGAAACGGGTACAAAAGTATCTATATCCACAGTAAAAAAAGTCAGACTATGGTTTGAAACTGCACATGGGGACAAAGATCATACCTTTTTGGAGAAATGTCCTCTGGTCTAATGAAACAAAAATAGAACTGTTTGGCCATAATGACCATCGTTATGTTTGGAGGAAAAAGGGGGGTGCTTGCAAGCCGAAGAACACCATCCCAACTGTGAAGCACAGGGGTGGCAGCATCATGTTGTGGGGGTGCTTTGCTGCAGGAGGGACTGGTGCACTTCACAAAATAGATGGCATCATGAGGATGGAAAACTGTGGAAATATTGAAGCAACTTCAAGACATCAGTCAGGAAGTTAAAGCTTGGTTCCAAATGGGCAATGACCCCACGCAGACTTCCAAAGTTGTGGCAAAATGGCTTAAGGACAACAAAGTCAAGGTATTGAAGTGGCCATCACAAAGCCCTGACGTCAATCCCATAGAAAATTTGTGGGCAGAACTGAAGTGTGTGCGAGCAAGGAGGCCTACAAAACTGACTCAGGAAACACCAGCTCTGTCAGGAGGAATGAGCCAAAATTCACCCAACTTATTGTGGGAAGCTTGTGGAAGGCTACCCGAAACATTTGACCCAAGTTACACAAGTTAAAGGCAATGCTACCAAATACTAATTGAGTATATGTAAACTTCTGACCCACTGGGAATGTGATGAAAGAAAAGCTGAAAAATAATTCCCTACATAATAATTCCCTACAATTCCCTGACATTTCACATTCTTAAAATAAAGTGGTGATCCTAACTGACCTAAAACAGGGAATTTTTACTGGGATTATGTCAGGAATTGTGAAAAACTGAGTTTAAATGTATGTAAACTTCCGACTTCAACTGTACCTATTCTCATTTTGGAACGTCCAGATGATGGATGCTACGGTGAAGCGGCTCAGATTGGTCAGCACTCTCTGCCTAGCCTCTCTCAAGGTCAAACCATGGTTGACCACATGGTCCATCAGTTTCCCAAATTCCATCCGAGAACACTCTCCTTTCTTCGTCTTCCTCCACGTTTGCTTTCATTGTTCTCAAACACTGGAGTACTCACCTGTGGCTTTTTTATCCATACCAAAAGGTCTGATTGCAAAGATTACATTTACACAATTAGTGTTTGCACATGTGAAAAGCTCAATTACCAATTGATCACTAACTTGTTGAACAGTGTTGCTTGTCATTTGCACACAGGTTGTGCCAAAGGTAGAGACTTGTATTTTGTCAAATGTTTGTTATAGAATTGCAATCTGAGTGTAAAGCAAATCATGTGCCAGTAGTATTGCCGATTTGGTGTATGGTTCTGCTAAATGAGTTACAGGTGTGGGTCATTGTGCCTCATGGGCCAGTTTTAGTGAGTAAACTATTGGGAAAATCTGTAATATGAAGTTGATCCCCCTTTGCCGCTGTAACAGCCTCCACTCTTCTGGGAAGGCTTTCCACTAGAGGATGGAACATTGCTACTGGGACTTGCTTCTATTCAGCCACGAGAATTAGTGAGGTTGGGCACTGATGTTGGGCGATTAGGCCTGGCTCGCAGTCGGCGTTCCGATTCATCCCAAAGGGGATTGAGGTCAGGGCTCTGTGCAGGCCAGTCAAATTCTTCCACACAAATCTCAAACTATTTATGTTCGGTCCTCACTTTGTGCACAGGGCATTGTCATGCTGAAACAGGAAATGGCTTTCTCCAAAATGTTGCCACAAAGTTGGAAGCACATACAGTGATGGGACAAGGCCAGAAAAATTATAACATGGTTCACGTGTGTTTCCTTTAAGAACATGGTGTAATTGACAGGACACTGACTACAACCTGCACATTGCAAGCTTACAGAACAGGGCTGCAGGCAGCTAAGAGAAAATTAAGGAAAACTACATTTCCGGAGGACCTATCATCCTTTCACTCCGTCTGCTATTATAGCCATTTTCTACCACTCTAAATTTCAAGCTTCTGCCCTTAACCCTAAACTCTTTCCCACCTTCTCCTTCCTCCTTAAGCCTCCACCCCTCCTCCCTCTCTGTGGACCACTTTGTCAACCTCTTTGGGGAAAAAAGGTTGACGACATTCCCTACTCATTCACTCAGCCTATTTGTATTTATTATGGATCCCCATACTCTTCCTGGGGTCCAGCAAAATTAAGGCAGTTTATTCCATTTTAAAACATTACATTCACAACACACTGTGTATCCTCAGGCCCCTACTCGACCACATATCTACAGTACTAAATCCATGTGTGTGTGTATATATTGCATATGTTATCGTGTGTGTATGCATGAGTCTGTGCCAATGTTTGTTTTGCTTCACAGTCCCCGCTGTTCTTTAATCTGTTTTTTAAATCTAATTTTACTGCTTGCGTCAGTTACTTGATGTGGAATAGAGTTCCATGTAGTCATGGCTCTATTTAGTACTGTGTGCCTCCCATAGTCTGTTCTGGACTTGGACTGTGAAGATCTTGTGGCATGTCTTGTGGGGTATGCATGGGTGTCTGAGCTGTGTGCCAGTAGTTTAGACAGACATCTCGGTGCATTTAACATGTCAATACCTCTAATAAATAAGTGGTGATGAAGTCAATCTCTCCTCGACTTTCAGCCAGGTGAGATTGACATGCATATTAATATTAGCTCTCTGTGTACATCCAAGGGCCAGCCGTGCTGCCCTGTTCTGAGCCAATTGCAATTTTCCTAAGTCCTTTTTTATGGCACCTGACCACAACTGAACAGTAGTCAAGGTGCGACAAAACTAGGACCTGTAGGACCTGCCTTCTTGATAGTGTTGTTAAGGCAGAGCATCGCTTTATTATAGACTTCTCCCCCATCTTACTGTATCAATATATGTTTTGACCATGACAGTTTACAATCTAGTGTTACTCCAAGCAGTTTAGTCATCTCAACTTGCTTATTTCCACATTATTTATTACAAGATTTAGTTGAGGTTTAGGATTTAGTGAGTATTTTATTCCAAATACAATGCTTTTAGTTTAATAAATATTTAAGGCTACCTTATTCCTTGCCACCCACTCTGAAACTAACTGCAGCTCTTTGGTGAGTGTTGCAGTCATTTCAGTCGCCGTAGTAGCGTTGAGTCATCCGCATACATAGAAACTCTGGCTTTACTCAGTCAGTGGCATGTCGTTAGTAAAAATTGAAAAAAGCAAGGGGCCTAAACAGCTACCTGGGGGAATTCATGATTCTAACTGGATTATATTTGATAGGCTTCCATTAAAGGACACCGTCTGTGTTCTGTTAGACAAGTACAGTTGAAGTCGGAAGTTTACATACACCTTAGCCAAATACATTTAAACTCAGTTTTTCCACAATTCCTGACATTTAATCCTAGTAATAAAATGATTGATTTCTTTCATCACATTCCCAGTGGGTCAGAAGTTTACATACACTAAATTTGTATTTGGTAGCATTGTCTTTAAATAGTTTAACTTGGGTCAAACGTTTCAGGTAGCCTTCCACAAGCTTCCCTCAAGAATTTGGGTGAATTTTGGACCATTGTAACTGAGTCAGGTTTGTAGGTCTCCTTGCTTACACATGCTTTTCAGTTCTGCCTACACATTTTCTATAGGATTAAGGTCAGGGCTTTGTGATGGCCACTACAATACCTTGACTTTGTTGTCCTTAAGCCATTTTGCCACAACTTTGGAAGAATGCTTGGGGGTCATTGTCCATTTGGAAGACCCATTAGCGACTAAGCTTTAACTTCCTGACTGATGTCTTGAGATGTTGCTTCCATATATCCACATCCTTTTCCATCCTCATGATGCCATCTATTTTGTGAAATGCACCAGTCCCTCCTGCAGAAAAGCACCCCACAACATGATGCTGCCACCCCCATGCTTCTCGTTGGGATGGTGTTCTTTGGCTTACAAGCCTCCCCCTTTTTCCTCCAAACATAACAATGGTCATTATGGCCAAACAGTTGTATTTTTGCTTTATCAGACCAGAGGACATTTCTCAAAAAAGTACAATCTTTGTCCCCATGTGCAGTTTCAAACCGTAGTTTGGCTTTTTATGGCGGTTTTGGAGCAGTGGCTTCTTTCTTGCTGAGTGGCCTTCTCAGGTTTTGTGGATATAGATACTTTTGTACCTGTTTTCTCCAGGATCTTCAAGGTCCTTTGTTGTTCTGGGATTGATTTGCACTTTTCGCACCAAAGTACATTAATCTCTAGGAGACAGAACGAGTCTCCTTCCTGAGCAGTTTGACGGCTGCGTGGTCCCATGGTGTTTATACTTGCGTACTATTGATTGTACAGATGAACGTGGTACCTACTTCTGACCCACTGGAATTGTGATAGTGAAATAATCTGTCTAAACAATTTTTGGAAAAATTACGTGTCATGCACGAAGTAGATGTCCTAACCGACTTGCCAAAACTATAGTTTGTTAACAAGAAATTTGTGGAGTGGTTGAAACACTTATGTTGGAGTCATTAAAACTCATTTATGTCAACTTTCGACGTCAACTGTAACTCTTTATCCACATTATCAAATCAAAGTTTATTTGTCACGTGTGCCGAATACAACAGTTGTAGACCTTAGTGAAATGCTTACTTACAGGCTCTAACCAATAGTGCAAAAAAGTTGTTAGGTGAACAATAGGTAAGTAAAGAAATAAAACGACAGGCTATATAAAGTAGTGAGGCTACATACAGACACCGGTTAGTCCGGCTGATTGAGGTAGTATGTACATGTAGATATGGTTAAAGTGACTATGCATATATGATGAACAGAGAGTAGCGTAGAAGAGGGGTTGGTGGGTGGCGGGACACAATGCCGATAGCCCGGTTAGCCAATGTGCGGGAGCACTGGTTGGTTGAGCCAATTAGATAGTATGTATACAGTCGTATGAAAAAGTTTGGGCACCCCTGACAATTTCCATGATTTCCATTTATAAATAATTGGGTGTTTGGATCAGCAATTTCATTTTGATCTATCAAATAACTGATGGACACAGTAATATTTCAGTAGTGAAATGAGGTTTATTGGATTAACAGAAAATGTGCAATATGCATCAAAACAAAATTAGACAGGTGCATAAATTTGGGCACCCCAATAGAAAAATCACATCAATATTTAGTAGAGCCTCCTTTTGCTAAAATAACAGCCTCTAGACGCTTCCTATAGCCTCTGAGTTTCTGGATTCTGGATAAAGGTATCTTGGACCATTCCTCCTTACAAAACATCTCCAGTTCAGTTAGGTTTGATGGTTGCTGAGCATGGACAGCCCGCTTCAAATCATCCCACAGATTCTCAATGATATTCAGGTCTGGGGACTGGGATGGCCATTCCAGAACATTGTACTTGTTCCTCTGCATAAACGCCCAGGTAGATTTTGAGCAGTGTTTTGGGTCATTGTCTTGTTGAAATATCCAGCCCCGGCGTAACTTCAACTTTGTGACTGATTCTTCAACATTATTCCCAAGAATCTGCTGATATTGAGTGAATCCATGTGACCCTCAACTTTAACAAGATTCCCAGTACCGGCACTGGCCACACAGCCCCACAGCATGATGGAACCCCCACCAAATTTTACTGTGGGTAGCAAGTGTTTTTCTTGGAATGCTGTGTTCTTTTGCCGCCATGCGTAACATCCCTTGTTATGACCAAATAACTCAATCTTTGTTTCATCAGTCCACAGCACCTTATTCCAAAATGAAGCTGGCTTGTCCAAATGTGCGTTTGCATACCTCAAGCGACTGTTTGTGGCGTGTGTGCAGAAAAGGCTTCTTCCGCATCACTCTCCCATACAGCTTCTCCTTGTGCAAAGTGCGCTGAATTGTTGAACGATGCACAGTGACACCATCTGCAGCAAGATGAGGTTGTAGGTCTTTGGAGGTGGTCTGTGGGCTGTTTTTGACCGTTCTCACCATCCTTCGCCTCTCCGATATTTTACTTGGCCTGCCACTTCTGGCCTTAACAAGAACTGTGCCTGTGGTCTTCTATTTCCTCACTATGTTCCTCACAGTGGACACTGACAGCTTACATCTCTGCGATAGCTTTTTGTAGCCTTCCTCTAAACCATAATGCTGAACAATCTTTGTTTTCAGGTCATTTGAGAGTTGTTTTGAGGCCCCCATGTTGCCACTCTTCAGAGGAGAGTCAAAGAGAACAACAACTTGCAATTGGCCACCTTAAATACCTTTTCTCATGATTGGATGCACTTGTCTATGAAGTTCAAGGCTTAATGAGCTCACCAAACCAATTGTGTGTTCCAATTAATCAGTGCTAAGTAGTTACAGGTATTCAAATCAACAGAATGACAAGGGTGCCCAATTTTTGCATAGCCTATTTTTCACATCTGATTTAATTTCATACAACTTAATATTGCTACACTAAAATCTTTGTCTGAACAATACCCCAGTACTCAGCTTTTATTAGAAAATGAATGGCATGCCACTGATCATTTTCTGTGACGACAGAGTAAATTATTATGCAGCTTCAGAGGGGTGCCCAAACTTTTTCATACAACTGTAGTTAAAGTGACTATGCATATATGATAAACAGAGAGTAGCAGCAGCGTAAAAAGAGGGGTTGGGGGGGCACACAATGCAAATAGTCCGGGTAGCCATTTGATTACCTGTTCAGGAGTCTTATGGCTTGGGGGTAAAAACTGTTGCGAAGCCTTTTTGTTCTAGACTTGGCACTCCGGTACTGCTTGCCATGCGGTAGAGTACAGTCTGTGGCTGGGGTCTGACAACTTTTAGGGCCTTCCTCTTACACCGCCTGGTGTAGAGGTCCTGGATGTCAGGCAGCTTAGCCCCAGTGATGTACTGGGCCGTACGCATTACCCTCTGTAGTGCCTTGCAGTCAGAGTACGAGCAATTGCCGTACCAGGCAGTGATGCAACCAGTCAGGAAGCTCTCGATGTTGCCGTTGTAGAACTTTTTGAGGATCTCAGGACCCATGCCAAATCTTTTTAGTTTCCTGAGGGGGAATAGGCTTTGTCGTGCCCTCTTCACAACTGTCTTGGTGTGTTTGGACCATTCTAGTTTGTTGATATGGACACCAAGGAACTTGAAGCTCTCAACCTGCTCCACTACAGCCCCGTCGATGAGAATGGGGGAGTGCTCTGTCCTCCTTTTCCTGTAGTCCACAATCATCTCCTTAGTCTTGGTTACGTTGAGGGATAGGTTGTTATTCTGGCACCACCCGGCCAGGTCTCTGACCTCCTCCCTATAGGCGGTCTTGTCGGTGATCAGGCCTACCACTGTTGTGTCGTCTGCAAACTTAATGACGGTGTTGGAGTCGTGCCTGGCCATGCAGTCATGGGTGAACAGGGAGTACAGGAGGGACTGAGCACCCCTGTGGAGCTTCAGTGTTGAGGATCAGCGTGGCAGATGTATTGCTACCTACCCTCACCACCTGGGGGTGGCCCGTCAGGAAGTCCAGGATCCAGTTGCAGAGGGATGTGTTTAGTCCCAGGATCCTTAGCTTAGTGATGAGCTTTGAGGGTACTATGGTGTTGAGTGCTGAGCTGTAGTCAATGAATAGCATTCTCACATAGGTGTTCCTTTTGTCCAGGTGGGAAAGGGCAGTGTGGAGTGCAATGGAGATTGTGTAAAGCCATAATACCATTTTTTCCAGCAGCAGACTATGATCAATAATGTCAAAAGCTGCACTGAAGTCTAACAAGACAGCCCCCCCAATCATTTTATCATCCATTTCTCTCAGCCAATCATCAGTCATTTGTTTAAGTGCTATGCTTGTTGCGTGTCCTTCCCTATAAGCATGCTGAAATTCTGTTGTCAATTTGTTTACTGTAAAATAGCAATTGTATCTGTTCAAACACAATTTTTTCCAGAAGTTTACTAAGGGTTGGTAACAGGCTGATTGGTCAGCTATTTGAGCCAGTAAAAGGGGCTTTACTATTCTTGGATAGCAGAATGACTAACTTCCCTCCAGGCCTGAGGGCACACACTTTCTAGTAGGCTTAAATTGAAGATGTGGCAAATAGGAGTGGCAATATCGTCTGCTATTATCCTCAGTAATTTTCCATTTAGATTGTCAGAACCTGGTGGCTTGTCATTGTTGATAGACAATTTTTTCACCTCTTCCACACTGACTTTACGGAATTCAAAAGTACAATTCTTGTCTTTCATAATTTGGTCCAATATACTTGGATGTGTAGTATCAGCGTTTGTTGCTGGCACGTCATCCCTAAGTTTGCTTATCTTGCCAATGAAAAGTCATTAAAGTAGTTTGCAATATCAGTGGGCTTTGATGAATGAGCCATCTGATTCAATAAATGAAGGCGCCAAGTTGGCTTTTTAGGTGCCCCAAAACGTTTTACTATCACTCTTGACATAATTTGTTTCATAGTGTAGTCGCATGATTTAATTTGCAGTACGCTTGCCAATTAGTTGGGCTGGCAGACTTAATTGCCATACCTTTTGCCCAAACCCTCTCAACCATACAATTTTTCAATTCCTCATCAATCCATTTAACAGTTTTTACAGTCATTTTCTTAATGGGTGCGTCAAGTGCAGTGCCTGGTTGCTCCTCATTACACACCACAGACCAGCAAATATTCTTTACATCAACAACATATGAATCACTACAAAACTTATTGTATGACCCCTTATACACTATATTAGGCCCAGCCTTTGGAACTTTGGTTTTTGTAGATATGGCTATTATATTGTGATCACTACATCCTATTGGATTTGGATACTGCTTTTAAAGCAAATATCTGCAGCGTTAGTAAAAATGTGATCAATACATGTTTGATCATTTAATTCCTGTGCTGTTTGTAACTACCTTGGTAGGTTGACCAGGTTCTCCCTCCTGACTCTCCCTCCTCTGTTCTCATCCTCCTAGATCTATCTGTTGCCTTTGACACCATGAACCATCAGATACTCCTCTCCACCCTCTCAGGGCTGGGAGTCTCAGGCTCTGCACACTCTTGGATTGCATCCTACCTGGCAGTCCGCTCCTACCAGTTGACTTGGAGAGGATCTGTGTGTGTGCACCGCATACTCTCACTACTGGTGTCCCCCAGGGCTCGGTTCTAGGCCCTCTCCTCTAAATAAACCAAGTCACTCGGCTCCGTCATATCCTCACATGGTCTCTACTGTCATTGCTATGACCTCTCCATCCTGGTTGACAACTCCACAGTGTCGCCCTCCCAAAGTGCAAAGAACCTTGGCGTGACCCTGGACAACACCCTGACGTTCTCTGCAAACATCAAAGCACTGACCCACTCCTGCAGGTTTATGCTCTACAACATCCGTAGATTACCTCACACAGGAAATGTTGCAGGTCCTAAATCAGGCACTTGTCCTCCCCCGCCTGGACTACTGCAACTCGCGGTTGGCTGGGCTCCCCGATTGTGCCATCAAACGCCTGCAACTTATCCAGAATGCTGCAGCCCACCCGGTTTCAACCTTCCCAAGTTCTCTCATGTCCGCACACTCCACTGGCTTCCAGTCGAAGCTCGCATCCACTACAAGAGCATGGTGCTTAGCTACGGAACAGCAACAGGATCTGCTCCTCCCTACCTTTACGCTATACTCAGACCCTACACCCCAACACTCCATTCTGCCACCTCAGGTCTCTTGGCACCACAATAGTGGAACCAGCTTCCCTCAGAATCTAGGACAGCAGAGTCCCTGCCCATCTTCCTAAACCATCTGAAACCCTACCTCTTTAAACCATATCTTAAATAATCCTCCTACTCACCTTGACCCCCCCCCCCCCGAAGAAATAATAATGATAACTTTGCACGTGACCCCCCCCCTACTTTCTATGACTGATATGTGGTTGTCCCACCTAGCTATCTTAAGAGGTACTGTCAGTCGCTCTGGATAAGAATTTCTGCTAAATGACTGAAATGTTTAAAAATAAATTACATACAAAAGTACAGTGCATTCAGAAAGTTTTCAAACCCCTTGACTTTTTCCACATTTTGTTACATTACAGCCTTATTCTAAATTATTCAAATTGTTGTTTTTTTCCCCCTCATCAATATACACACAATACCCCAAAATGACAAAGCAAAAACTGTTTATTTTGTATTTTTGCTAATGTATTAAAAATAAACTGAAATATCACATTTACCTAAGTATTTAGACCCTTTACTCAGTACTTTGTTGAGCCACCTTTGGCAGCAATTACAGCCTTGAGTCTTCTTGGGTATGATGCTACAAGTTTGGCACACCTGTATTTGGGGAGTTTCTCCCATTCTTCTCTGCAGATCCTCTCAAGCGCTGTCAGATTGGATGGGGAGCGTTGCTGCACAGCTATTTTCAGGTCTCTCCAGAGATGTTAGATCGGATTCAAGTCCAGGCTCTGGCTGGGCCACTCAAGGACATTCAGAGACTTGTCCCGAAGCCACTCCTGCGGTGTCTTGGCTGTGTGCATAGTGTCATTGTCCTGTTGGAAGGTGAACCTTTGCCCTTAGTCTGAGGTCCTGAGCACTCTGGAGCAGGTTTTGGTCAAGGATCTTTCTGTACTTTGCTCCGTTCATATTTCCCTCAATCCTGACTAGTCTCCCTGTCCATGCCACTGAAAAACATCCCCACAGCATGATGCTGCCACCAGCAACTCTGGAGCTCTGTCAGAGTGACTATCGGGTTCTTGGTCACCTCCCTAACCAAGGCCCTTCTCAGCCGATTGCTCAGTTTGGCCGGGTGGCCAGCTTTAGGAAGAGTCTTGGTGGTTCCAAACTAACATTTAAGAGGGTCGAGGCCACTGTGTTCTTGGGGACCTTCAATGCTGGAGACATTTTTTGGCACGCTTCCCAATATCTGTGCCTCGACACAATCATGTCTCGGAGCTCTACAGAAATCCTTCGTCCTCATGGCACACCGCCATGCCATCTCCATAGACAAACATTGGCAGTAGAATGGCCTTACTGAAGAGCTCAGTGACTCAACGTGGCACCATCGAAGGATGCCACCTTTCCAACAAGTCAGGTTGTCAAATTTCTGCCTTGCTACTGCCCCGGTCAACTAAGTGCTGTTATTGTGAAGTGGAAACGTCTAGGAGCAACAATGGCTCAGCAGCGAAGTGTTAGGCCCCACAAGCTCACAGAACGGGACCGTCGAGTGCTGAAGCGCAGAGTGTAAAATTTGTCTGTCCTTGGTTGCAACACTCGCTACAGAGTTCCAACTACCTCTGGAAGCAATGTTAGCACAAGAACTGTTCGTCGGGAGTGTCATTAAATAGGTTTTCATGGCCGAGCAGCCGCACACAAGCCTAAGATCACCATGCACAATGCCAAGCGTCGGCTGAGTGTTGTAAAGCTCACCACCATGGCACTCTGGAGCAGTAGAAATGCGTTCTCTGGAGTGATGAATCACACTTCACCATCTGGCAGTCCGATGGACTAATCTGGGTTTGGCGGATGCCAGGAGAACGCTACCTGCCCCAATGCATAGTGCCAACTGTAAAGTTTGGAGGAGGAATAATGGTCTGGGGCTGTTTTTCATGCTTTGGGCTAGGACCCTTAGTTCCAGTGAAGGGGAATCTCCACGCTACAGCATACAATGACATTGTAGCAGATTCTGTGCTTCCAACTTTGCTGCAACAGTTTGGGGAAGGCCCTTTCCTGTTTCAGCATGACAATGCCCCAGGGACAAAGTGAGGTCCATAGAGAAATGGCTTGTCGAGATCGGTGTGGAAGAACTTGACTGGGCTGCACAAGAGCCCTGACCTCAACCCCATCTTACACCTTTTGGATGAATTGGAATGCAGACTGCGAGCTAGGCCAAATCGCCCAACATCAGTGCCTGACCTCACTAATGTTCTTGTGGCTGAATGGAAGCAAGTCTCCACAGCAATGTCCCAACATCTAGTGGAAAGCCTTACCAGAAGAATGGAGGCTATTATAGCAGAAAAGGGGGGACCAACTCCATATTAATGACCATGATTTTGGAATGAGATGTTCGAGGTGTCTACATCTATTTGGTCATATAGTGCACGTACTGTAGTAGGACTAGTAGACTATCACCGGGCTCACCATGGTGAAGTGGAAGGCTCGGCCCGTGGTGCCGGTGAAGCTTGTGGAGATGAGCTCTGAGTGGTTGGTCAGGATGGTGTCACAAGTGGCGCAGGAGAACAGGCATGTCCCACCAATGTGGTCCAGGAAGAACCTTCCCATAGCGGTGTTGTCAGAGACCAAGCTTCAGGAAAGGGAGAAAAAAAAATCTATTAAAAAATGGAAAGTCATGTATGACACTCATTCACACACAGCTGCTGAACAGAGAGAGGAGAGCAGTGAGGTGGGGATGGCTCATAGGAAGTGAAACAGGGGTGTGTATTCACTACGCCGACACTGTTGCAAAACGTTTCTTAAAAAGGAAGCAAACGAAACAGGGAGCGACCTACCTGAATTTGTCCAATAGAAACTTGTTTTGCAACTGTTTAGACTAATGATTACAGGCCTGGTTCACATAAGACAACTACTCACAAAGATGCATATATACTGCCCAGTTAGTGATTTCTTTGTTTGTTTACAAGTGATCAACATGGCTGCCAACTCATTTAGGTCAACACATAGTAATGGATAGAAAGAGGAAGGAAAGCGCTACTAAGGTACACAATAGTAAATGTTGGTAGACAGAAGGTGCTCTTTGGTAAAAGGGTTGAGTTGGTCTTCAAAAAGAAAGGAGGACCAAGGCACTCTTCATATAATTGATTAAAATGCCTTTATTAGTATGGCATGTTCAATAGAAACCATGTTTTTAAAAAACCGACGCGTTTCGGCTGCATGGCCTTCATCAGGGTGTACAAAGAAATAATACAATGTTCTCTGTTTCACAGCTTTTCCAATTAACCCTAATTTGAAGGGGGAGTGGTTAAAATTGATTGGACACACCTAGTAAGCAATAGTATACACACTTTAAAGTGAAATGCTGTAGCTATGTTATCATAAAAATGTAACTCCAAACTAGAAGTATCAGAACACTTAAAGGTAGTTCTAACCTTAAATATGTCTGGGCGAAGTGTCAAGAATAAGAAAGCAATATATTCCACAGTACACTAGAACACAGCAAAACATGAACAACAAGAGTCTAAACATAGCTGAGGGCAATTGAGCAAAATATCCACTAGATGACAGCAAATGTACCCATCACAACCCTACAGGAAGGGTGAGAAATCCATATCTTCATTTAAACCCGGGTATTTAGTGGCCTGTAGTTTGTAAATCCAAAAACGTTCCATTTGGTTTAACTGTTTAAGACGGTCCCCTTTTCTAATAGAGGCCGGGATATGATCAATACCCATAGCTTGTAGGGAGGCAGGGTTGCCATGGTGTAAGGACTTGTAGTGCCTTGCCATGGGGCAGTCTTCATTGCCTACCCGTATGGCGTACTTGTGTTCCGCTAGGCGATCTTGAAGGCGTCTCTTTGTCCGTCCAATGTAGAACACCTTGCACTGTGGACATTCCAATCTATAGATGACATGAGTGGTTTTGCAGTTAATGAAATGCTTGACGTAATACTCCATTTTGGAAGCTGTATCAACAATACTTTTTCTGTGCAATATTTCTGCAATGGTTGCACTGGTTACATTTAAAAGAGCCCTTGGGTTTGTGGCCAAGCCAAGTTTTTTGAGAGTCACCCGGAAGATAACTGTGGACTAATTTGTCCTTTAGGGTAGGACATCTCTTAAAGCTTATGACTGGTGGCTCAGGAAAGACTTGGCGTAGTAGCGTATCACTTTGGATGATTCCCCAATTATTTTTAATGATTATTTTAATGATTATTTTAATGTTCTCTGCTTCAGTGCTGTATTTTGTAACAAAATACACTCTCTCTGATGCATCACGAGGCACTCCCCTTCGCAACAAGTTCTCTCTGTCAAGTAATCCAGCCCTTATACCTGCATCTTTCAGGACCTGGACGCTGTAGCCCCGATTCAAGAAACGATTCTCCAATTCAGCAGATTTGACACTATAGTCTGTTTCCTGATCGCAAATTCTGCGGACTCTGACAAAAGATGGTTAGAATTAACAAGTGTCTCTTCTGTTCTGTTTCATAGTGAACGGTTGTCTTCATTGGCTGATGTAGAGAACTCCTTGGGGGTAAAAGCCAATTTATGCATGATCTGAGGCTCCGTACAAATGGTGTGATGCAATTGCGATGTCTCCGGAGGCCAAAAACAAGCCCTGTACCGCATCACCATGCGCCTCCCAAATTTTGTAACAATGGAGGATTCCGTATAGCTCCACTTTGAAATTATTGGTTGACGGTAGATGGGGCGATACGTCCTGTACTTTTTCCAACTACAACGATGTTTAATTAGCATAAAATATCATGGGTTTGAATAAGAACCATAGGAATACAGGAGGTATCTATTCAAAATGACCCTGCTCATTGGACAATTAATTTAGAAAACAAACCTTAAAAACACAGGCTATCCTAAAATTCTTAAACTATATCTACAGAGAGAAAATTTAGCATAAAATAACCCACCAACAGTAACACCAACTATCCAAACTATAGACACTAAACCAACTTTCACATGTTCAGGCTATTCTACCCAATCAATCAACAAACCAAATCTTTCCATCTACCATTTCAACTATAAACAGTCAATACCATTACCAGGAGATGGGTAAAGTACTGAAAAGCTGTAATTAGGTAAAAGTACTGTTACTTACATTGTAATTTACTCAAGTAAAAGTAGCCTAAAGAAACTAAGTAGTGGAAAAAGTACCCAAATTGTCATACTTGGGTAAAAGTAAAGATGCCTTTTTAGAAAATGACTCAAGTAAGTCTAAAATTACTTGGTTTTAAATATACTTCAGTATCAAAAGTATAAATCATTTCAAATTCCTTATTAAGCAAACCAGAAGGCACCATTTTCTTGTTTTAATGTATTTATTTTACAGATAGCCAGGGGCACACTCCAACACTGACATTATTTACAAATGAAGCATGTGTGTTTAGTGAGTCGGCCAGATCAGAAGCAGTAGGAAGGACAACGCACGTTCTCTTGATAAGTGCATGAATTAGACCATTTTCCTGAACTGCTAAGCATTCAAAATATAGCGAGTTTCAGGGAAAATATGGGGTACAAAGCACTTAATTTTCTTCAGGAATGTAGTGAAGTAAAAGTTGTCAAGAATATAAATAGTAAAGTATAGATAGTACTTCAATAAAAACTTTTTAAAGTACTATGTAAGTACTTTACATCACTGGAAACTACTCGAGTAAAAAAGTATCCAGTCAGAAAATGAATTAAGTACTAGTTACAAATGTAGTTTGGTCATGTTTTACATCCTATGGTAAATTGTGAGTGACAGCTAAAAAAAAAAATGTACAACTTACTGCAAATGAATAGACATGCATGTATTATTTAAGCCTAACAGCATTATCTTTCAGATGTCCACAGCAAAGGTAGGCTGTACAGTTTAAATTAGTCTTATTCAAAGTTGACTTAATATCTATCAATGTGCTCAATTTCATAACAGTACTTAAGACATTGGAATAATTTCACAATTTCAATAACATTAATGAAAATGAATTTCACAATATAAATTTCAATTACATGTGATGGTGAATGCGTACTAAGAAGATTTAAACCAATTTTGACGTAGATTTTTTTTTAATTAACAATGAAATATCCACAAGGATCAGGTAAGTATTTCAACAATCAATATTGACATTTCACTATCAATCCTGTTACTAGTATGCAAATCAGACAAATTTCAGCATGGAATTAAACATCAAGGTATGAATCATGTAAGTAATAAATAATCAAACCGTGCAGATACTGTATCAATTGCCATAGTCAACTCATATTTTGTTTTACTACGCTCCCATTGGCTAGCTAGCGTTGTCTCGCTGACAGGCGATCAGCACAGACAGTGGTCTTCCAAGGTAAGGATGGAAAGTGTAATTATGCTTATTATTCCTAATTTCTCATTTATTAGCTAATCATTCAGTCGAATACTATGCTACAGCCATTGAATCTGTCTTTGAGCGTTTAAGGGACATTAATGGTTAGATCTGTCCAACGACATTGTACTTCAAGATTTGAACAATATAATAACAAAAGGCAAACGTTATTAAATCAGTGGCTGAAATTTCACACTACGTGATATTCACTTCCGGACTTGGAGCGCTCATAGCGTTGTAGAATGTCTCTGAATAACGGGGCGTGATTTTGGCTTAACTGTGTTGGGGGAAAAGAAAGACGCACGCTCTCCAAGTCCGGAAGTGAATATCACGTAGCGCGAAATTTCAGTCGGATCCTTAAGATTAAGTAGTCTAGGTAAACTTAGCTGACCTTCAATTGCGGGAATTCAGAGTTGAGACATTTTACAACTCATACAAACTCTGAATATAAAAACATGGGCAAACGTTACCAAACATGATAATAATAATAAGCCAGCATTACGGTAGGCAGCTAATTGTTAAAATACACTTACCATCCTTAAATTGGAATGCCTCTGCGCTGATCGCCTGTGAGTGAGACAACGCTAGCTAGCCAATGGGAGCGTAGTATAACGCCCCTCAATAACGGGGTGTGGTTTTGGCTTAACTACGTTAGGAAAGAGAGACTCATTTACGCTCCATTGTCATTCTTTTCCGAACCGTTCCTTTCCACTTCATTCTCCCCCCTCGGTTCTGTCGCTACACGCTGTAAATAAAATAAACATATGGCACAAAAAGCTTACTGAGATTTTATTATATGACATGTGCTTACTAGCTAGTTAGCTTCCTAGCCATTTCATTTGGACTCACATCAAAACACAATTTCAACAGCAAAAGTATATCCGAGAAATACGTATTTTACTCCAGAAATATATAATATTAGAAAGGCAGACGGTAATTAAAGGAGGTTTGACGAAAATGAGAGCAAACGGGCTTGAGATGACGTGCTATTTTAAATAAATTTTATTGGTCAAGGGGTTGTGAAATGTTCATACAGACATACGTAAAGGGGAACCAATTGTATTAAAAAACAACCTCAATGTTGTGATTTATCTGACAACAATGATAATAAATATATTGAACTGAAATGATTTGGTAAAATGTAACGAGTAAAAAGTTACTTCCTTCAGAAATGACATGAGTAAAAGAAAAGTATTAGTTCCTCAAATGTATCGCATTACTTGTAACTTGTACTACCCACCCCTGACTTAATTCTGCAGTCACTACCACTATAATTTATTTCACAACTATAAATACTTTAAGATAAGCTAGAAAACACCACATTTTCTAAAGAAAATGTATTTCTCTAATTTAAAAACTAGCGGTCCTTGGTGTAACAGTTGGTATAATGGGACAATTCGAAGTACAACGCATTTCTCACCTCTGGGCTGTGGTACGTTTTCCGAGCCATATCTTGCGCCGACTCTGCAGTGGCTTAATCTAAACAGGAAGCCTGTTCGACTCCAGTGCAAGCGCATGGTATGAATCTATTATGTATATAATGTGTGATAGCTAACCTTATAATACAAAGCCATCGTGTATGTTGTTGTCGAAGAGACATCGCATACCCAACTTCTCACCGTGAATCTGTGATTTTCAGAGTTCTGTGTCGACACGAATGTTAAAACCTGCTTCGTTGTATTTCCCCCTTCTTTTTGTCGTTGACCCTGTCGATGTCGCGTCAGCTTTGTTGTTCTTCCACAGCTGTTCCGCAGACTGTATCAACATCCGGTACATGTGACCCCGCCCCCTACTGGGTAGGAGAGTTGTCAGAGAAACACAAAGGGTGCTGCCGAATCCAAACTGGGTGAGGACCAATCTGTGGAACCACTGTCTTTGAAATTACACTCACAGTAAAACCATAGACATTAAAGGAAGCTGATAAAACTACACTTTTGCTTTTCAGATATTAAATTCATTTTTTTTGAAAGGAGATGAAATGATGAAGCTAAGCTCAGGCTTTATTGTACATTGTGATGTGTAGGATATCAGCTAGTCAAATCAAATTTTATTTGTCACATGCAACAGGTGTAGACCTTACAGTGAAATGCTTACTTACAAGCCCTTAACCAACAATGTTTTAAGAGGTTAAGAAAAAAATAAGTGTTAAGTAAAAAATAGATAAAAGTAAGAAATAATTTAACAGCAATATGAGAAACTCCTGAATCAGAACCCAGGTAGGCTGTCTAACAACATAGCCTACTGACGGTCAGGTAGCAAAGTTTGCATCAAAACAATGCAGGGCAATTTGGGCTCAAATCAAAGTTTATTTGTCACGTGCGCCGAATACAACAGGTGTAGACCTTACAGTGGAATGCTTACTTACAGTGCGAAAAAAAAGGTGTGTGTGTGTGGGGGGGGGGTAAGTAAAGAAATAAAACAACAGTAAAAAGACATTTGAAAATAAGAGTAGCAAGGCTATATACAGACACCGGTTAGTCAGGCTTATTGAGGTAGTATGTACATGTGGGTATGGTTAAAGTGACTATGCATATATGATGAACAGAGAGTAGCAGTAGCATAAAAAGAGGGGTTGGCGGGTGGAGGGACACAATGCAGATAGCCCAGTTAGCCAATGTGCGGGAGAGCACTGGTTGGTCAGGACAATTGAGGTAGTATTTACATTAATGTATAGTTAAAGTGACTATGCATATAAGATAAACAGAGAGTAGCGGGGGGGAGGGCACACAATGCAAATAGTCCGGGTAGACATTTGATTACCTGTTCAGGAGTCTTATGGCTTGGGGGTAAAAACTGTTGAGAAGCCTTTTTGTCCTAGACTTGGCACTTTGGTACCGCTTGCCATGCGGTAGTAGAGAGAACAGTCTATGACTGGGGTGGCTGGGGTCTTTGACAATTTTCAAGGCCTTCCTCTGACACCGCCTGGTCTAGAGGTCCTGGATGGCAGGCAGCTTAGCCCCAGTGATGTACTGGGCCGTACATACTACCCTCTGAAGTGTCTTGCGGTCGGAGGCCGAGCAATTGCCGTACCAGGCAGTGGTCCTGAGTGGCACACCGGTCTAAGGCACTGCGTCTCAGTGCAAGAGGCGTCACTACAGTACCTGGTTTGAATCCAGGCTGTATCACATTCGGCCGTGATTGGGAGTCACATAGGGCGGTGCACAATTGTCCCAGCGTCATCTGGGTTTGGCCGGGGTAGGCTGTCATTGTAAATAAGAATTTCTTCTTAACTGACTTACCTAGTTAAATAAAGGTTAAATAAAAAAAATGATTGGACATACAGTACACACCATGACAAGAACACAACAGTAAGATCACAGAGAAGATGAAAAAGTGATTGATTAATCTCACTCCCAGACACTTCCACCCGATGAAGGTCTGTTGGATCAACTCGTCAAACGTGACCTTTGTTAACCCAAGTGTAGGAAATCGTTGGGCATTTGATTACTGGCATCTTGAGCTGCACAAACTGTAAAGCCAAAGATAAGCAGGGCTCCCAATGAAGATGATAGCTAGACAGAGTGCTTGAGAGGACAGTGTCATGAGAATTGTGTGTCCTTGGGAGATAGATAACAAAGTATTGTGTAAAGACTTATCTCTGCAGTTATCAGAATTGAAGTGAGATAGTGATCATTGTGTCAAGTGTCTCAGATTAGTAGTGCTGATATAGTTCAAACTGATCCGAAATCAGCACACTTTATTCTATATGGTAAGGTTTTATGGGAATTGGGGCACACCTCACTTGAGTCCAGGCCACTGCAGCAATCATGTCTCAGATTGATAGAATGATTGATTTCCTGTACTACTGCCACAGAACAGTAAAGGACAGAGAGACACATCCAGGTGTTCACATGTCCTGGCCATCTTATGTCTGTCAATAGAGCCCCCCAGTGGAGGTGTCATAATACCCAGAAAACCTAGCGATCAACAGGGAAATGGTTCCAATTGTTTTTCCACCAATCATTTTTCCCATAGAGAATTTCAGAAACACTTAAAATAGGGGCTGGGTTTCATGTAGGCTTACTCTGGTGTGACGTTTTGATAACCATGTAAATCTCTCTCAGACACGGTGACTTTAATCAATATATTCGGTTCTATTGACTCTCAGATTCGAAAATGATTATTAGCATCAAAGTAGACACCATACAAGACTACAAATCCCTGCAAGCTCCTGCACGTCATCTCTAGCTGACACGTTTGCTAACAGGTATTGTGTCAATTTAAAACTTGCACAAGAAATTGTGCCAATTTATTAATTACTAAATTTAGCTAACATTAGATAGTTAATCCAGAGATTCTTACCCTTGTCTCGATTCAGCAGTCTCGTCCAGATCATCATGGCATTTGTAGTTCTTTATGATAGCCACATTAGCAGCTAATTATCACTTCCTTACTGGGCGGGGTGGGGTAAATATAGTCAAATATATTGATTAAAGTCACCTTGTCCTAGAGAGATTTACACGGTTATCAAAACGCCACGCCATGGTAAGCCTATGCGAAACAGCCCTTATTTTAAGTGTTTCTATAATCCCCTATGGGAAAAATTAATGTTAGAAAAACGATTGGAACCATTTACTTGTTTGACCACTAGGTTATATGGGTATTATGACTCATACTGTGGTACTCTATACAAGAACAACCTCCACTCACACTGTCCTCCAACTTCAACTCCAAACTATTATCATAAAGACTATTAACATAAATACATAAACAGGATTTTAGATCTACATTACATTTACAGTACGGTGAATCAAGAAACATAATGGACTGGATCTCAGTTGTTGTGGTGCATGATTGTACAGTCCAGTCAAGCAATTTCATACATTTCAGTTCAGTAATCTGTTAATCTTTTTGATAGAAGAAACAGATAACAGGTTATATACATATTGTAATCAAGTATAATATATCTCCCTCACCTTTCCTTCTGGCAGTCCCTCACCTCTGTAATCAATAGAGACTGATCATGAAGATAAATTATCAAGCAATTTAATGACACACTGTTATGAAACATCAGGCGCATATGGCTGTCCAAGAGATGTGCCCTGAGGACAATCTATAAAGAAATTAAATGTGCATACATTCATATCACCATCAAATGGTTACCCATTCATATTACCCATTTATGATGAAACTATGAAACCATGCTCTTTAAATTGCTCGTGCACGATACTTTTGTATATATAGTGTATGTGGACACCCCTTCAAATTTGTGAATCCAGCTATTTCAGCCATGCAATCTCCATAAACAGTGGAAGTGGAGTGGAAGCCCATTCTCTGGAGTGAATGGATGAATCCGGGTTTGTCGCTACCTGCTCGAATGCATAGTGGCAACTGTAAAGTTTGGTGGAGGTGTTTTTCATGGTTCGGTCTAGGCACATTAGTTCCAGTAAATGGAAATCTTAATGCTACAGCATGCAATAGCATTCTAGAGGATTCTGTGCTTCCAACTTTGTGGCAACAGTTTGGAGAAGGCCCTTTCCTGTTTCAGCATTACAATTCCCCTGTGCACAAAGCGAGTTCCATACAGAAAGGGTTTGTTGAGATCAGGGTGGAAGAACTTGACTGGCCTGCGCAGAGCTCTGACCTGAACCACAACGAACACCTTTGGGATGAATTGGAACGCCGACTTCGAGCCAGGCCTAATCGCCCAACATCAGTGCCTGACCTCACTAATGTTTTTGTGGCTGAATGGAAGCAAGTCCCCGCAGCAATGTTCCAACATCTAGTGGAAAGCCTTCCCAGAAGAGTGGAGGCTGTTATAGCAGCAAAGGGGGGACCAACTCCTTACTAATACCCATGATTTTGGAATGAGATGTTCAATGAGCAGGTGTCCACATACTTTTGGTCATGTAGTGTAGCTATTTCATCAGCCAGCCTGCACTCATAATCCAGGAATTAATACAAATTCTTATTTACAGATTTATTTTCATACAGTTTGAAATACAGTATGTTTTGTAACAGGTAGTCATTATAGGTTAAGCTCCCTGTCCTTGTAGCAGGAAGTCAAGGATATCACGTATTTCAAATATCTCTGTTAGTTATATCACTAGCAATCACTAGCAATCTATTACCAAGGAAGCTTTTCCTGAAGAGATTGCATTTAAAATGTTACACAACGCATAATACAAGATTGTGATTTGCATCTATTGTATAAAACCATTGTCAAAGCAGGTAAAGGTGTAGAATAGATGGATAAATACAAATAGGATGCTCTGAAGTAAAAAATAATAATACAAAAAATGATATTGGAAATTGTTCATGTAAAAATGGGGCACACCAATGGTTACGCATTGTCTTTGTTTTCAAACTACTACCCGAGTAGACACACTTCTTATTGTGAGCACTGAAAGCATACCTGTGAGGGGAATCTAACTGGTAGTAGTTACTGTTGTAGGCTTTACCAGTATGTATTCCAAGCATTTGATTTTATTTGACCATGGGGAAAAGAGCTAGTGTATAAATATCAAAATGCAGAATTTATTGAATTGAGCCTCAACTCTTACAAATTCCATCCCTCTCTGCTGGTGCTGTGCCAACTCAACTTTTCTAGGTGATACATTATGTCACAAAACACACTTTCTCACAATACCAAGAAGTAACTCACCCCAGTTATATATTTAGCCTAACCCCCAATATTGGCTCGTCACATGGTATGATATGTTGTTAACAATGATTTTCAATCAGTTTTATGAAAGGTAGTGCAGTGATTAAATCTCAAACATAAAAGCAACCCCCATCTTTTATCTCCCCTCTCTCTCTCGTCCATGCTTTCATTTTCTTCCATCCATTCCCTTGAACGTGAGCCCAACCCCTCCCACTATGCATATACATGATGTGTGTGATTTACCATGGACAGGTATATCTGTAAATCACATCAAACAGCAAGGTAGAGGAAAGCAAGACAGTAATAGACAACGGAGCTGTTAGACAAATAGACAGACAGACAAACAGAAAGACAGACCGACAGAAGACAACTGGTGGCTATATGAGGACAAACTTTGACAGATGAAGGATGCTTCCATTACTGGTTATAGCTTTGCTGGGGTTCCCCACGGCAACAGGTTTCTATGCACTTCTATAGCCTATTCAGATGATCGGATTATTTTACATATAAAAGTAACTGGGTAAAGTGAAGAATATCAGTCTATTTTTGTCTTAGGTTTGCAGGAATGATATTGAAGAACATTTGCAAGTAGAGTCAAGTTGTATTCCTGTACATCATAGGGGGCAATGAACTCTCTTGTTTCTTCTGTATGGCAACATCATAGGGGGCAATGAACTCTCTTGTTTCTGCTGTATGGCAACATCATAGGGGAGGATTCCTGTTGAATGTGTTCTGTTAAAAACTGTATCTCTTTTCTAAGAAGATAACACTCATCGAGCAAATTTTTGAAAAACTACAGTGTTAAACCCATATTCGTGAATGCATTGTGGCAGTATTTGTAACATGGAGAGAGAAGAAATAGATACTTTATTAATCTCTAAAGCAGGGATCCCCAATTACATTCAGCCGTGTGGCGATTTTTCCTTGAGCGGATGGTCGAGGGGCAGAAACATAGTTATAAATCATTTGTACACTGCAAATTGACCGCTAGAATCCAAAACGGATATTGTATTTGACAAAAACAGAATAATTTCAAACTTTGATTACATTGGGATACGATCACATATGTCTTTCTATTTAAGTGTGGGAATACTTATTTTAATCACTTTGAGCAGATTTGATGGTGATTTTCCAGTCTTTTATGTCCAACAACAAAAATTATTGAAACATTTTGCTCAGAAAACTTGGGGGACCAAATGAAGTTGCCTCGGGCCAAATTCGGCCCCACAGGTGACTTTATTTGGTCCCCCAAGTTTTCTGAGCAAAATGTTTTAATAATTTTTGAGAATTCATTCATAATTGTGGAACCCTGCTCTATAGTATGTGACCTGTAATGTCTCCTCTGTTATTCCCAGCCTCTGCAATGCCTTGCACCCACACCTCTCTCTCCGAGACCCTTCCGTCCTCAGGTGAGTGTTCACTAACAATCAGTCATTAGTGATATACAATGGCTTGCCTGCTGAGGATGTAAAGTACGTCTTAACTGATCTAAGAGCCATATGATCTGGTCTTGTAGCCGGCCTGATCTATCTGGGTTCATTCAGTTCTATATCTGGCCACCTAGAATATAGAGATCTGTCTGGGTTCACTCAGCTCTATATCTGGACACCTAGAGTATAGAGATCTGTCTGGGTTCACTCAGCTCTATATCTGGACACCTAGAATATAGAGATCTGTCTGGGTTCACTCAGCTCTATATCTGGACACCTAGAGTATAGAGATCTGTCTGGGTTCACTCAGCTCTATATCTGGACACCTAGAATATAGAGATCTGTCTGGGTTCACTCAGCTCTATATCTGGACACCTAGAATATAGAGCTCTTTCTGGGTTCATTCAGCTCTGTCTGGCCCCCTAGAATATAGAGATCTGTCTGGGTTCACTCAGCTCTATATCTGGACACCTAGAATAGAGAGATCTATCTTCAGTCTCTTAAGTCCTTTTTGAGTTGAGTTGACTGTTCTGAACGATCAACCAATGCGGTCTTTAGCGGTCTCCTAATTTAACTCCTTTCTCTCCAGCTCACAGTGTCAGACCCTCAGATGTGGTTGTGCTCTCGGCCATTGGACTGCCCCACACACAAAGGTAAGCAACACATCCATTTCTCTAACCTTGATAGATAAGGGGATACTACCAGGGCTCCCAAGTTGTGCAGCGGTCTAAGGCACTGCATCTCAGTGCAAGAAGCGTCACTACAGTCCCTGGTTCGAATCCAGATTGTATCACACCCGGCCGTGATTTGGAGTCCCATAGCGCGGCGTACAATTGGCCCAGTGTTGTCCAGGTTTGGTCGGGGTAGGCTGTCATTGTAAATAAGAATTTGTTCTTAACTAACTTGCCTAGTTAAATAAAGGTTAAATAAAAAAATAATACCAGGTGTCACTAGGGATGATTCAATGTGAACACAGAAAGGTTTTCCAGACTTCTGTTTTTCTCTCTCCCTGAAGCAGTGAGCTGTCCAGAGTGTTATTGAGACTTCATGGTAAGCCTGCTATTCTTGGGGGGTTTGAGGGGCTCCTTGATGTATCAAATCAGTTATCGGAACCAGAAGACAACAAACGCAGGCTATTAACGCAGACAGACACAGACACGCACACAAGTACACACACAAATAGCTGACAAATTCTAAAGCAACCACGTTGTCAATTTCCTGTGACCTTAAGCACTAAAATGACAGTCTCTGTCAAATAAAATCTCAATAAAACACACTTTGATTGGTTGATAAGATTGGTTGATAAGAGATATGACTGATTGATAAGACATGTTGGTCTGCTGACAGATCCTCCTCCTTCCCGTGCCAAATTTCCTCCCTTTGCAATCTGACACTCATCATGTGTATATATACAGTTGAAGTCAGAAGTTTACATACACCTTTAGCCAAATACATTTAAACTCAGTTTTTCCACATTTCCTGACATTTAATCCTAGTAAAAATTCCCTGTCTTAGGTCAGTTAGGATCACCACTTCATTTTAAGAATGTGAAATGTTAGAATAATAGTAGAGAGAATGATTTATTTCAGCTTTTATTTCTTTCATCACATTCCCAGTGGGTCAGAAGTTTACATACACTCAATTAGTATTTGGTAGCATTGCCTTAAACAATTGAAACTTGGGTCAAACGTTTCAGGTAGCCTTCCACAAGTTTCCCACAATAAGTTTGGTGAATTTTGGCCCATTCCTCCTGGCCCATTCCTCCTGGTAGAACTGAGTCTGGTTTGTAGGCCTCCTTGCTCTTACACGCTTTTTCAGTTCTGCCCACAAATTTTCTAAAGGATTGAGGTCAGGGCTTTGTGGTGGCCACTCCAATACCTTGACTTTGTTGTCCTTAAGCCATTTTGCCACAACTTTGGAAGTATGCTTGGGGTCATTGTCCATTTGGAAGACCCATTTGCAACCAAGCTTTAACTTCCTGACTGATGTTGCTTCAATATATCCACATAATTTTTCCATCCTCATGAAGCCATCTATTTTGTGAAGTGCACCAGTCCCTCCTGCAGCAAAGCAACCCCACAACATGATGCTGCCACCCGCATGCTTCACGGTTGGGATGGTGTTCTTCAGCTTGCAAGCATCCCCCTTTTTCCTCCAAACATAACAATGGTCATTATGGCCAAACAGTTCTATTTTTGTTTCATCAGACCAGAGGACATTTCTCCAAAAAGTATGATCTTTGTCCCCATGTGCAGTTGAAAACCATAGTCTGGCTTTTTTATGGCGGTTTTAAAGCAGTGGCTTCTTCCTTGCTGAGCGGCCTTTCGGATGATGTCGATATAGGACTCGTTTTACTGTGGATATAGATACTTTTGTACCTGTTTCCTCCAGCATCTTCACAAGGTCTTTTGCTGCTGTTCGGGGATTGATTTGCACTTTTCGCACCAAAGTACATTCATCTCTAGGAGACAGAATGCGTTTCCTTCCTGAGCGGTATGACGGCTGCGTGGTCCCATTGTGTTTATACTTGCGTACTACTGTAGACTTGTGGAGGTCTACAGTTGTTTTTCTGATGTCTTGGCTGGTTTCTTTTGATTTTCCCATGATGTCAAGCAAAGAGGCACTGCGTTTGAAGATAGGCCTTGAAATACATCCACAGGTACACCTCCAATTGACTCAAATAATGTCAATTAGCCTATCAGAAGCTTCTAAAGCCATGACATTTTCTGGAATTTTCCAAGCTGTTTAAAGGCACAGTCAATTTAGTGTATGTAAACTTCTGACCCACTGGAATTGTGATACAATGAATTATAAATGAAATAATCTGTCCGTAAACAATTGTTGGAAAAATGACTTGTGTCGTGCACAAAGTAGATGTCCTAACCGACTTGCCAAAACTATAGTTTGTTAACAAGAAATTTGTGGAGTGGTTGAAAAACGAGTTTTAATGACTCCAACCTAAGTGTATGTAAACTTCCGACTTCAACTGTAAGTAGAACGTTTATTTATTTCATCCAGATAATCTATGACCAGACATAATTTAGGCTTTTTAACTATTTTTTAAGATAAGGTTTTGCTTGAAAAGGATAAAATCATTGAAAAGAGGGTACATTTGGAGGGAAATGAAATCATTTCAGTTACCTACTTGAGATAATGCGAGTGTCAGGCCTGCTCTTATATAACTTACTGTAACTATTAAACACTCTTCCATGTCTAGTAGGTTATTGTAGATTACTGCAGTATCAATTAGTATCATTGAGAATAATTGGTTTTAAAAGAGTTAACCTCCCACTACTGTGTGATATCGTTATTGGTCTGATATCAGGACCAACCCTGATACCACTAACAATAAGCCAAGATAGAATCACCAAATTGCAACTTTGCTGCCAACAATTTCCAGAGAAAGCATTTCAACGGGAGGGATAAAGACTATTGTACCTCTCACACAATAGAAAAAGGACATTAATAAAGATGAAAGCGATAGAGCATTATACTGTACTCTCAATTCACATGGTACTTACTATATGTTAGTACCAAGAAAGCCCTAGATGCCATACTTGTCTGATCAAACAGATTGCATGTGTATCCATTTATTGTATTGTATAAGGAACCAACTAACTCTACCTGTGTGTCAGAGTTAGTTGATAGTAAAGACCTGTTAGCCATTTCTAATAGTGTTTTTTTTCAGCCCATACTAAAGTGCCAAGATATGTGCATATGACAATGTTGATTTCACTAATAATCAAGCAACTTCCTCCCCTCTCTCTGTCTCTTCAGAGCTGCTGACCATGTTTAACCCTGCAATGACCAGTAGTCTTCCTGGTCAGACAAACCTGTATTCTGAATCCTCACAGCACAGGTAAACCACAGCTACACTCAGCTCCCAGTGAGAGCATGAAAGAAAGAAAAAAATGGTATTTCAGACAATGTTTCATTCATTTGCAGAGCTCTTGTGGAGCAGGCAATGGAACTGTCCCTCACCCTCAGGAGGAACCAGGTATTCTAGTATATCTCCTTCTACATAACCCAACACATTGTCCTAACAGCCTCCCTGTACTGGTTTTCATCTCTGATTGTGTCTTGTACTTCTCTCTAATAGGCCGTTGGTCTAGACACAGACTGGAAGCTGGTGATGCTATTCGTCCAGGTGGATGAGCTCTGTTTATGTCATGACCAGGTCATTAGCCAAACACTCACCTCACACGTCTGGATTTAAGTGAAGGTCTGCATTTCATGACACTACAGTGTTATTAGCTGCGTTCCTTTGAGTGAGTGTTGTGTGTTTGTGACTATGCAGCTCAGCGAGACTGTCACAGCTGCTGTCCAGGAGGTGGATCTTGCTCTGCAGGTGCTGCAGTCACAGGTGCGTTTTGGACACTTGTGTGACACTCGTAGCGATGCTACAGCACATGAATTTAGGTGATTATTAAGCTTGTTCATCATGTATTTGCAGTTGAAGCAGACCATTGTCAATGTTGCAGTGTGGGATGGAGAATATGTTCATCAGAACAGGTGATACTCTCCACCAATAGCATATCTTCTTAATCAGTCAGTGCACTCATTCCCTGAGTTTATTATTTGTATTTTATTTGACTGATTGCGATGCAATAATTATATTGATTATTGTACTGTTATGTTGAGGGTGCTAGCACACAAGCATTTCACTGCACCTTTTATACCTGCTGTAAACTGTGTACATAACGAATATAATTAGATTTGATTTTCTGGGTTTTTAAACGATTCTGTGAATCTATAGTGACTAGCTGGTAGATGTTTGGTTTGATTGCTTATGTCTATTGACAGGATGTGTCAATGTATGGAGGAAAGACATGAATGGGAGCTCAGACTGCTGAGGGCCATGCTCACTCAAGTCCTGCAGGTTCAATGTCTTGCGTCGTCAATGTCTTACATCTATGTTTTACATCATCAGTCTTACATCATCAATGTCTTACACCATCAATGTCTTACACCGTCAATGTCTTACACCGTCAATTTCTTACACCGTCAATTTCTTACGTCTATGTTTTACATCATCAATGTCTTACACCATCAATGTCTTACATCTATGTTTTACATTATCAATGTCTAACATCAATAACTTACATCAATGTGATCTCCCCTATCTCCCCAACATCTATGTCAGGGTTCCCCAACTGGCGGCCCGTGGGCCGAATTTGGCCCCACTGTGGTTTTATCCCCCCCCCCAATTGATGGACAAAAAAAACCTACCAGTTAATTTGATTTTGGAAATCTGTTCCAAAGTATTCCCACACATAATAGAGAGACACGTGATCATATACAAATGTAAGCAAGGATTGAAATGATCATGTTTTTGTCAAATATTATATCTGTTTGTGATTCTTGCGATCAAATTGCAGTCTACAAATGATTTGTAACGATGTTCTGGCCCACCGACCATCCTCTTATAAAAAAATCGTCCCGCGGCTGAATCTAGTTGAAGATCCCTGACCTATGTCCTGTTTATATTGTTGTCCCCATATAAATAAGATAAGATAAGATTAGATTGCATTTTATTGTCTGATTTCAACCAAAACAAATGGTATCATAAAAACTCCTTACAGGACATACTGCAAAATAGAACAAACAACATATGAACAGAAGAGGTTGTAGTACAGGGGACTATACAAGTGAAAAATAAAGTTGCACACTCATCTCTCCTTGCTGTGGATTTAGTGGACCAACATTTCAGTTAAATAGGTGTATTGTATATAGTTAATTCTTTACTAACTCTTTTTCACGGTGGTCAGTAGGAGTCCCTTGACAGACACCTGGTGGAGAAGCAGTGGTACAGCAACAAAGATGACTTCACCGTCCTACTGCAGGATGTCCCCTTCATCACAGCAGACCCAGCCTCCTTTATAGTGAGTGACAAGCCATTGAAGCTTCCCCCAATTTTTTATACATTAATGTGACTCTCTCACTGTGTGATGCAGAGCTGAATTGTTATTGGTGTGTGTGTGTGTGTGTGTGTGTGTGTGTGTGTGTGTGTGTGTGTGTGTGTGTGTGTGTGTGTGTGTGTGTGTGTGTGTGTGTGTGTGTGTGTGTGTGTGTGTGTGTAACACAAATGTTCATCTATGTACAGAGCGCTGCCCCCAGAGCGGGTGCATTACACACAGACAAACTAGCCGTACAGATGTGGGCCAACTTGGTGAGTCACACCATATACTACCGATGCTGCTAACACACTGTGGCATTGTCTCTGCTCTCAGTCCTAGTCGAGGCAAACAATGGAGAATTTACTCTGTTTTTTTTTATTCTGTTTTTCAGCTGCAGCCCACCATAGGCCAGCAGAACATGGAGAACAATGATATGATCATCTCGGTGCCATGCCCCAGTGAGGTGAGAGAGTGCGACAAGCCTCCAACACATACCTGACCTGGGGTTGTTTTTCTTTCAAATACTTTCAGCGTTTAACTGGGCCTGTCTGGACTACCAGATGAGCGGGGTTTGCACTTGGGGAGGATACATTGGTTCCATTGGACCAGACAAGCTCAATGAACTGCAGCTAAGGTATTTGAAAGAAAACAAATACTATTTGAACCCAGTCCCGAAATCGGTCACGTACAGTACATTTGTGGGATTAATAGAATAGAATGTACATACAGTATATGAGTGTAAACCTGAGTGTAATAGGAATTTCCAGGTGAACAAAAAGGAGATCAGTCATTGGTCAAGTCAATCAAAAATCTATCCGGTTTATTACACGTTGTAACAGGGAGATGCATGCAGAGAAAATGTCTAACTGGCCTCTTGGAGACAGGCCCTTTGTATCCAAATCTGATGTTCTATGAACACCAGCCTGAGAGACAGTGACTTTGTCAGCTGCTACAGAATCATAAAGTGTTCATAGAATGCCATCGATACAACACTGAATAATCAGTGTCTCCTTGGTCCTTGTACCTCCAGTCTGGCGTCAACCACTATCATCAGATATGACAATAATCCATAACAAGTCTAATGACCATCAACCTGCACCTTGAGTTTTACAAATAGAACCCTGGCAAGTATGTGTATTACAGAAATTCCAAATATGCTAAACATTGTGTTGATCACTCTAAATTAAATAGGAACTTTATTCATCTTAAATATTCCCATTACAGCGAGTTACTCTAGATGAACGTCTCAACACACAATATAGTATGATTAAGCAATAAGGCCGAGGGGGTGTGGTATTTGGCCAATATACCACGGCTAAGGGCTGTTCTTAGGCGCTACGCGGAGTGCCTGGACACAGCCCTTAGCCGTGGTATATTGGCCATATATCACCAACCCCCGGGGTGCCTTATTGCTATTATAAACTGTTTACATACGTAATTAGAGCAGTAAAAATACATGTTTTGTCATACCCGTCTGATATAACACAGCAGTCAGCCAATCAGCATTCAGGGCTCGAACCACCCATTCAATGATATGATTTAACCCTTCTGATCCTCATCTTCCACCCTCTATACATTCATCTGTCCTTCTCTCTGTCTCTATCTCTTTCTGTCACACTCTTTCTCTCTCCCCCCTCTCTCCCATAGGACCGGCCTTTCTTGAGAACAGAGAGGAACTCTCCCTCAGATCACACCAATGAGCTCTCTCCTCTTCTCGACCCTGTGAGTTATTGTTGTCAGGCCTGTTGATCACGGCTGATGTACTGCCGGGCCCTGCACATTGTGGTGTCTGTGTACACATTATACATGGTAATGACTCTGGATGTTCTCTTTGTGTCTTGTCATCAGATCATGGGCACTCATATGCCCTGCGAGGACCATAGCCCTTCCAACTCCCCACCCACCTCAGGTAAGATGAATCCTCTCAATATACAGTATACAGCTTTTAGAGTTATTTGTTGAAAAAGAGGCAGTGTACCCTGATCTTACTGAGTTATGGAACATTAAACTTTTCGAGAAAGGACAGGTAGGTGTCAGCAGGTTTCTGATAGGGCTACCTGGATAAAGTTTGCCTTACGCCATTTTCATCACCTGATCCATCTTCTATGCGTTCACAGTTCACGCTCTTCGGCCTGGCGACATCAAAGTCGTAGCTGCAGTGGGAGACTCTCTGACAGTAAGTCACCTACTCCTTGTTTACCTTTTATCTGTAGTAGTACATGATTGAGTTACTTTATATACTGTGAGCTAATCTACATTACCCAGTTGTAGGGCTGTCACTTATCACATGCGATTTCTATCTGTATTATTAAACTCATGTTATTGCTATCTCTATAACACTCTCTTTGACTGGTCGGCAGGCGGGCAACGGTGTCGGATCGGGATCCAGTGTTAACAACTTACTGGATGTTACTACGCAGTACCGGGGTTTATCATGGAGGTGGGTCCTTATCACCCCTGTTATTAAACAATAGTACAGAGTGGAGTGTCAATGTCAGTTCATCTTTCTGTGCTGTGTGTCACCTGGGAGAGGTGAACACTAATCTATATGGTTGGCATCCCTAACCAGTCTATATTCTGTCTTTGTGTTTCTCAGTGTCGGTGGAGACGAGAACCTCACCACTGTCACCACTCTTCCCAGTGAGTCTCCTTTTCTTTTAACGCTGTCATCTTGTTTTAGTTATCAGGCTGCTCATGTAGCCAAATTGTTGCCAAAATGCTACCAAAATGTAGCCAAAATATTGATAAAATGCTGGAATTTACATTTACACATGTACATTAAGTAAGAAAAATACCGTTCTCCTATGTGTATCATTTTCAAATCAAATCCCATTTTATTTGTCACATGCGCCGAATACAACAGGTGTAGATCTTATAGTGAAATGCTTACTTACAAGCCCTTAACCAAACATGCTTTTAAGAAGTTAAAAAAAATAAAAAAAATAAGTGTTAAGTACATTTAAAAAAATAAAAGTAACAAATAATTAAACAGCAGCATTAAAATAACAAGCGAGGCTATATACGGGGGGAACCGGTACAGAGTCAATGTGCGGGGGCCCGGTTAGTTGAGGTAATTGTGTTAATATGTACTGTACATGTAGGTAAAGTGACTATGCATAGATTATAAACAGAGAGTAGCAGCAGCGTAAAAGAGGGGTCTGGGTAGCCCTTTGATTAGCTGTTCAGGAGTCTTATGGCTTGGTGGTAGAAGCTGTTAAGAAGCCTTTTGGACCTCGACTTGGCGTTCCGGTACCGCTTGCCGTGCGGTAGCAGAGAGAACAGTCTATGACTAGGGTGGCTGGAGTCTTGGACAATTTTTATGGACTTCCTCTGACCATCCTTTCAAAGCACTTCATGGCTACAGACGTGAGTGCTATGGGTCGGTAGTCATTTAGGCAGGTTTCCTTAGTGTTCTTGGGCACAGGGACTATGGTGGTCTGCTTGAAACATGTTGGTATTACAAACTCAGTCAGGGACAGGTTGAAAATGTCAGTGAAGACACTTGCCAGTTGGTCAGCACATGCTCGGAGTACACGCCCTGGTAATCCGTCTGGCCCTGCGGCCTTGTGAATGTTGACCTGTTAAAAGGTCTTATTTACATCGGCTACGGAGAGCGTGATCACATAGTCGTCCGGAACGGCTGGTGCTCTCATGCATGTTTCAGTGTTACTTGCCTCGAAGCGAACATAGAAGTAATTTAGCTCGTCTAGTAGGTTCATGTCACTGGGCAGCTCGTGGCTGTGCTTTGTAGTCTGTAATAGTTTGCAAGCCCTGCCACATCGGGACGAGCGTCAGAGCCGGTGGAATACAATTTGATCTTAGTCAGCCTGTTTGATGGTTCGTCGGAGGGCATAGCGGGATTTCTTATAGGCTTCCGGGTTAGAGTTCCGCTCCTTGAAAGCGGCAGCTCTACCCTTTATCTCAGTGCGGATGTTGCCTGTAGTCCATGGCTTCTGGTTTTGGTGGTTCAATGTGGGCTACCCAGATCAATGTGTCCAGGTTGGACTGATGTGTCGTTTTCTTTTGTGTTGCTGCTCAGATATCCTGCGTGAGTTTAACCCCTCCCTGACCGGCTTCTCAGTGGGCAAAGGCAAAGAGCACACCCCTCAGGCCTTCCTCAACCAGGCTGTGGCGGGGGCAAAAGCCAAGTAAGTCTCATCACCCGTCAATTTGATCATTTTCTATCCAGACATACCTATCTCACTGATTGACTATGTTTTACTGAATAGGTTTTTACAGAATATGTACTGAATAGGTTTTATACTGAATAGTTTTTTGTTTTTATTTGCTGAATGGTGATGTTGGATTGTCTGTGTTTGTTTTGAAGAGACATACCAGAACAAGTGCGAGCATTGGTTGCCAGGATGAAGAATGACTCGGTTAGAGACTATCCTGAATTATATTTGAATCTTGGTGGAAAAAGTACCCGATTGTCATACTTGAGTAAAAGTATACATACCTTAATAGAAATGTACTCAAGTAAAAGTGAAAGTCACCCAGTAAAATACTACTTGAGTAAAAGTAAAAGTATTTGGTTCTAAATATACTTCAAAAGTAAATGTAATTACTAAAATATACTTAAGTATCGAAAGCAAAAGTAAAAGTATAAATACATTTTCTTGTTTTTTAAATTTACGGATACCCAGGGGTACATTGCAACACTCAAACATGATTTACAAACAATGCATTTGTGTTTCGTGAGTCTGTCAGATCAGAGGTAGTTGGGATGATCACGTTCTCTTGATAAGTGCATGAATTGGACCATTTTCCTGTCCTCCTAAGCATTCAACATTGTAATGAGTAATTTTGGGTGTCAGGCAAAATGTATAGAGTAAAAAGCACATTATTTTCTTTAGGAATGTAGTGAAATAAAAGTTAAATAAATAGTCAAGTAAAGTACAGATACCCCAAAAAACGACTTAAGTAGTACTTTAAAGTATTTGTACTTAAGTACTTAACACCACTGTCTACCACACATAGATTGATATAATACACAAGTTCATATTATCTGAACATGTCCTCTTACACAGCTAGTTAATTTCCAAGAAGACTGGAAAGTGATCACTTTGTTCATTGGAGGCAATGACATGTGTGACTACTGCTACAGCTCTGTGAGTACCAATACGATGTGTATACGTTACAATACAATGCGACACCATTCTGTATCGTGACCTCTAACAACTCTGTCTGCAGTGATACTGTACTGGATGTGCATGTTCCATTGCTCTGACTGTCACTACCTGTCATTGTCCCACAGCTGTTTTACTCCACTGAGAACTATGTGCGACACATTCGTGAGTCTCTGGATTACCTTCATAAACAGGTAGGAGCTGTAGGCGTGTCACTGTTTTTTCTCTGAATTTGTCCCTTTTCCACCTTCTTACATTTATAGATCAGATCAGATAGCACAATCTTTCCTCTGTTTTCAATTACTTTCTTCAATTTTAAAAACGTTCTGACTCTCTCTCTGTCCCCCCCCCCCCCCAAGGTCCCTAGAGCCCTGGTCAATCTGGTGGAGCCACTCTACATCCCTGTCCTGAGACAGATGCACACAGACTTAAATGCAGATCTCAAGTGCCCTACCTGGCTTGTCAAGTAAGTGTCCGTCCCTGCAGGTGGAGAATCTAACTAGAGCATTTGCTGGCAGGAGTTTTCACCATTGTAAAATCCATGATGGGGAATGTGCAAGTGCACACTTTGAATCTACATGCAGCCTATCTATAATCCTCCTCATCAAGCCACCACTTTCATATGTTTGCCATATGCAGGGAAATGTGCCAATGGATCTCTGAAATCTAAATCAATAACACATCTCTGAAATCTAAATCAATAACACCTGATCTCTGAAATGAAGATCAATAACACCTGATCTCTGAAATGAAGATCAATAACACCTGATCTCTGAAATGAAGATCAATAACACCTGATCTCTGAAATGAAGATCAATAACACCTGATCTTGTGTCTCTCCTTCAGTATTCTGTGTCCCTGTGTCATCTCACCAAAGGAGGGTTCTGAAGCACTTCGTCAACTCAATGGTCTGAACCGAGATTATCAGGTATGGCAAAGACTAATTCTGCAGTGCATGTGGGACCACAATATTATACTTGACTCTATGGTAAATACTAGTGCGTGATGATTAATTACCAATAACAAAAACAAACTAACCTCTTTCAGCGTGGACTGCATGAGCTTGTGGAGTCAGGACGGTACGACACTCATAACAACTTCACGGTGGTCCTGCAGCCTTTCCTACGAGACATCATTGTTCCCCAGACAGAGGTTAGGCACACTGCATTGTCACGCCTCTTGACTGTGAATCAACAATAGATTAACTGATCAATCTGTGTGATTCCAATGCCCTTTCATGGTGCCATACACACACACACATACATACACACACACACACACACACACACACACACACACACACACACACACACACACACACAAACTGTCCCCTC